>NC_091676.1:38887142-39194107 GCF_042453785.1 Malus domestica
TCAATTCATTTAATTATTACACTTAATTGCTTGATACCTCTTGTTCCCTTCACCCACAAAATTTTATACAACTTTCACAACCATAACATGCACCAATTGATGCTCCATCATTCACATTTGGAATCCCATGCCTTGTGTACCACATGTTGCTGCACCTTTGACCCATTTATTAACACATTTTCACCTCCCTTTCCATCTCTATGCAATGTACACAATCATTCATGCCCCCTAGCTACAAGACCACTCCATTTTACCCTTCACACTTTGCATCATCACTTCATTTTCACCCTTGGACCATTGCACACCACATACACTATTTGCCGTGCATTCTCCCTAGCCTAACCTGATTCTCTAAGGTTTTTGGGGCCTATATATACATGTTTTCACCCCTTGGCAAAGGGTTCACACTCTCATATTCACCATTCATCACAGAAATTCGTCCATACTCACCCTAGGTAGCAAAACACCCCAAAAACACCATTCTAGTGCCTAGAAAACATAACAGCCACTCCACCTTCTTCCACCCTCTTTGCCTAGTTCTCCACGACCCTTCAACCCTCAAACACTCCTCCACACTTACCCTAAACCTTTCCATACCATTCCCCATCCATTCTACATCATAAAACTACCCAAAAATCCGTCCACAAAGCAATCTGCCGCAAGCAAGCAAAGGAGAATTCTTGGATGCACTTGCTACCCAAGTTGGAGCATTTTAGGTGTTTTCTTTCCTTTGATTTTAATGTCTAATTTTATGTATCTTTGCTTTGTGAGTATGAGGAACTAAACCCCTCTTAGTTGGGGGGTGATTCGAAACCATGTTCATACTTGCAATATGATTTGATTACATCCAGTTGTGATTCATAAGTTGTGAATTCAATTTACTTATCCGATCGTATAAAAAATGATTTGTGTATGTTGGTTGAGAGTGCACGCTTACTTTTCATGCATGAATTTAACGCTAGAATATAAGGGAGTTTCACCTAATCGTTATGAACTTATATTCACAAGTAGTGAAGGTTGCTAGTCACAATCACGTTAAGTAAATTCTTGGCATAAGTTTCATGCAAATCATAGTAACGAGTGCCTTGTCAATGCTTATGTTTTTCATAGAACTTAATGATTCTTGCTTGTATCTCTATTATGCAATTCATGTAGGGAACTTGTAGGGAATGTTTTGGGTTGTCGTATGCAATCATCCAATCCAATAACTTGTGGAAAAACTGAGGGTTAATTAGTGCAATTCACGGTTAATTTGGGGCGTTGAGTATTCATAGCTTATCGAAAAGCAACTGGAAATCGTTTTGTATGCAAGTGTGACATGTGTGGAGAAGAACCTCCTAGCTAGCCTTCCATTCATAAGTTTCATTCAAATTCATTTTACAATCTGTTTTGATTCACTTAAATTTGTCTAAGAATTTGTTTACTTTGTTCTTGTCTTAATTTAATTATTTTCGTCCAAAATCAACCCCATCTTATTTCTTTGAGTCATATTAATTAGAACTTGTCTTAGATTATGTTTTTAAGTGTTTTAGTTCATTAGAAAACCAAAATTTGTCCAAGTTTGTGTTAGAGTCCCAAAACTGCCCAGATTGTGTGTTTAAGGTAGTTTTGAGTGTTTAGGGGCTGTTTTGAGTCTTTTGGTTTGTTTTAGTGTTTTAAAGTATAGTTTTGCATTCTTTGAGTCTAGTTAGTGTTTTAAACTTTGTTTTTACGTTTTCAAGTCAGTTTCCAAGTGATTTAGCAATCCCTCCTAATCCCCGGCCTAGAACGATCCCTACTTACATACTTTACTACAATTGATAAAAAGAGGGTTTAATTTGTGTGCTTATATATTTCGCATCAGGAGTCCGACTCTTGAGATTCGGAGAGCAGTGTCTCTTCGATTTTTGATTAAGTAATCCTGTTGGGAGTCTGGCTCTCGAGATTCGGAGGGCGGTGCCTCTTTGATTTTTGAGCATGTAGTCTGACTCTTGAGATTCGGAGATCAGTGTCTCTTCAATTTTTGAGAAAGTAAACCTGTTGGGAGTCTAGCTCTCAAGTAATCCTGTTCGGAAATTTCCGAATTTTTGAATTTTCGAATTTCTGAAAATATATATATATATATATATATATTTATATATATTTTAAAGCTTTGTAGGTGAAGCTTTGGTGTTAAAGCTTTGTAGGTGAAGCTTTGAGGTTGAAGCTTTGTTGGGTACCATGAATTGATTTTGCTTCACACTAACTTGATCAAGATAGTGTGAAGCTTTTGTAGGTGAAGCTTTTGTGTTAAATTTCTGTAGGTGAAACTTTTGTGGGTGAAGCTTTTGTTGGTGAAGCTTTTATGGTTGAAGCTTTTGTGGGTGAAGCTTTTGTGGTGGGGGAAGTTTTTGTGGGTAAAGCTTTTGTGGTGGGGGAAGCTTTTGTGGTGGGGGAAGCTTTTGTGGGTGAAGCTTTTGTTGATGAAGCTTTTATGGGTGAAGCTTTTGTGGTGGGTGAGGCTTTTGTGGGTGAAGCTTTTGTTGGTGAAGCTTTTATGGGTGAAGCTTTTGTAGGTGAAGCTATTGTGGGTGAAGCTTTTGTAGGTGAAGTTTTGGAGTTGAAGCTTTGTAGGTGAAGCTTTGGAGTTGAAGCTTTTGTTGGGTACCATGAATTGATTTTGCTTCACACTATCTTGATCAAGATAGTGTGAAGCTTTTGAGAATTTGTAGTTATCCTCCATTGATGAAGCTTTTGTTGGTGAAGCTTTGGAGTTGAAGCTTTTGTTGGTGAAGCTTTTGTTGGGTACCATGAATTGATTTTGCTTCACACTATCTTGATCAAGATAGTGTGAAGCTTTTGAGAATTTGTAGTTGTCCTCCATTGATGAACCTTTGTTGAATTTCCCAATTTTTTTTTTGGGAAACTAGAAATTTGAAAATGTGGGAGAGACAACATATACAAATTTTGCTTCCACACTGTTGAACAAGAGATTGTGATGCAAGCCACACCTTGTAGTAGTCGAAGGTTTGGATGAACCATATAAATTGAATTTGCTTCGAACAGTCTTTAATTTGCTTCGAAGGTTTGAGAATTGTAGTTGCCTTCCATTGATGAAGCTTTTGTTTGCACCATCAATTAGTTTTGCTTCACACTATCTTGATCAAGAGTGTGTGAAGCTTTTGAGAATTGTGGTTGCCCTCCATTGATGAAGCTCTTGTTGGCACCATAAATTGGTTTTGTTTCACACTGTCTTGATTAAGAGTGTGTGAAGCTTTTGATAATTATGGTTGAACTCCTTTGATGAAGCTCTTGTTGGCACTATAAATTGGTTTTGCTTCACACTGTCTTGATCAAGAGTGTGTGAAGCTTTTAAGAATTATGGTTACCCTCCATTGATGAAGCTCTTGTTGGCACCATAAATTGGTTTTGCTTCACACTGTCTTGATCAAGAGTGTGTGAAGCTTTTGAGAATTGTGGTTGAACTCCTTTGATGAAGCTCTTGTTGGCACCATAAATTGGTTTTGCTTCACGCTGTCTTGATCAAGAGTTTGCGAAGCTTTTGAGAATTATGGTTGCCCTCCATTGATGAAGCTCTTGTTGGCACCATAAATTGGTTTTGCTTCATACTGTCTTGATCAAGAGTGTGCGAAGCTTTTGAGAATTGTGGTTGAACTCCTTTGATGAAGCTCTTATTGGCACCATAAATTGGTTTTGCTTCACACTGTCTTAACCAAGAGTGTGTGAAGCTTTTAAGAATTGTGATTGAACTCCTTTGATGAAGCTCTTGTTGACACCATAAATTGGTTTTGCTTTACGCTGTCTTGATTAAGAGTGTGTGAAGCTTTTGAGAATTGTGGTTGCCCTCCATTGATGAAGCTCTTGTTGGCACCATAAATTGGTTTTGCTTCACACTGTCTTGATGAAGAGTCTGTGAAGCTTTTGAGAATTATGGTTGAACTCCTTTGATGAAGTTCTTGTTGGCACCATAAATTGATTTTGCTTCACACCGTCTTGATCAAAAGTGCGTGAAGCTTTTGAGAATTGTGGTTGCCCTCCATTAGTGAAGCTTTTGTTGGCACCATAAATTGGTTTTGCTTCACACTGTCTTGATCAAGAGTGTGTGAAGCTTTTGAGAATTATGGTTGAACTCCTTTGATGAAGCTTTTGTTGGCACCATAAATTGGTTTTGCTTCACACTGTCTTGATCAAGAGTGTGTGAAGCTTTTGAGAATTGTGGTTACCCTCCATTGATGAAGCTCTTGTTGGCACCATAAATTGGTTTTGCTTCACACTGTCTTGATCAAGAGTGTGTGAAGCTTTCTACGAGTTGTAGTGATTACATTGTTACAGAAGGGAAATGTTTGAAGTAGATGCAAGAGGGCTGAATTGCTTGATCTTCGTATGCCATGCACTGAAGTTGTTGTTGGCTTGCAATAAGACTTTGTTGGTGACTATAACTCTTGTTGGGCATAAGTGCTCCCCTAGTTGAGTTGTCAAGCTTGAGGGTTTTTGATTATTTGTGAATGCTAGGAGTTTACATGAACAAGTTGTACCACTCGTCTTCTGGTAGGTGGAATGAATGGTGAGTTGCTTTCATCACTTGGTTAGTGGTAAGAAGGTGAGTTCCTTCATAACCTTTCATCACATTTCATCACCTGGTTGGTGGCACAAGGATGAGTTCCTTCTTCCCCTGGTTGGTGGCATGAATGGCAAGTTACCAAATGATATTAGAGTATAGGTTGTACATTTCATCATCTGGTTGGTGGCATGAAGATGAGTTCATTCTTCACATTTCATCACCTAGTTGGTGAGAATAAGGGCAAGGTGTCGAGGCACATTGTAGCAAGTGTCGAATGACACAAATTATGTTGAGCCCTTTCGAAACACAGTTGGCTTATGTATGAATGTGTTGGAATAGTTTCGAATGGGCGGCTCGGGAGGGGATTGAGGAATAGTTGCATAGCGTTGACACTTATCACATGAGCAGGATATTCTGATGGCATCTTGGTGGAGTGTTGGCCAGTAATATCCTTGGCGAAAAGCCTTGTGTGCTAGGGATCGAGATCCAGCATGATCTCTGCAGACTCCTTCATGTATTTCCCGAATGACAGTTTTCGCCTCTGCGGGCGTAAGACATCTTAGGTATGGTAGGTTAAAACCCCGCTTGTAGAGTTGGTCATTAATGATCAAGTAATGGGTAGCCTTGTATCGAATCTACTTAGCTTGGACTTTGTCATTTGGAAGGGTGCCATGAGCAAGGAATCTATAAATCGGGTAATCCAACTATCCCTCTGTTGTAAGTTACACACTTTCGCAGCCATGGTGCTTGGTGCTGCCAACAATTCGACCTGAATTTTTCTCCCAATCTTGTCTTCCACCGCTGAGGCGAGGCGAGCCAAAATATCTGCATGACTGTTTGTCGCTCGAGGAATTTAGGTGATCTGGTATTAGAAGTGCATGAGCAACAATTGTGTTTGTGCCAGATATGCTGCCATGAAGCTATCCTTAGCGTCAAAGTTGTTGGTGACCTGGTTAACCACCAATTGGGAGTCACTAAAGATATCAATTCGTTTAACCCCAAGGTGTTTGGCCAAACGTAAGTCTGCTATGAAGGCTTCATATTTGGCCTTATTGTTCGAAGCCTTGAATTTGAAACGAAGAGCATACTCCATCGCCACTTTGTTAGAGGTCGTAAGGACTAATCCTGCTCCACAACCCTGTTGGTTGGACGAGCCATCAACATATAGACTCGATGCTGGGGCTGTTGGTTCTATTTTCTGAGCTTCCGAGGGTAATGAAACCACTTCTTTAGGCGTAGAAACAATGTCAACAGGATATGTGAAGTCGGCGATGAAGTCTGCCACTGCTTGGTCCTTCTCAGCTGGCTTTGGTTGGTAGGAGATGTCAAACTCACCCAATGTTATCACCCATTTGATCATTCGCCTAGAAGTGTTAGGACTTTGGAGTATCTGTCGAAGATGATGATTGGTAAGCACGATGATGGAGTGTGCTTGGAAGTACGGGCGAAGTTTTCGAGCAGACATGACCAATGCTAGAACCAATTTCTCAATGTTGGAGAATCGTATCTCCGCATCTTGTAAGGCCTTGTTAGCGTAGTAGACAGGTCGTTCGACATTACCATCCTTTCGAATGAGAACGGAACTTACTGTTGAAGTCGATACCGATAGATAGATAATGAGAGTGTCACCAACCTCAAGTTTGGAGAGCAAATGGGCTTTACTCATGTAGTTTTTGAGGTTCTTAAATGCCTCAGCACATTCATCAGTCCATGTAATGTACTTCTTACTTCCCTTAAGTGCTTTGAAGAAATGAGCACATCTGTCTGTGGCTTTAGAGATGAACCTAGTTAAGGCTGCCACCTTGCCAGTAAGGCTCTGGATGTCTTTTGAAGTTACCGGTTCCTTCATGTCGATGATTGCTTTGATCTTCTCACGATTAGCCTCAATGCCTCGTTGGCTTATCATGAAGCCTAAGAATTTGCCAGAGCCTACGCCGAAGGCACATTTGTTGGGGTTTAACCTCATTTGATACCTCTTCAGAATGGTGAAAGTTTCAGATAGGTTAGTGATGTGTTGGTCAGCATGTTTGCTCTTGACTAGCATATCGTCAACGTAAACTTCCATGCTCTTCCCAATCTGTTTGGTGAACATTGAATTGACCAGTCTCTGATAAGTTGCTCCTGCATTCTTTAGGCCGAAGGTAATGACTTTATAACAATATAGTCCCCTGTCAGTAGTGAAGGCTGTGTGTTCTTGGTCTGGAGGGTTCATGAGGATTTGGTTGTATCCTATCATTCGGGCATCCTTTGTTTAGGTCGGTGTAATCGACACACATTCTCCACAAGACCTTTTGGAGCAGGAGACTTTCCTTGGTCGGATTCTTCTTAACAAGGACAACATTTGCTACCCACGTTGGATAATTGACTTCGCGAACGAAGCCTATGCCTTTGACTTTTTCAACTTCTGCCTTCATTGCCTTGTATCGTTCAGCGTCATAAGATCTTCGCTTCTGTCTCACTGGCTTGGTCTTGGGGTCAATACTTAAACGATGACAGATTATATCGGGAGAGATGCCTGTCATGTCCTCGTATGACCAAGTGAAGACCTCAGTGTTCTCTTGCAAAAAAGATATCAATGCCAACCGAATGGGTGGTGACAAGGTGGTACTAATCTTAACCATGTGATTCAGATAATCTTTTGAGATAGAGACGTTTTCCAACTTTTCAGCTGGTTGTGCTTGTTGGGTGAAAGAGTTATCACGAGGATCGTCGGGTTGACTGTTGCCACCGTGAAGATCCAAGTTGGCTTCGTCTGGGCTGGTCTTTATGACTTGGTCATGTAGATAAAAGGTTTCCTTGGGCACAGGTAGGTGTTGTTGCTTGACCGAAGTGTTGTAACATGATCGTGCACTAAATCGATCTCCTCTGATGTAACCATTGCCATAGGGGGTTGGAAATTTCATTAACAACATATGTGTGGATACCATGGCCTTGAGATCATTGATGCATGTGTGTCCGAAGATGACATTGTATGCTGTTGGGCAATCAACCACCAGGAAGTTAGTGGTAATAGTAGCTGTGTAAAGGCCTGTACCAATGGTGAAAGGTAAGTGTATGCTCCCCAAAGGTTGCACGATATCACCGGAGAAGCTTATTAGAGGGGAAATCGAGCGATCGAGCAAGTGTTCAGCTACATTAAGTGCCTTGAAAGCTTTAGCAAACATGATATTAACCGAAGCCCCCGTGTCTACCAGGATTTGTCGTACTTCAAAGTTGGCTATGTGAGCTTCCACGATCAGTGGGTCGTTGTGAGGGTAGATGATACCTCTTTCTTCCTCAGGGTAGAAACATATTGGATCCCAGTTAGGCTTTTGATACTTAACTCCCCTGATGTCTTCCACGTGAAACACTTGGTGGCCAGACCTTAAAGCTCGTTCACTATTTTTCATGGCCCTGTTGGAAGATTTAGATATGGGTGTGCCACCACTTATGGAATATATCACATTCACCTGGCGTTGGTTACGGTTACCCTTTGAAGGGTGAAAGAGGAATTGATCAATTTTTCCTTCACGTGCCAAAGCTTCAATATGATCACGAAGGGTGATACACTTCTCGCCGTCATGGCCGTTATGCTCGTGGTAGCAGCAAAACGTGCCAGTGTTCTTCGTGGGCTTGTAATCCGGGTGCCTCGACTTTGGCTTCGGTATCAAGTGTGCTATGCTGGGGTAAATGGCCACGCATGTGGTGTTCAAAAGTGTGTATGCCTTATACCTCGGGGTAGGGGCTGTCCTGACACGTGCTTGACCCACTGTGTTGACTGCCTGGGGACGGGGATTATGATGGCGATATCCTTGGTTATCACCGTAGTGTCCCTTACTCTTTTTACTAAAATGAGACTGGTGAGGATGGAAATCTTTCCTTTTGCCCTGAGATTGATATGTCTGTTGACTTGGCAAAGTATTAAGTAAGGCAAGGGGAGGTACCGCTGTCGTTTGGAAGGTCGAGGTCTTCTCATTTGGTTGGATCTGGCTTCCACTCCCTACTTGCTGATAAGGGGTAGCTGTGGGGGGTTTCCCTTGATATGTCTTTGCCTCGGTAGAGGCATGGTTGTAAGCCTGTGCCATCACCTTAGAGTAAGTCTTCCAAGTGTTGGCATTGATCATGTACTTGAAGAAACAGTCACGTAGGCCTGCCGTGAAGGCTTTGAGGGCAGTCTTGTCGTTTGCCCCGGCACAACGAGAATACTCATGGCTGAAGTGGCCAGCATACATACGTAATGACTCGTCTGGCTTCTGGTGAATAGTGTACAAGTCGTTCGCAGAGTGAAAGCGATCGGTCTAGAAAATGTGTTGAGAAGCAAACAGTTTCCTCAATTCCTCAAATGAGTCTACCGTCTAAGGTGGAAGACGGCAATACCAATTTAGAGCTCCACCAGATAGGGTAGAGGGGAAAAGAAGACATCGTTCTTCGTCGGTGTGCATCTTGTATGCCATGGTAGACTAAAAAAGGTTAAGGTGTTCAATCGGGTCCTCATTTCCAGTATAGAGTTGCAAGCCAAGCTTCTGCTTTGTCTTTGCTAGGAGGGGGATGTCGAGGATCCTCCTTGTAAGAGGGCCAAGCTTAGGTTGGTTCCAATCAGGTATCTCAGCTTGTTGTTCGACCTTCAACTTGTTTACTTCCTTAAGAAGTTGTAGGACAAGAGGGTCCTGAGTGGAGTCATGTACCACTGGAGCTTTCTTTCGTAAATCTCCATCTCCTTTTGGAAATATGAAGGTTTGATCAAGAGCATGTGATTTTTCCCTGGACTCGCCGTACTGACTTCCAAGGTATGTCTATCGGAACATCTCTGAGTCCCCTATACCTTCATGTTTCTCTAGGACTTGTTGCCCATTCCCTAAATTGGTAGCCGGCCTAAGACATGGGAGGGGACCGTGTATTTCAAAGACCCTTGGGTCATTGATCTTCGAGCTTACATGGATGGGATTGTCTCGACGTTACTTTCGGAAATCTCGATAGTCGCGAAAGACAGCTTTCGATCCTTCCACTCTTTCTGTAAGGAGGTGTCTTCCTCCACTTCTCCTACTTCGGGTCGAAGTAGCTTGGTTGAGAGAAGTCTCGTGTTGATCAATGTTTTGATGATTAGCTCACTCCTCAGCAGAGATACCCATGTCGAAGGAAGGCGACCCTCCGTGTTGGGGGGCACCCAGATGATGGTTGATGTCCACAGGGGAAACGAGCTCGTGTGTTTGAGTATGCCTAGTTTCGTGGAGCATTTCAAAGAGCTTCTCATACTGGTCCTGAAGGACCTTATTCTTCATTGCTATCTTGTTGTTCTGAGCTTCTAGCTCATCGACTTTAGCTTGAAGAGCAACCCTCTTTCCTTCCTTCTTTCGTTGCCTCGCACCAAGTGCAAGAGGGTTGTCATTCTGCATGTTATGGCTTCATTCGCTCCCCATGTTAGAGAGGGATGCCTAGTCAAAAAAGAGTGTACAAATAGTGGAAACCAGCTTAACAAAGCTGAAGGATAGTGAGAATAAATGTCATTCCCAAAGACGGCACCAAATGTTGATGCACAAAATCAGTGTGTGACTTTGGTACAACAGAAAGTATTAAGTTTGTGACCTTCGCTAGATTGCTCCGGTCACTAGTGTGGATAAGTATGCAAATGGAAAAAGACAGGGAAGCAAACACAAGATGTACGTGGTTCACCCAGATTGGCTAGGTCCACGGAGTAGAGGATTTCTCATTAATTGTGAAGGGTTTACACAAGTACATAGGTTCAAGCTCTCCTTTAGTGAGTACTAGTGAATGATTTAGTACAAATGACATTAGGAAATATTGTGAGAGAATGATCTTTATTTATAGAAGAGAGTTTCTAGTTTCATTCTGACATTGACACGTGTCGTGTTGTGATTGGCTTCTGATGTCGACACGTGTCGTGCTGTGATTGGCCTCCTGGTTAGAGGGAAACTCTTCTGGGTCCTTAACGGTATAACGTTGACTGGTGCTCAGTAGTTTCGGGATTGGTCAAGTATGGTACAAACAAACTTTATACACATTCGTTTTTTTTTAATAACAATTATTATTATTAAAGGAAGGGAAAGATTTTAAACAATTACATTAATTTACATGAGGAGGAGTTTTGAACTTGGGGTACATGGGTAGAAACCTAAACCCTGTTAGGATCTTTCTTTGTCGAAGGTTTTGTTAGGCATTCTTAATTGTAAAGAGGTGAACAAAGCCTTTATGCCTCGTATTTTTAAGTCAGCGAGAACTAGGCCCAAAGCACCCCGAAGGATAAACAAGTCCTAGGGAATGCTTTGTAGTTCTTTCAGTAGCTCTTATGTGTTTGATTTGGTATCACGTTGAATGCTTCTAGCCTAATGAAGTGTTTCTGGCTGTTTGAGAGCTTGAGGTGTGGAGCTAAAGATCCACGAGTTTAGCAAATGAGATGGTA
Source organism: Malus domestica (assembly GCF_042453785.1). Taxonomy (NCBI): domain Eukaryota; kingdom Viridiplantae; phylum Streptophyta; class Magnoliopsida; order Rosales; family Rosaceae; genus Malus; species Malus domestica. The sequence continues at coordinate 38,898,080 of NC_091676.1, forward strand.
TTCGGTGTTGATTAGGCTTAAGTTTGGCGTGTGGGTTTCTAAGAGATTTTTTTTGGTAGATGAGTTGGACATGGTGGTTGGGTTCACGTGTAATAAAAATGGGGAACTTAAGGCTTGGTTTGTGGATTTGGTGCTTTTACAGTGGATGAAAAGGAAAGGATTGAAGGATGGTGTATTAAGATATGGAGATGCTGCTACTAGATTATTGCGGCAACTTAGAGAGTTTTCCGGCTCTAGAAGATGGATTTTCAGTGCTGGGAGAAAGATGGAGGCTTGGAGCTTTGCTATGATGCTTTTATACTAACTAGGAGTAAAAGAGTTAGAGGCATGAGAGTGGGAAGTTGGAAGAAGAAGGCTTGAGGGACTAGAGAGAAGTCAGAAAGGAATTTCCTGTAGTAGGGAGAGGGATTCCTGCAATAGGAAGAAAATGTTCTTCTCTAATCTTGAGGTTGAAAGGGCATATTAGAAAAGGTTTGGTACTGGTAAGTTTGCATCCTAAAAATCATCCTTTTACTATGATGTTGGCTTCCAATTTGTAAAGGGTGAAGGTTAACCCTAGTTTCTATTCAATTCAAGGATGTGCAGAAACGTGTTTCCAGTGGCTAAAATGAAGAGTTAAAACTTTCTTATATCTAATGGACAAAAGGACGAAGGGCATAATTCTTTTTGAAAATACGTTTATGACCAATTGATTTACTACCAAGGTGTAAATCAACCAATTCACATGTGTTGTTTTTCATAATGGATTTCATCTCACTTTTAATTGTTTCCTTCCATGAAGGAGCCTCAGAAGAAGACATTTCTTCTTTGAAAGTTCTAGGTTCAATCTCGGACAAGTAATGAAATTTGGTATAAAGTTTTAGAAACTTTGTTCCTTTTTCCTCTTGAAGAAGAAGCCTAATCATGACTATGATCATGAATCCTATTGTTTTTTTAGAACAAGATTCATTTTCTTTGTAAAGAAATATCTTTTTTTTAAATTTATTATTATTAAGGAGAGGGTTCGAAATTATAGCAATAATTTAGGAGAGGGGGGGTTTCAAACTCAGGACGCATGAGTGAAAACTCAACACCCTATCCATTAGGATATTGGACCCCATGTAAGGATATATCAAATAATTTTGCATCTGCCGATTCTAATATGGAGCCGTTGTTTGATGTATAATTCCATGTTGTGCTCAGAAATTTGAGAAAACAGTAGACTCATACTCTCCTCGTCTATCGGATCTAAGTGTTTTAATTTTTCTCTTAAGTTGATTTTCAACATCACCTTTATATGTCTGAAACATATTCAAAGCTTCATCCTTGATATGAATCAAATAAACATGTCAATACTTATTGCAATCATCAATGAAAGTGACATAATAATTCTTTCCGCCACGAGTTGGTGTGGATTTAAAGTCACAAAGATCACTATAAATTAACCCGAGTGATTTGTTTGATCTTTCCAAAATTGATTTTCTAGTTGGCCTAGCAAATTTCGATTCGGAATTTTGAATTTAGGTAATAATTCTAATTTGACCATTTTGTGCATGAAACAAAAATTAACATGTATGGTAAAAATTAAAAGACTCAATAATATAAGCAGAATCATTTATTTTATTAGCATCATCAATAACAATTACATTGAGTTTCACAAGGCCATCAACCACATAGTCCTTTCCAATAAACATCTCACCCTTGGTAAGTACAAATTTGTTGGATTCAAATACAAGTTTGAAACCTTTAGCTATCAGAAAATGTCCAAAAACCAAGCTCCTCGTTATTCCAGGAACATACAACATATTTAGCAAAGTCAAACTCTTCCCATATGCGAGTTTGAGTAACATTTTGCCTTTGCCCTCCACTACGGATGATGCAGAACTGTCCACATACAGTTTTTTTCCAGAGGCAGCAGGATGGTACTTAGTGAATAGGTTTCGTCAGCACAAATGTGCTTAATAACACCTGTATCCATCAACTAGTCACTCACATTTGAGACCATGTTATTTCGGACACAACATCAGCCAACTCTTCATCAATGATTGTCATGTTTGCTTGGTTATTGTTTTTTTGGGCCTGATTTCCATCATTGAGATGATGATAATCTTGTGCCTTTTGACTACGTTTGCCATAAAAATAGCAGGAGCCCTTAATCTTCTTCATTTTTTTACAATTATGCAAACTGCTTGGGTTTCTGAGCCTTATTCTTCTTCGGCTAGGCTTTGGAGTTTCCTCCCTTAACATAATTTACATTGGCTTTAATGGCAACAAACCTATTAGTATGGTCTACCTTTTTGTGTCCTCTTTCACTTGTAGCCTCATAGTCAAATCCTCCATATTCATCTCAAGACAATTGTGCATGAGATATATTTTAAAGTCATTCCAAGATGTTGACAATTTCTCAATTATAGCGCCGACTTCAAAATGCTCATTGATCTCATATTCCTCTTAATGCAGTCCACAAATGAATTTCTGGATTTTCTCGACTTGAGAGACAACAGACTTAGAATCCATTATAGTATATTTAAGGAATTTATCGATCACTAATTTAGTTGAACCAACATCACCAATCTTATACTTTTTCTCCAAGGATTCCCACATCTCTTTTGCAGTCTTGTATAGAGGATAGATGTCGTAGAGATTATCATCCGAACTATTAAGGATATTATTCTTACAACAAAACTCATAATGATTCCAAGCTTCAATTGCCATCACAGTTTCTTTCGTCATTGGATTCTCAATTAGACTTTGGAGCCTCTTCCTTAACAACATGAGGGAGATTCATGATTGGCAGGAAGAACATCTTATGTTACCATCTCTTGAAATCCATCCTTTTGAATTTCTCTGGCTTTTCAATGTATTTAGGCCCAGTGCCATTCACATTCACAGATTGTTGATCCATAATTTCTGTTTCAAGACTGTTGTATATTTATCAACAATCAATGACATATATATATATATATATATATATATACATATATATATATTTATATATTCGAATGTGCTAATAAACAATAAAATACAACTGAGTCTATTGATAGAGAATGAGTAAATGAAAATAATATTAAACAAATCAACTAAAGATCAAGGTTTGCATACCGTAATATCCTTGAAATAGAAATTCACCCCTATAATGTGCTTGTAGTTCTGTAGGCGTCTGCTTCACCAAGATTCAAAGTTCTAAACTAGGATTCCATGGTGAATTTATTTATGGTTCTCTCAGTTTGCTTCTATGGAAGAAAACATAATTTTTGGTGTTTTGAATGATATGCAGATGTATTTATTTATAGTGGTCATATACCTATCCGCAACATATAAGATTTTGGGAGGTTACTGTTCAACGTAAACAGTGTGTGGCTTCATCTTTTTCTCAAACTTTTTCAGATGTTCTCATACTTCATCTTGAATGATGAGTCCGTTGAAAAATAAAAAGATTAATTAAATCCAAAATTAATTTAAAATTTAAAATATTAATTATTGAATTTAATTATTAGAGCCTGAGCCTAAGAGCCCCAAGGCGTTCTTAGCTATTTTCGGACGTTCTCAATTGGGTTTGTTTTTAATTGCCTTTGCCACTTATGGTTTCTTTTTGGTTTTATCATGCATATGAAGATTAGTACTAATGAGGAGATCATGTAGGAGTAAGGAGGCTATATCGAAACTTCACTATTTGTTTTTGTATATCACATTATGATTTTTTTGTGGGGTAATGATGGAAAGGAATGTACTTGTTCTCTGATTTCTAGTGTTTGATGTGCCTACTAGAGGTGGTTCGGTATGGGATACCGAAACTGAAACTAGTATTTCGAATTTCAAACCGAAATTTTTCGGGATGGGAATTTGAAGATCAATTCCAAATCAAAATTTCGAGAATCCCGAAATATTTTCAGGATTTTGGGACAAATCGGGAATCCGAAATTCAAATATGAAATTATGAATTATTCTTCAAATATATAATTCAAGAACACATTCATGAACTAGGAATGTCATTTCATTCGCACTACCATTTAATCGAACACTAGCATGCCTAATTGTTTTTATCAGAGTCAAAATTCAAATTAATTAAACCCTTTTGGCAATCTATTGAGAAACAAAAGAATCAAGCCTTATGAAATCATCAGCCATGACAATAGCAATAATAAAATCTAAAAGAATCATTCCAGGTTGCAGAGCATGAATTAGAAACTACTAACATCAATTATAAAAGAATAATATATATCATATATATGTATAAATATATATATATATATAATAATTAATAATATATATTTTCGGTTCGGTATGGGATTCTCAAAATATCGAGAAGCCAATCCCGAATCCCGTACCGAAATTTCGGGATCGGTTTGGGATAGCATCCCGAAAATTTCAGGAATTTTGGTTTGGGATCGGGGTTTTTTCGGTTCGGTTCAGGATTTTCAGGAGTTTTTTCCACCCCTGCCTCTACTCTTGTTTAAACCTTGGTGTCCAAGGATCAACGATTCTTTGCTTAATTATTTTCACATAATTTGAATGGGTGGCTTTAAAGCTTCTAATTATGGCATACAAAGCGAGCGTAAAAGTTAAAACTCTTTTGTTTATATATTCAAAATAGTATCTACTTGTGAAATGTACTTTTTTTATTAAAGATATTGTCTTACTTGGTATATGTTTCCATTACTTACATTCATCAATTTTTGGTTAAGGAATGGGGCTGGGAATTTTTTATTTTGATCCATTCATGGCATCTTGTGGCCAAGATAACTTCAAGGAAGCGCTGGACCTGATCACCCGCTCAACTTCAAATCCTTGGGAAAATTTTGAAGGAAGGCAATGGAACTCCATGCCTGCAGAAGAGAGCTCGTTAAAAAAGAAAGCAATTTGTGATAACACAAAACAATGTAGAATAAGAAGTAAAGCCAGAAGTTGAATCTCCCAGAGATGACAAGATGGAACCAGAAAACATCTTATCCTTTGTGTTGGTTTTAACTCTATTTTATTAAAGATTCAATACTTTGTTTATTATTATTTAAAAAATAAAAATGAAGAGTCATGTCTAACGGGGTAAGTCATGTCTTTTACAAAAGGTTATATAGAGTTTTATAAAGAGGAAACTCCTCAAACCTAACAGATACGTTCAAATATTTCCCTTCTCTTCCTACTAAAGTATTTATTTATATCCCTAGTATCCTCTTACTTAACTCCATCATTAATAGGCAATTGATCACTACTTAGCCCCCCATATACTGTAATCGTGCTTATGGATTATACACTCTTTTAGATGTAAAGGTTATATCATGGAGTTGTAAACGGCAGTTATAACCTACATGTAGGAAGACGTCTACGGCTTTATGACAGCGACATCACGCCTCTCTTGATATTACAGGCCTATTATTCCTTACTATTATTCTATTTACTACTTTGTTTTTTTATATATATGTATGATGCATTTGGGTATTATCTAATTGATTGAATTTACATGTGTATTATATATAACTTTAATTATTTATATTATCCTACGATTAAAGTCGTATATTGCATCTCTACTGTGATCTAATAGAAGGCCTTGTGTTATGCATGCTATTTATGTACATCAATGCTTTGTCTACTAACATAATGCATAGTCATGTTCTTTCCTTTGGATAGTTATGCATTTAGCGTCATGTTGCATGCCCTAATTTAAAATATACATAATCTGACAGTTGGATTCATGAACTAGTGATAAGAGACTTTGCATCTCTTCATGGAAAAGTCTTCGGTGTTTTTAATCAACAAAATCAATTTGATTGGTGCATTGGGTTTTGCATTTCATGTCTCTGTTGAATTGTATGCTACTGCTATAAGACTGATGATCCTTGCTTTTTATATATGAAGCGTGATTATGATTAATTTATGTGTCACAATCCGTCCCGAAATATTATATTTTTAGTCGTGAAATGTCAAATATGCCCTTGAGCGTTTGTGGTGTTGTGTGCACTAGCGGATCCATTAAGGGGCAAGGGGGGTCAGCTGACCCCCCGAACTTCAATGAACGTCCATAGATACCTTAGGTGTTGACCCTCCGAACTTCGGTGAATGTCCATCGATACCTTAAGTGTTGCTCTTTTGAAGATTAGAGTTGACTTCATACTAACCCTCCAACCGACTTCAGACTTACCAAAACCCGATGAATGTCCATGAATACCTTGGGTGCTACCCCTTGCATACATTAACATGTCTGTAGTATGCATTTTCAAATGATTTCAGGTCTACCAAGACTCGATGAAATGACGATATGCATGCTATTTTTGGTATAAAAAAATTTGCGCGCTGCGCGCTATTCTTACTGACCCCCCTAATATTATTTTTTGGATTCGCCACTGGTTGTGTGGTTTAAATTTTGGATTTGGACCAATTCGTTAAGTCCCTAATATTTTGGGACCAATTAGAACTAAAGGACTTAAGGTTTTGTGATGGTTGGTGACCCAACTAGGACCACACACCCACACCACAGGTGCATACTCATATCTCTTTCTCCTTCCTTTCGAATTTTCTGCAAATTCCATACAGTGTACGGACAAACCTTGGATCAAGCATTTCATGCACGGATCGAAGGTTTGAAGGGTGGTTTTGAACTCCTAGCTTATAGAAATTGAGTAGTTACAGGATCGGAAACGGATGTCGTTGGACTATCGATCACAATATAGTGTGAAGGATATGAACAGAGTGAACATAGAATTGAATGTGTTTCTGACAGAAAGGGATTTACAAATATATAGATATGCAAGTAACCTTTCTAGAGAAGTTGTGTTCTTCACGAGAAGTTATAACTTCTCAGGTTGGAATATAACTGTTCATATCCTTTAATTAATTAATTATATTATATTATTTTCTTTATTAATTAATTAACTTATTTCACTACAATCATATGTATATTAGTACACCAATGTTATGGTGTACCTTCACACATGAGTGCACATATTGTGAAAATCATTTTATCATAATCATATTCCAACATCTCCCACTTCATTATGATGACATAAATGGTTTCCTATTCTGGTTTTTTTTTTTTTTTTTTCTCAAGAGTATTACTTATAAACAAATTGAATGTAACATCAGATATGTGGCTTCTTTACCTGGTGCGCACCATTCCACTCAATCTGATGACATTTTACTCTTTAGCAAAATGGCAACATATCCAAGTAACTAGGGAAAAACAATCCATACCTGGTTACAAATGATGACTTAGCCCCGCACTATACGCCATAGTGTTATATAAATTATTTCTTGAAGCTTATTATGGATTTTACTTTCAAGACGATTTATTATAACCTGGTGACCTCGCTAGTGCCCTCTATCTTTAACTGACCAAGTACTAAAGAACCAGATAGAGTTGCATCTACTTGTCCATGTTTTAGGCGTCCCTAAAACCATATAACGATGCCCGCCGCACGTCTCACACTACAACACATCTAGATGTTTTGCAAACCCATTGTAGTCACATGCTCTTTGAATTTTTCCAGAGACAATCCCTTGGTCATCGGATTGGCCACCATCTCTTCGGAGGGTATGTAGTCGACCTCTACTTCTCATTTCTCCACTATATCTTGTACATAGTGATATTTAACATCAATGTGTTTTCCTTTGGAACTATTTGCTCCACTCTTTATCAGAAAAATGGCGGACTTATTATCACAAAACACATTGACGTGCTCCTTAGGTATACCTATATTTAAATTATCGATAAATAGTTTAGCCCATACTACAGTACTAACCGCTGTGCTACAAGATATATATTCTGCTTTCATGGTAGACTTTGCAACACAACTTTGTTTCTTACTTAACCAAGAAACAACCGTTCCTCCAAACAAGACAATGTTACCACTTGTTGACTTTCTGTCATCCAAGTCGCCTGCGAAATCTGCATCGCAATAACAAACTAAATCTAGATCATTTAATCCGAAACATAGTTTCATACCTTAGATGATTTTAGATATCTAATAATTCTCTTTACTGCTGTCCAATGTTGCTTTCCGGGGTTGGATTGATATCTACTTACCAATCCAACTGCATGACATATGTCAGGTCTTGTGCTGGTCGTAGCATACATCAAACTTCCAACTGCTTGGGCATATGGAACATTTTGCATATCAATGATGTCTTGCTTATGTACCGGACACATATTTTTGGAAAGCATCATTCCTTTACAAACAGGTGTACTAACTGGCTTGCAATCTTGCATATTAAATCTTTTAAATATTTTATCCAGATAATTTTGTTGATCCAAATAGAGTGTTTTGGCATCTCTATCCCTAGTAATTTTAATTCCTAGAACATAAGATGCTTCTCCCATATCTTTCATTTCTAATTTGGATCCTAGATATGACTTAGTGTTTTCAACCATATCTATAGAGTTACCTGCAAGTAAGATGTCATCTACATACAGTGACAACATACAAAAATTATCTTGGCACTTCCAAGAGTAAACACAATGATCCAATGGATTTATAATGGCCTGGTGGAACTTTAAATACCATTGTCATAATGATTGTTTAAGACCGTACAACGACTTTCTTAATTTATAGACTTTGTTTTCATGTCCTTTGACATGATATCCTTCGAGTTGAATCATATAGATGTCTTCCTTCAAATCTCCATTCAAGAATGCTGTTTTGACATCTAACTGATGAAGTTCTAAATCCATTCTAGCAACAATTGCCATAAGAATACGAATGGATGTAAACTTCGCAACTGGAAAGTAAGTGTCCACAAAATCTATACCGGGTTTCTGAGTATAACCCTTAGCTACAAGTCGAGCCTTAAACTTATCCATGGTACCATCTGATTTGTACTTCTTACGAAGTACCCATTTACAACCGAGGGCTTTCTTCCATTAGGTAGATCAACCAATTCCCAAACTTCATTTTTCTTTATGGAATCTAGTTCTTCATTCATTGCTTGTTGCCATTGTTTAGACTCAAAACTATCCATTGCTTCTTTATAATTCCTTGGGTCTAGATCTCCCACTGAATGATCTACCTCCTCAAGATTGAAAACAAAGCGATCTTTCAATCTTCTAGATGGTTCCCTTTTTCTTTTACTCCCACTGATTTGATCATTTCTCCCACTATTTATATCTTCCATAATAATATCATGATCATCATCCATGTGTGTGTCATTATCGACATTGTTATGATCACTCATATTTACGTCTCCCACTTGATCATTGTCAATGTCATGGTCATGAGACAAGTCTAAATCAAGATGGAAATGTTGATCATCCGTAGGAGAATTTTCTTCTCCCAAAGATTCCAATTCTTGTATTGGATTAATCAAATCAGTAGTTTCAATAAAAGTTGCATCTCTACTTTCGATCAATCCTTTCTCGGGATGCTAAAATCTATATCCGTTACTATTATCAGGATATCCGATGAATTTACAGGCCAAAGTTTTTTCTTGTAATTTATTTCTTAATGGCTTTGGAATGAGGACATGCGCTTTACAACCCCAAACTTTTAAGTTTGATAAATCGGGTTTTTGCCCATGCCATAATTCATATGGAGTCAGTGGCTTTGCCTTGGTATGAACTTTATTCAATATATAAGCTGCAGTAGCCAAAGCTTCACCCAAAAAATGTAGAGGTAAGTCAGCATAAGACATCATAGATCGCATCATGTCCATCAGAGTTCGATTTCTTCTTTCTGTGATACCATTTTGTTGCGGTGTATAAGGTATAGTATAATTATGCCTTATACCATTCTCTTTGCAGAAATCATCAAAGGCTTCAAATTCTCCACCTCTATCACTATTCAGGGTCTTCATGGATCTTCCTAATTGGTTCTCTACTTCTGCTTTAAACTCTTTAAATTTGTCTAAGGCGTCATTTTTATGCTGTAAGAAGTAGACATGTCCATAACGAGAATAATCATCAATGAAAGTCACAAAATATTTCATTCCTCTATGGGTTTTAGTTCTCATTGGTCCATATAAATCTGTATGCACTATCTCAAGTAAATTTGTAGAAGTCCAATGCTGAGAAAAAGATTTTCTAGTCATTTTTCCTTTAATACATGATTCACATGTATCAAAATCATGTGCATTTACTTGAGGCAACATCCCATTTTTACTCATGCGTATCATTTTATTTTTATTTATGTGACCTAAACATAAATGCCATAAATATGACAAATTTTGAACAATAGAGAAAAATGTATACTCGGAAGAAATACTTTTATTAATACAAACTGAGTACATATTATTGACTCTTATTCCCCTTACATAAATATAACCCTTTTTTCCAATAGTGACAGCACCATTCATGAACCTTGTCTCAAAACCTTTCTTTTCTAAGATAGAGACAAAGACAAGATTCCTCCTTATATTTGGTGCAAACAGAACGTTTTTAAGTACAATGGTGGATTTACTATTGTTGATCTTGCAATCTCCTTCACCCAAAACATCGACATAAGTATTGTTGCCCATGTAGAGGCGATGTTCTCCTAATGATTTTTCCTTGAAAGTGATGAAGCAACTTTTTTCCTTGCATACATGACGAGTTGCTCTTGAGTCGATCCACCATTGTCCTTGATCTTCAGCAACGAGTGCTTTAGAGACAGTCAAAATTAGTTCTTTAGGATTTTTGTTGTTCTTGCGTCGTTTTGGGCACTTATACCTATAATGACTAGTCTCTCCACAATTGTAACATGCAATCTCCTTTCTTTTAAACTTGTTCTGCTTGTGGTGTCCAAACTTTTTGAAGTTCGGGCGCTTGTTACTACTATGTGGCTTGTACATGTGTTGCTTGTTTTTCTGAGAATCTTCCACTATGAGGAGGTTAGCTCTACCTTGTCCAGTTTCCTTTTTCCTATAATTTTTACGAACTTCTTCAATAGCCAACATTGCAGGCAATGTATCCATCGTTAAATCAACTTGACCATAAGTCATGGAAGTAACTACATTTTTCCCAAGAATGGGGAGGCTACCAAGAAGAACACTAACTTGCATTTTATCAAAAACTGGATGGCCAGCATTGGCTAAGTCTTTTGCCATTACTTCCGTTTTAGTAATATGATCGACCATAGAATCAGTTTCCTCCATTTTTGTCCCATTGTATTTCTCAAGTAATAATTGAATGTAAGTTTGAGATTTAGGGCCATACTTCTTTTCAAGTACATCCATAATTTCTTTGGCCGAATCATATTCTTCATAGAGAGGTATTAATTTATCTTCCATGTAATTGAGAATTGTGGCCTTAGCCAACTCATTATCTTCCACCCATTTATTATAAGCTCGAGAGGGCCCAAGGGGTCTCTCGTCCTTGATAGTGTACAAAGTTTTGTCATGGGTTAAAAGATAAGTGATCCTTCTCTTCCATATTCGATAATTAACGTTATTCAACCTCTCTATTTTAAAAACTTCGGATTTGGAAGATTTAGTTGCCATAACTCAGAAATTACAAAACAAACACAATACATGATACAAACTTAAATACAAATACAAATACTACTAGTGTACTTTTAATTATTACAAGCCACAAATACTAATTGTTCTTAATAAATTAAAGACTAAAACAAAATAAAATAATAGAGAGAGACTTATTTAGTAGCAGATACCGCACGCATTCACAGAGGCTTTGTCCAATCAGTGAAAGACGAATACTTGTTCAGGCAATCACGTCGATAGAAGGCTTGTGGATTTCTTACTTGTCTACTTGGCCAGGTGTGTTCAATTCTTCCACTATTTTCGTACACAAAAGCATTCTCTTCTCAACTACTGGATTCTCTTTCAATTCTCAGTGGTCTTGGCTCTCTTAAATTTCTTGCAGTCGAAATTTCTCTTTGTGCCAAATCAGGATATATAAAACCATAACGGATATTATGTTGATCCAAATAATTAAGCACTTTGACTCTAGAATTCCGAAAATTAAACCCTTGCTTCCACTTTTGATCTTTGTGACTATTATTCAAAGTATTCCACAAATTAACTTTATGAGTGAAATTATTAGGGTAAACGAAATTAATAAAACCTGAATTTGGTGCGATCGTAACACCCAAACGAATAGGAAATGACTCCAATTGCAGTTGTCCCGAATTTTTCCAAGAGGAGGAGCTCACTTCAAAAACACTATCAACTTGACTTTTTGATGGAGACCTATCACTATTACTGCACCTTTCAGAACCCAAAAATCTGCTAGCTTTAGTTTGTTCCCCACGTGAAACCTCACCAAAAGCAAGATCTCCTTTAAATGCACTGTCAAATTGCTCTGAACCACAAAATCCTTATATTTTATTTGTTTCCCACTTAAAGGTGAGCCTACCTCAAAAGACTTACAAATTTGACTTTTTGATAATGGAAGGCTTTCTTCACGTGCACTATGACAGTGCTTATAACCATAAGAAAGTTCCTTATTTTCCAGACCCAAGGAATCTTGAAAATTGAAGGACTCTCTTCCTTGATTTTGTGTTTGTAAATCACGCCTCTTTTTCTGGAAAAAATACGATCGTTCCCCCTTCTGAAGAAAATTTGTCCCGCAACCCGGTGGGAAATCATGAACAGCAGATACAATTTTTCTTCGAGGAAATAGGTGCCGTCGGTGTTGTGTATTACCACGAGAGGACAAGACCGCGGCTGGAGGATGTGACCACGATGGGAGAACATGACCACATCGGTGAGTCCACGGTGGAACGTGAGACCACGGTGGAGGCAGAGGACGACTTCGAATCAGACTTAAAGGTGCAGGTAAATCCCTTGGACTTGGTGACCAAAATGTGGGAAAGGGATCTGCACTTGTAGTTTCAAATTCTTGTGTAGATTCGGTTTTTGCAGCCAAAAATCCCGATTGAAATGGATTTTCTGAGGGCCTAATGGGACTGTCAAACCTTTCTGAATTCTGATAATTGTCAAATGAATTTGTATGATGAAATGGTTCAATTTCAGAAAGAATTTTGTTCTTTGTCGAAAGAAATGGTGTAGGGGAATAAAGTTCAAATTGTTGGGTTAATTCAGGCCTAGGTTCAAACGGGTTGTAGGATGGGATTTCGAAGGAGTGGGTATTTTTTTGAGTTTTGGATTCTACAGGAAAATTCTTAGATGACGATTTCGAACTTTCGATCAAAATCGTTTCAATATTCTCCTTGGTCACCAACGCCCTCTTCCCTCATTTCTTCTCAAGTTGAAACTTAAAAAGAACGTTGTTGGATTCGTTACTTGACGAAGAGGAAGTCTCAGATTCTGTTCGAGACGTCCTCGGATGAAAACTGGGCAAATTGTTTTGATTAATAAAACCTGGCTCTGATACCAATGATAGAAATTGAGTAGTTACAGAATTGGATGATAGAAATTGAGTAGTTACAGTATTGGAAACGGATGTCGTTGGACTATCGATTACAATATGGTGTGAAGGATATGAATAGAGTGAATATAGAATTGAATGTGTTTCTGACATAAATGGATTTACAAATATATAGATATGCAAGTAACCTTTCTGGAGAAGTTGTGTTCTTCACGAGAAGTTATAACTTCTCAGGTTGGAATATAACTGTTCATATTCTTTAATTAATTAATTAATTTATTATATTATTTTCTTTATTAATTAATTAATTTATTATATTATTTTCTTTATTAATTAATTAACTTATTTCATTACAATCATATGTATATTAGTACACCAATGTTATGGTGTACCTTCACACATGATTGCACATATTGTGAAAACCATGTTATCATAATCATATTCCAACATTAGCAAGCCCAAGAATCCAACCATACCCTTGGTTGAACTCAAAACCTTCGAAAACCAGAGAACCAAGAACACGAAGCTCGGAGAAGAAAAACGAAGTGTTTTGGACGTCAGGACGTTGAGATCGACGAGTTTGAAGTTTGGCCGGATTATCGAAGGTTCTCCGGTAAATTTCCATGGATTTTAGGTCCCAAAACAGGTATGGTTGAGTTCTACTCGTCCTAAGCTTCAAACTGGTGCAAGTTTTACTGATTTTGGTTAAGAATTGGACGAGATATGAAGGTTTTTGTGTTTTCCCAGTTCCCGGTGAACGCAAAGGCAACCGGTGCCGACCCCGACGACCCAAGGTTAGAGACAAAGAATATTCAGTCAAGTTGACGGAATATTCCTAACATAGGGTAACGACATCAGGTAATTTGGACGGAATATTCCTTTATTTTGACGGAATATTCCTAACAGCGGTTAGGGATTCTGTTAGGATTCCTTACGCGTGGCCGCACGTGTTGCCGTGCACTTGCCGGCACGTGGGACGTCAGAAAATTTTTCTAAAAATATGGGGATGTTCATGAGGTTGTGTAGATCACGTTGATATATTCAAACTTCCCATTTGAGCAATGTATGAGAAGTTATTTCCTAGTTTTGGTTATGTGCTTTAAATAACGTTTATTCAGTTATTTCACATATAGGTGAGACCTATCCTGAGGACGAGCGCCATTAATCGAGGCTCAGGGGCTACGACCCTTTGACATACCAGTGAGTGGGCTTTTGGTTTTCAGTATATACCTATATACTTGAGATTTTTCCCAAAAAATATGTTTAAATGAATATATGTTTTGGAAATGCCATGCAAGTATCTATCTATTTTAATTATGCATTAGTAGTTGCATACATTCATGATTGGTGCTGCAGACGCACAGGTAAGTGCCAGGTAAGTTAATAAATCAAAGGTATGAGATTGTTTCGGTTATGTGAGATATGATGTGATGTATTGAGAGCTCATAAACCTACACCCTGGTGTTAGTGCTCCTGCCCAGAGTTAGGGCACATTCCTTCACGTGATGTTCACCTTTCGCACCATATGCTCACCTTAGATCCAAGTTAGGTGCACAGGCTTGTCGTACATACCACTGGTTTCGACTCGTAGGTGACTTGCGATCATTCGCACAACCTTCATGTGATCGTAGCACTAGAGCATATTTACTTTACACCTAGTCTTGTCATGCAGACCACTGTAGGTGGTTCCGACTCGTGTGTAGGATTTGATTTGATATGATTGAGATTGGTTATGAGCTATATACTTAGCAGGGCAGTTTGAATTAGAGAGATTTGGCTAATGCGATATTTGATATTTATATATTTTGCCTGGTTTACCTATAGCATTGCATTGAGATACCTTGGCATGTCATACTTATGAATATTGTTTTCTGAGCATGGTTTTGAGATATGTATATATTCTATATTTCTAGGAAAATTATACAGGTTTTACGGCGAGGGGTTAGAACTTTTGAGAAATGAAATGATTTTGGAAAGCTTTGTTTTTGTCCACCCACACTTTTTGTTTTACGCCCCTCCAGGTTTTAAGTAGAAGTGCTTGGTGGATCACGAGGATTTTGACGGGGGTTCTGACAGAACATCACCATGTAGGAACACCCTTGGGTGTTGTATTCTTAGTACTTGTCTTGGTTGACTGCATCTAGGATATTATGCTTTGGTTGTGTATTTCACACTTAATCTTGCACTTGCACCTTATCTTATCTAGTACTCTAGTTGATTTGATTTTTGTTTGTTCGTAATTCCTTATATCTCTATTGCTTCCGCACTGTGCACATGGTTACGTCACTTCCACGTGACGTCCAGCATGCCCTGATTCTGGTCGGGGTGTGTCATTATGTGCATACTGATTGTTATTAAGAAATTGTCAAAAAATATATCACTTGGCAATTTTAATTTGTCACGAACTGGTTTCTTACGCATGTTTATTATTTGTCTTATTTCTTTTAATAAATTTGACAATGTTTGCATTCTCATTGATATAATTATTTGAAGGCGGATATTATCTATTCTTGAATAGTTTATTGCAATTTCCATATTAAACATATTTTGGTACATATTGGTTTATGGCATAAACTGAAAGCGGTGAAATGATTTGACTATTCAAACCGCATGGATGAAGTCTGATGATTATGGTTATTATAAACATAATCATCATGTGTACCCATATTAGTTCCTAATTGGCATTACATAATGTGATAATTTCTTATTGTTTTGCATCATTGCATGCTTGGATTTTTCCTGCTCTAAATTTCAAATAAATACTGGAAAACCAATGATGGGCTTTTCATGTGTTTTGAGAAACGCAGGGTGTCCATGGTTTCCAAATGGTGTGCATTTTCTTTTAGAAGCACATATAGATTCTAATTATATATGGATCAATGAATTCCAATAGAAAAAGTTATGACATATCCAGGTAGTGCCGTTTAGGAAGTTCTACATCTCTTTCATTGGTATGGATATATTGTAACAACATTTGTGAAATTGTTGCCTGATATAGACATCTTGCATGATATATACATGTATATGCATATATGTACATTACTAGAAATTGTTGCCCGCACGTTGATAACAAATTGTATGAACAATATAAAAAATGTCTCATAGAAGATTAAATTGTCCTAATACAAACATAAACATGAATAAATGAAAAGTGATCAAAGTATGAAATAACACTTGAATCAAATGTATAAACAAAAAAATTTAAACATGAGAAAACCCTATACAATTATCTCTATTTGTGTTAAAGTACAAATAGATTGAACTCCTAATTATCTACATCAACATACCATTTCTTTGCAACTACTACATCAATATGTAACACATACTTCATTCAATTTGGGATTTCAAAACAAAAAACTATTGACGCAAAATTCCAACACATTTTTGTGTTATAGAATATATTGAGGAGCAAGGCAACAAGCCACACTTTCAACTGAAACACCCAAGATTTTTGTGTTGAGCTCCGCAAACTCAGTGTGGCGGTCGTTGAGAGAGGTGATCTCTGCAAGGTGGGTTCACAAATTTTGAACAAATCAATCAGGTTAAGATAGACTCATTCAACATCAAGTAAAGATTAAAATTTATATGTAGAGATGCTGACTAAAAACATGTTTACATACATGACAAACGAATGTGAAGTCCAATGCGTAAAAAAAGAGAATCACATGCTTATCCCCAATGTACTTAGAGAGCTTGACCTGAAATCCAAAAACCAAATCTTCAATTGTAATGAAACAAAGGGCACATTAGTCATTTGAAACCCTTTCTATACAAAGCACTTCTGCTCTTGAAACCCCTTTTGCTAGAAATGTTTTTATTTGAAACATGTTTGAAGTTTCTATTAAAGTCCACATACTTCCTTGAAAAAACATAGAAATGCTTCTTGAAGCTTTTGGCAGGTGCTTCTTTAGAAACCATCTGGCAGGTGCTTTCAAAGAACCAAAATCAATTTAAATCTCTCAGAAGAAAATCCTATACAAATTGGAAAATCAAAATATAGCAAAACAATGCTTGTCTGATGAAAGAAAAAAATAGTAAAAGTAATATACCCATATACGCTGCAATAGGCTTGCTTTCTCAGCACTAAGTTTCCAAGGAACAATCGGGCCACATATAATCATGTCAGCATCCAGAATCACGACCTTACTAAAAACAAAAAAAATGCACAAATAATCAAAATTTGGGAATTATGGTTGTTTAATTATCTCCATAAATGGGGGTAAGGCTAGCCGACATTCACCTCTCCCAGACCCTGCGTAAAGCGGGAGCCTTGTGCACTGGGTACGACCTTTTTTTTTTATGGTTGTTTAATTATACCTAAAGTGTAGTAGGTATCGTTGGTGTTTATCGGCCTTCGAGAGAGTCGAAGACCTCGAATTATAGAGGAATGCAGAAACTGGGATTAATATTCAATTTTTCTGTATATAGGACACTTTAAAGATTGAGATTTTTTTTTCATTTTTATAGTTCTACACACTTTCTAGCCTTAAATATTTCTAGGAAACAAATAGAAAGTGAAAAAAGTCGTACCCGGTCCTAGACAACTCATGTGAGAGTTTTTAATCCAAACATAAAAAATAATAATAATAATTTTGACAACTAATCATTTAAAAATTCAAAATTTCTAAAACCTTTCGATCAAGTTTGGACTTACATTGCAGTCTATAGCTTTTCCAACCACAACGAAGGCAACCAGGAAACGATGGGAGCTCATTGACCATCGGTCGCCTAAAAATTGAAAAATTAACCATTTTTTAAAGTAAATCCAGGGTTCATGAAAATCCTGTGAAACTTATTAAGATTAAAAAAAATTAGGCAAATCAGTTTGTTCATATACCTCACTCCTGAGCTAAGAGAGCCGTAGGTTGCTGCTGTTGTTTTCGACAAAATTGGGGCAATGGTGGAGAAACATAGTAGGAGGGCTCTGGCATAGCAAATTGATGAAAAAAATAGAAGAGAAAATGTAGCACGACTTAGTAATTATATATGTTAGGAAAGCAGTGATAAAGTCCTGATAAAATACCTGCATCTTTATATCTTTCCTCTTTGATAGCTAAATTTATATTCTTAACCGAACCAAGTTCTTGAATTAAAGAATTTGGGCCCTCTGTAGCACCAGAAACAATATAACATATGATTAAACATACATAACCCAAAAGATCCATCCAGGCTAACCCCATGAATAAAACAAATTCAACCAGGAAACAAAAAATTAAGAACAACACAAAAACCAAAAGACACCCTCTTACAGTTTTAGCTCACTAACCCGTTGAATCAAAACCAATTCAATAAAAAAACATAAAATTAATAACCCAAAAATTAAATGGAAGAATTCTGCAAAAAAGACACTGTTGGGTATCGAAACTCATGAAGAGCTCGGAAATAATCAAATCAACATCCAATTTAGTACACACCAAAGCACAACATAAGCAAAAAACCATCTTCAACTCTTCAATCATTTATCAAACACAATAATACATTCATATCAAAACTCTCAATCATTTATCAAAATTGAATTAATTCAATCTTCATTGGAAAATCTTAGTTATTATAGAAAATCTACCATCTGAATCAGAATAGAAAAAGATAAACCAAACCAAATTATCCATTTCAAAAGACTAAAGCAGTGATGTAAATTATTAAGGGGGAAACATATAGGGAAAAGATAAGAACAAATAGCTTACCAATTGTGGCTATTCCCACCTCAAACAAAGACTTATATATTGGAGAATCAAATTGAAAAAGTCCAACATGACCCAAATTTACATTAACAGATAAACATATTCCAGAATAAAGAAAAAGATAATCAATGTCTTTCCAATAAGAAACCCAACAAACCATCCAACACTTCAAATCACTGCTAAAAAAATTCCACAGAACAAAACAAATCAATAACTTTTTTTGGTATGAACTGAAAATTAGGTAAACAAATTAAAACTTTTTTCTGATTTGAACAATAAAATGCCAACGGAAAATAAAATATATGCAAAGAAAATTAAAAACTGAAAATATATAAACATACTAAAAACTGAAAAAACATTCTTACATTTTGAAAGAAAAACTCCAAGAGCTAAGAATACCCTTCATAACCTACTACAATCAAGAGAATCAATAAAAACCCATTTCAAAAAATCAAAATCCGTGAAAGAAAAACTGAAAATTTGAGGAAAAATTGAAATAAATAAATAAATCATCAGCTTTGACTTCAGAAGTAGTTGTAGGTACCTCAAAAGTGAGAAAAACAGAGTAAAGAGATGAGTGAGAGAACATGGGTGGAGTTTCTGGCGATTTTCTTGCTGAAATTTCCATAGTTGCCTGTACACCTTGAAGACCTTGTAGAAATATGCGTCGTACTCGACCTGTACAAAATTAAAATTTTGAAATCAAGGAATAATTGTTTGGAAATTAGGGTTTACACTGAAGAAAAGGTGGAGAATTTGAAGGACCTGTTGCGACGGCAATAGGGGAGCTCTCTGATTTAAACAATTTCTTGTCAGTGTTGTGGTGAAGAGAGCAGTTGAATCGCGTAGAGAAGCTGAGATTTGAAAGCGAAAGAGAGCGACAAAAAGGTGAATCGGAGAGCGACAAAAGCAGAGATTTGTGACAGAGAAAAATGGAATTTGAAGGAAAATTCGAGATGATGAAGTCGAAGCGGAATGTCCATCAATGTTGGACGCGTGGGCAGCTGAGTTTTCTCATGGTTTATGAGGAAGAAATCGAGATATTTCTACTAGACACCAGCAGGGCTAAAATCGTATTTTTCACTATGTTATTAAAAAAAGGTTAGATTTGAAGAGCAACTATAGGGCAAAAACGGAAGAACGTTGTAGAAGGAACAGTAACTCGTTTTCTCTTTTAGTGTGTGTGTGTGTGTATATATATGTGTGTGTGTGTAATTTGATATTGGATTGTGGGTCAAGAACTGCCCAAGACCTTTCTACTAGAATAAGTTACTAGCAAAAACGATGACTAACTAGTCATAGACGTCTATATGTTAATCCATTAAATTTTAACTTATGTGACAAAGGAAAATGAAGTTGTCCTTGAACTGAAGATAGATAAAGAGAGCTTAGCTTCATAGAGTCCCATACTTCTTAAGTATGATGAATGAGTTATTGATAGCATTGAAAGCAACCACAACATGAGGAATTGTGGGGGTACGCTTTTCATTAACAATTTTGCATTATATGTTGATTAAGTCTTGCTTTGTTGTGCTCTAATCATGAGAATGAATCTACAAGAATTGATTAATAATTTCTCTTTGGTGAGGCGTGTAAGTTACTCTTGAAGGAATGTAATCTTACTGTATAGTTAATACACAAAGCTTTAAGGGTTGTTTAATTTATAGCATGTGGGGGCTAAGTTCCACTACTCTTATATATGTCGATGCAAACTAAATGTTCAAAGACCGGCTAATACTATAGCACCGTAGGTTAATAACAATTATAAACTGATTATTGTGTATTAGTATCTACACTTAATGTTGAAGCATATTGTGAATTATATATTATCATGGATGTCTCTTGGTTGTTTCACAATATGATTTATTTTCCTAATCTTTTGAATTATAAGTAATTTGTTAGAAAGTTATTGAGAAATTAGCGTGAGGATTGATGTCATTGGTCACCAAACCAAACAAATAATGTTAAACTTTCTTCAAGGTGTGTATAATTACTCTTACTTTTGATATTTTATATATACTAAAATTGACTTGAGATTTTTCTTGAGATTAAATTTTCTGATAAGCAAAATAATGTGGAGTATGTTTGATTGCTCTTACCTAGGCCTGGCATTTTGGACCCAATCCGTTAACCCGACCCGACCCAATATGTTAATTTTTGTATTTGGGTGGATGCTTAACGGGTCGGGTCGCTAACAGGTGAACCCGTTAACAACCCGTTAAATAACGGGTCACTTTGGGTCAACCCGTTAGGACCCGTTAACACCCGTCAGCACCCGTTAGTTGAGGATATTTTAGTAATTTTAGTAAAGTCTTAATAACAAAAAATAAACTTTATGCAAAAAAAAAATAATAATAATTGTTAACGGGTGAAACGGGTGACCCGTTAGCTTAACGGGTTGGGTTCGGGTAACCCGTTAACTTAACGGGTTGGGTTGAATCCGACCCAAACCCAATAAACCCGACCCGTTTACAGGTCTACTCTTACCCATGTTTATGGTAGTGTGAGGCTATGAACGATTATGCACCTTAAATACAACATGTATTACAAAGAGTGAATATCATAGAATCCACAACGTTACCCTTATATGAGGAATTATGGGTAATATGTTTTTTAGCTTGCAGTTAGTTATAACATGTAGGTTTAAGAGCAATGACGAGCAAACATATGATAAAAAATTACAAGGAAATACTCAAAAATAGGACATTTTCTTAATCTTGGGACAGAAATAAGAAAAACTGGCCATGCACACCATGCACAAAACCAAAATTACTAAAATACCTACATATAAATACTAAAAATCCTCAACTCATTTTATAATTTTTTTTTTATTTGGAAGAGAGGCATGCCGAGAGAGCTCTGTGAGCTCTGGTTTATAGGTTGAGCTCAAATCTCTGAGCTCCGATTTCGAAGAGAGGGCATTCAAGGGTGAGGTTTCAAAGTGAGGGTTTCTCATTTGCATCAATGTACCATCCTTAAAGATATGATTTTGTACCAAATTTTACGTTTTGGCCGAAAAGTACCAGTTTTTTTGCCAGGGAAGCTTCGGCAGCTATATTTCCATAGCCATTTGATTTCGTCTCTCTCATATATTTCTCTCTCTAACATGGTCATTGTCTCCATTTTTGGAACTAATTATTTGTTTCTTCAATTAGGTTTTTGGGATTTGCAGAGATGGGAAGTCGAAGAAAATAGGGATAGGGAAGTGAGGGCTCGAAATGTGTTCTGGAAATCTTTATTTGTTTGTGGGTTTTGCTATTTTAGATTATGGGTTTCAATTTTGGGGTTCCAATCTTAGAGTTTTGCGTTTTAATTTTTGTTTTAGGTATTGAAGATTCATGGAGTTGTGTTGGTGGATTTGGCTTTGTGCGTTTGTTACAGAATGCGTAATATTTGTTAATTTTGTTATGAACTTGCAAATTTTTGTGAATTCGATCTGGAATCGGTGTTTATTTGAAAATGTTTGTGAATTACAAGTCTTAGTTCAATTTGAAAGAAATTGTACACGATATACACATGACATGCACATTTGTCATCTCCATATGATTTGCCATGTGCTTCTATATTGTTATCAGTATATACAAGGTGTTGGATTTTGGGTTTCAAAACATCCTTCAAACGATGAGTTAAAACCATAAGAATGGGTTTAGAAAGATGAAAAAAATATGTAAAAACCTCCAAGTTTCAAACTTATGTCTTGTTGAAACTATCAATGTATTATGACCAACTTGCCGGACACCTAGAATTCGCAATATATTACAAAATAGTTAGATATGTCTAGACCAAGCACAACATGGTGTAGGGGGTGTGAGATTTGATAACACACTAACTTTTGTGTTGGAAATGAAGCAACAACATTTGGAAGCATCGTTCAAGTTGGGGGACAAAAAAGTAATGGTAGGGATTCTTACAACTTTTGAAGGTCACATGCATCACATCCTTACCACATAAGCACCTTCAACACAATCCCTCTTTTACCCAACTGATTTCATCCTCATCATGGTAGACTTGTGTATAAATACACTTTACCACACATGGTTGTAATAACCATTAATCCCTAAAAAATTACACTTCTCAGACAGCCAAAACAATTCACAACACAAACATGTCCAAGTTCCCACATGAAACTAAGGGCTTTAACGCGATTGAACTCAGGTGGTACAACATGGAACCTCCTCCACTTCCGAGGACGCCGAAGGCAAATCCTACGTCAACGTTTAGCTCTGTGGACTTGGAGACGCCGCTGAAAACTATAGATCAAGTCCATGGGAAACTCGACCATAAAATGGCGTCGCCGAGTTTTGAAACCACAAGCTAATGAAGGCTGAAAAAGAGCTTGTGAATCTCAATGGTAAAGCCAATGAAGCGCTCTACCATGCAAGTAAGCAGAAAACGAAGGCTGACATGTCTGGAGAAAGGATCACATTCCTTTTTGAATTGTTCCATATGCATTAGGGCCATATTGAGTCATACGAGCGTTCCTAGGAGGGAAAGACCGAAATGGAGAAGGATGCAACAAGGACTTTAAGGATTCTCGACGGTTAGCGAAGGCAAAGGAACTACGTCAACCATAACGGGATTATATGACTTTTGATTGTTGTGCAATGTATTTATTAAGTATTTTATGATAATAAGTGTACGTACTACGTATCCTTGTTATATGCACATAACATGCACATTAAATGCATACCATATCCACATAATATGCCATGCACAACATATGCACGTAGTATGCACACCTTATGCAAGCAACATACACAACATATGCACGTAGTATACACACATCGCGAAAATTTTGTGAAATTTCTGCAATTGAACTAAAACACAAATTGGAACATACCCAATATTCTACCACATCAAAAATCAAATTTTGTTTACACACATTAGTGTAAACCCAATTGGCATTAACATGTTAGCCTTGGAATTTTGTTCAAGACTAGGCACCAAAAGGGATAAGACTTACCTATTATTCTAGGGTTTCATATTTTGGAAAATGCACCATCCTCATATTAGTGAAATTCCAAACTAAAAAGTGCAAATTAGATAGCAAATTTTGCGTTCCATGCTTTGTTTCTAAATGAATTGGTTGGCAAACTAGTTAGCACATTGACGAGACAAGATAGATGCACTGTAGATGTGGTGTACATGACCTTCATGTCTTGTCCTAACCTACTTGAGGTGTGCATTGCATTCAATATGTGTAAGATGTGCTTTTTCCACATGTCAACTCATAAATGTCCCAATGTTTAATAATAATATATTACAAAAGCAGTGAGTTTTCATTAATGTTTTGTTTGGGTACTTAACTTGACCCTAAAAGGTTTAGGAAAATGTTAATTTTTCCAATTCCAAATAATATGTTTTTCAGTATTCAAGATGCAACATACAGTGTGCATAAGCATATGAGATCATTCATCGTGCTTAATATGTGCATAGCATGTGCATATAATGTGCATAGGGAGGACAATTATTACTAATTTACTTCTATAATGGTATTGGGTGGTTTTATTTTTGGATTATTTCGTAATTAAGTAGTTAACATTTTGTCATGGGAAGTGGCACAGACATTTTTTTGATGGGAAGTTGCATCGTTTAAAGGACCCCTATTCTCCATCTATTTAAGTTGTCTTATGGGTGTGTTTCATTAAACCATCTTCAACCCTTGGGTTAAAACCTAAATTTTTTAACCCAGAAACAGTTTTTCTGCTCCAACCCTTCTGAGTTAAATTTTTATCCCGAGATTATTAAATAATGAATTTAGGATAATTTTTTCTTAAAATATTTTTTTTTGAATTAAACAAAAGTATGTAGAATATCCCAAATTAATTTTGTGAACATTTTAACCTAAAAATATTTAGGTTCTGATAAATATTGAAAAATCACTAAGCCGACACTATGAAAGAATATGATACACATGGAAGAATTTTTTTAATTATTTTAGTCGTTGGATTTAAATTTGGACTGTTAGATCTTTTTTTATTGTTGGATTTGAACATAATAGATCTTAGCATTTGGATTCAATGAATTTATAAGGGTAAATTACACAAAACTACCTTAACTATGGGTTGATCACAATCTCATACCTCATGTTTTAAAAGTTACAATGTCATACCCCAACTTACAAATTTGTTGCAATGTCAGACCTTCGTCAGTTTTTCTGTTAAATGCTAACGTGGCTTGAGGCAAAGCCCACTTCCTAGCCCAACTAAATTAAAAATTAAAATAAAATCATTGTAATATTTTTATAAAAAATTGTGGACCCACCTTACCAACCCATCACCTTCATCCTTCTCGTCTCCCCAAGCCTTCCCTCCTTCCCTTTCTGTTTACCCCGACCCATGGTGAACTTCCCAAGTGACTTTACGGCGAACTTCGACGACGAGCACCATCACCACCACCACCGTTCCACTACTCTCGGTAACACGAACAGAACCCACCCAAGATTTCATGTTGTTTGGCCGCCATTCATGGCAGATCGAACCATGGAATTCCTGTGATTTTGACGCTAAGATTCTGGGAAGGCGTTCGAACATCCATCCTCACCCTCATTCCCTCTTCATGTAATTATGAATACTTAAAACTATTCATATAATCAGGAAATCCATTGAAAATTGGATGGTCCATAACAATCGTAGCAAAGCACAATATCTGGGTACAATTCTAAAGTCTAAAACCCTTCTAAAACTTAGAGATTCAACACACAAAATGATGAAATTTAAAGATTTAATCTCACAGACAAATTCAGAAGGAGCCCATCAAGGAATAAATCATGCTAACAAGAACAAATCAAAAGAAAAATTGAAAACCCTCAAAAACCCATCAAGGAAATTGAAAAACCTCAAAACCCATTAGAGTTTTTGCAGGTTTATTGCATAGAAAGCAAAATGTTTTAAGTGGAAGGCTCTAAGAACAAGCAAAGATCGAATGGCTAGACAACGGTGGCTTGCAGCCTTGCTGTTGCTATTAACTATTGTGCTCTCCAATGGTAGAACAAAGGTTCTACCTCATTTCAACGATGCTGCTTTGTATAACCAAAACGACATAGTCTGGCCTGGGTATTTTGAAAAAAAAAATGAAAAAAAAATGTTGTAGTTCAGCGCATTAGTGCAATGCGCTACAAACCCATAACCAAACCCAAATTTTGGCTGTTTCAGAAGATCAAAATCTTCACTTTCAGTGGCAATTTCCAGCGAGAGGAGGGGCGACCTCCCCTCCTTGCTCTTATGTTTGTTCACCCCTAGCTGGGAAGGCATTCGAACATACATCCTCACCCTCCATTCCCCTTCCTTTTGTCCCTCATCCTTTCACCAGAAAAGCGTTCGAACAAATTTGAAGTCAAAAGAAACTGGAATTCGAATTGGATGAGAGAAAAAAACCAAGTTTTAGTCACCACCTCCATAGACACTGTCGACGAGAAAACCATCATCACCAGCTGAACCTACCAAATCTCGAAATCCTGCTCTTCTTCGAGCTCTCGATATACTTCGACAACGTCAAGAAGAGAAGTAATTTTGAATCTAAGATGAACTCTAATCCGATTGAGTTGTAAATTTAAATTATATTATTTGATTTGTTATTTAAAGATTTTCTAGATTTTAATGGTTTTCACGTGGTGGTCAAGTGGAGTTGGGTTGTAAAATGTTAGTTTGTTTTGTTTTCTAGAATTTTTTTGGTGGTGGGTTGGGGAAGATTATAACTGTTAATTTGGGTGTAAGTTTGCAAGTCATGTTCATGTTGGTTTGGGTGGTGAAGGGAGGGGACGGCCGGAAGGGGAAGATGATGTGGGTCCCACATTGTTTTACAAAAGTATATCTGTATATAAATGATTTTGTTTTTAATTTTAATATTTAATTAATTATTTAATCTAGTTAGGCTAGGCAGTGAAGCCCACCTCAAGCCACGTCAACATTTAACAGAAAAATTGACAGAAAAAACTGATGGGAGTTCTGACATTGCAACAAATTCATAAGTTGAGATATGACATTGTAACTTTTAAAACATGAGGTATGAGATTGTGATTCAACCCATAGTTGTGGTAGTTTTGTGTAATTTACCCAATTTATAAATATAAAACCAAAAAGAAATACATATATATGGTTGGTCAGCACACTAACCCAGGAGGAAATCCTGGGCTAAACTTGCCCCAGAAATGAGTTTTGGTTTAAAACTTATATTTGCCCTCAGGGTTGGAGCAAGTAAAGGGAGGTTTAGAACCTAAAATTTAAGTTTTACTCCAAGGGTTGGAGATGGCCTTACAAAACCACAAGTTCAATTTACATCCTCCAAAAAAATTAAAAAAAAACCAGAAGTTGAAAATGATAATGAAAGGGCGGACCACCTCTTTCTCCATGCAATCTATTTTTGATGACATTTTCCCCAAAATTCTCATCATCGTTGCTTCCTGCTCGTTAAAGGACCTCTTTTCGGCAAAGATGGTCTCGAAAAAGTTCAAGGAAATAGCCAAAGTTCCTCGTACGTGTACAATGTGATCTTGGTGTGCCATGGGTGGGATTCCAAGCACGAAGGGCTCAATCTTCTCTATTCTCTCAACTGTCACAACTCGGGACGATTGAGTGTAATGGAATGCCGAGAGAGGTTTTGCCTATGTTTATCTAGTTTTTGGGTGCATAAGGAAGTAAGGACCCAAATCTTAAAACTTCACCATGACAATGCTGTCATCAAACCATGCAACGACTGTGGAAGTCCATAGGGCACACTCTGAATGTGTTGGGATGCATCTGACCATGAAAAATTCACTACCTATAATGCATGTAGATGGCATCAGGAAATAAATATATTTTGTTGTAATCGCAACGTTTAAATTCCAACGCAGCCTTTTGTTTTCCTTTATGTCTCTCATGTACACTGAATTTGTAATTCTATGGACTTTGTACTCCGTAAAGATACACAAACAAGATGCTTTAAAAACTAAGCATAATTACAAAAAAACTAGCCCAAGGTGTCACCATTACCATGTCATCGTTACTATATCTACCTTGCTGCCATTTTTCCCAGTCATTAATGCTTGCCTATCTTTTTATTATTTTCTTTGGATGTTGTGCATGAATGACGGACATGCACATTCTATGCATAGGTAATGATGCACAAGTAATGCACATGTACTACACATGAAATGCACACAACATCTTCAGGTCCTGTAGGTTTGGTGTGTGGTTGGGTTCTCGAGGGTTATTTGAATTAAGAATGATGACGGTTGGTTATAGTGCATGCATGGTTGGGTTGTAAAGTCTCAACCACCTCATCCAGTTGGTTATTGTGCATACACAAACAATAAGCTTAAAAACTAGGCATAATTAGGAAATTGTGAAAATTATTTACAAAATTGTGCATGAATGGCTTTTGGGTTGCATGAGAGGTGGTGTATTTATTCATAGTTCTCCAAGCACAAACCACCTCATCAAGTTACAGAACAATGAAGAAAGGTAGAACTATGAAGAAAGGCAAAGCGATGAAGAAAGGCACAACGACCCCAACTTTCATACAAGCTCTTCCGGACGAGCTTCTTATGGAAATACTCATCAAGGTTGCTTCCCGCTCATTTCGTTCCCTATATTTAGCAAAAATGGTGTGCAAGAAGTTCAACCAACTCACCTAACATGACCGCATCTTCGAACACATCAACATTCAGAGATTTGAAAAGGTTGACCTGCTAACTTCACGAAGAAGACATGAAGAAGTGTGCAAGTTCTTAGAACGATGCAGGGGGTGCAACAATCCTAAGGCCCTGTACACCCAAGGGATGCCATGGTACTTCAGATACAATAATTTTGAACTTGGAATTGAGTCTTTGAAGACGACGATCTCCAAGGGTCTTCAAGCATCCACGTACGTCTACAGTGCAATTTTGGTGTGCCAGGGGGATGAAAAAAAGAAAGGTCTCAGACTTTTGCATTCTCTCAACCGTAAAAAATTAGTGAGCGTAATAGAGTGTAGAGAAAGAGCTCAACAGTTTTTTTGGTCAATTCGAGTGGACATGGAAGTTAGAGGTAGAATAATAAAAGTTCATGAGAACAGTGTTGCCGTCAAAGCATGTAGGGACTATGGAAGTGCACAAGGTCCTTTCACAGTTTGACCCCATTGGGATTACTGGTGCCATGGCAAATTTAGTAACTGCAATTCATGTAGATGGCATTAGAAACTGAACATTTTTTGTGATATGTTAAATAGTTTTAATAGGGACTAGATTTGTTTATTTTCCTTTACTTTTCTTCAAATTTAGTTGTCATGTACTTTTTATTAGTAAATGGAAAAGGGAGAAGTTTTTGGTAACATTAACAATGTTTGCTTTCTTAAATGAGGATACACAACACAAAGCATGAATAAAGCATGCTTAAGTCTCCAAAACCAGATGTTGTAGGTTCAAATCGCATAGGGCGTGATTCTGTGTCGTTAATCACGTTACGTCAAAATTAAACTACAATAATTGAGCGCAAACCCAAATTTGACCTCCTTTAATGCGCATAACAGGATGAAGCCATGCACATAGCATGGACACAATGCTCACTGGATGCTCACAATATCCACATCTTAAATGTACATAAATTTTTTTTTGAAATATCATCCTGGCAACATTCCTCATTGGTAAATCAGTCACAGGAGCTACAAAAAAGGCACAAGAAATCGAAATGGACAAGAACACCCCATAAAAGAATCTAGTAATGAATTTACAGACGATAAGAAAATAAACGAAAACATTCATTTAGATACAGACTATTCCAAGTTTCTTCAGTATGCCTTTCACAAGAAACTTCAACAAAGGCTAAAACATTCAAATTGTCAACAATGTTTCCATAAAATTATCAGAAATTGTCAATATAACCTAAATAATAGATCCATCTTGTACAATAATAAACGTTACTCCTCAAGCTCAGAAGTCTTACCAAGGCCGTTAATAAGAGCATTGAAACTAGCAACAGTGGCCACTAGAACCAAACCTTTCTTGCTCATTTTTTCTCAAGAAGTTGAAAGCATCCTTAACGCTGATAACATATGATAATCCATTGAATCTAAGAGCATAACCATCCCTCTGAAAAGAGCATAACCATCCCTCTGAAATGACCTGAGGCCGCATAAGCATCACTAATAGAAAGTTGTCTTACCTAAGCATCAAGTGAAGCATGGTAAGTAATAAATCAAGAGAGAAACCACTTCCCAAAAACCAAATTCATGAATATAAATCTCCTCAGTTCCTTATCCATAAAAAAAAAATTACCATTTACAATATAAAAATAATTTTTCCTTCAATTATCAGTTAAAACGGACTACTAACTGAAAGCATACAATAGAGTAGCGGAGTACAATGGCCCCCCAATGAAATAAAGGAAAGGGAAATTATAAGGGAAATCACATTGACAGAAAGAACAAATTGCAGCCTAAACAAAAGCAATTGAACTAAGCAGGCATAACAGTTTTCGCTCCACTAGCTCTAATGCGATTATTGCTTAGCAAAAGATAATAACTTTGTGCTTCTTAAACACCATATCTCACATTTATGATCCATAGGTACACAAAATATTGGTGCATTGAGCATTTCTCATGTTATGAGGACATCAACATGCCAAAATAAAAAAATTAGTTTCCATTCGCTCGGTGATCGGAACTTTATGCCAAGAAAGGGAAAGAACCACAAAATAAATAAAACTTTATGCCAAGAAAGGGAAAGAACCACAAAATAAATAAAATACTGTAAGCAAAAGTTTCTAAAAAAGATACTCAAAGCTGACCAATTTAACAATACTAGAGGAAAAAGTTAAAAAAAAAATTTAAAAACTATATTGTATATCCTTCAAAATCATTCTCAGATCAAGAGCTTTGAACATTTTTATAATCCAATGTGAATCTCAAGATTAAAGAAGCTATAGATATGTTGCAAAGAATCATCCCAACTATCCACCAATACCAAGATGTAATTTTGAAAAATAGAAATCATAACAAATAGTACAAATAGTATAAACTAGTTTCAATTCACACAACTCCATCAAAGGTACCAAAAATATTCTCAAATTCTAATGACCCAGATTTCAATTCAACATATCAACTAAAATCAACTTTCCTCTAACAAAATCATTTCTTCAAAAGTGCAACCAAACAAGAAATCACAATAAACTCAAGCCCATTTCTACAAATGAAAGCATCAAATTTCATTACAAAAATACAACAATTTGCAGAATTTAAGCCAACCATAAAAAAAAAAACTAAAAAAAAAAAAAAGATGAAGAAAAAAAAGTCATAAAGATCCTGAGAAGCAAAAACCAAGGAAAAATGGAAGATGAGTTTTACTTGTGTCGTTGTTCATGTTCCAGGTCGCCAGCGGAGTACAAGATAGTGGGGAGGCGAGAGAGGTTTCCTCTCTCTCTCTCTCTCTCTCTCCCCTATATGTTTCTCTCTCTACAAATAAAAAATAAGGGTTGCAATTTATTAGGTAACCCATTTATATGGGAGGGCAATTAGGTCATTTCAAGGTGTAGGAAAAATCATCTTTCTGTCTAACGACTGTGCATGGCATCTGCATGCCCTGTGCATATTCAAAAAATCATATTCATGTCCCAAGATTAAGAAAATGTCCTATTTTTTGGTATTTCCCAAAATTATATATGCCTTGTGAAGGCTAAACATAATAAAATGACTTTTTGTCATTCATTTATCTGCCCGCCTCGCAGAGGTTAAATACAATTATTGAAGGGGATGTGCTTTAGCATGTAAGGACCACCTAGGGAGGAAACCCAACTTCTATGATTGGAGATCCCCTAGAAGGAAGTTTAATGTAGTAGAAACAATCTATACTGCCCGATTCAATATAGCACTCGTATTATAATGAAGATATCCATGAGACATTCTTCCGCTCATCCATATGAAATTCATGCTCTTTTATGTGGCATTAGGAAGGGTATTAACCTTGAATGAGTTTAGAGGTGGGCAGTCTCTTGCAAATTACAGGTCACATGTACTCATGGATAATTCACCTAAGTAAGAGTAGTTATGAGTTGCAACTGTGAGGATTGGGTTGTTCTCTAAAAACTCTCGTAAGAATCAAGATAAAGCGCATGAGCATAAATAGTGCTAACTCGTGCCAAGTT
This sequence comes from Malus domestica, assembly GCF_042453785.1. NCBI lineage: Eukaryota > Viridiplantae > Streptophyta > Magnoliopsida > Rosales > Rosaceae > Malus > Malus domestica. The sequence goes on from NC_091676.1 coordinate 38,930,086, forward strand.
TTTTATCGGTACCATGTGTGTTGCATTTAGTATTTTGGTCAAAAGGGGTCTAGTTCAAGACCTAGCTCACTATGATTTCTTCATATGAAAATTGTTAACAATAAGTGTAGGTTCAAGTCCGAAAGACATACCTATTGCATGGTGTAAAAGTTGCAACAAAATTTTTTCTTTCATAACTATGTGTTTATGTTTTTGCAATTTCTATAGCATTTTGAATCTTTTGGAGGTTTTAACTCTATTTTATTAAAGATTCAAATCTTTTTTTATTATGAATTAAATAATAAATATGAAGAGTCATGTCTAATGGGATAAGTCATGCCCTTTACCAAAGGTTATATAGAGTTTTATAAATAGGGAACTACTCAAACATAATAGATACGTTCAAATATTTTCCTTCTCATCCTACTGCAATACTTACTTATATCCCTTATTATCCTCCTACTTATTTTCATCATCAATGGGCAATTGATCACTACTTGGCACCTTGTCTGCCATAATCGTGCTTATGGATCAGACATTCTATGAGATTCAAGGAGTTGTAAATAGCCGATCTAACCTGCATATATGAAGGCATCTACAACTTTAAGACAGTGATAACACGCATTTATTGATATCACAAGTTAGATTATTCCTTACTTTTTTTCTATTTACTTCTTTGTTTATTAATCCATGTGTTTGATACATTTCAGATATTATCTAATTAATTGAAATTACGTGTGTATTATGACTTTAATTATTTTTATAATCCTACACTTTGACAACTCAGCACCAAGGCTAAAATTATGTACCTTCAAAGTCCCGAATTAGGAAGTTCCACCAAGCTATGTATAATTCTTACCACCGTTGAAGATCTTCAGTATTTGGATGTTGCCATTAGGGGTGGGCACGGGCCGAGCCGTGCCCAAATTTGGAGGGACTGGACCGGACCCACTAAAAAAAGAAACGGGCCGGGTCGGGCCAGGTATTGCAAATCTGATCACTAGAACCGGACCTAAACTGGCCCGTTTGGTTCAAGATGAGTCCACGGGTCCTCTTACTTTTTTTTTTGGTTTTGATCACCTCCCGGACTCGCTCATCCTCCAAATCTTTGACTCGGCCTCTAACATCAAGACTCTCATTCGCTGTCCCGCCATTTCCAAGCGATTTAACTCGCTCATCCTCCACACAAACTCTCTCATCCTAACCGTCGACTGTGTTATTTCCTCCAATTCAAACTCCAACTTTGAAAGCAACGACGTTTCGCACCTCCTTGTCACCTTCCTCAAATCCATCCTCAAATCGCTCCAGGACCTCATCTCGGCCAAACTTGACCCGACCCAGGCCCGCTTTCAGAATTCGCCAGCCTAGATCCTTCGCTCATTCCCACCGCGTCTAAAACCTCTTGATCGAGCTCCTTTCCGGCAATCTCCGGTTCGGGAATGAGCGAAAATCAGCGAAGCTGTGCAAATCGAAGACAGAGGCATCCAGAGAGAAAGAAAATAGAGAGAGACCCTTCTAATACTTCATAAAATGTAGAAACCCTTACCATAGCTTGTAGGCAGTCAAGAGGTCACTGAACTGCAACAAAAAAGATTGAAGAGGTCACTGACTTTGAGTTTAGCTTGTTCCCATTCTCCCATCATCCATGCATGAGCACCACCATGCTCCTCAGATCACCCAGAAGAAAATATATTGGTTTGAGGTTAAATCTAGGTTTGATTAAGAAAGATGGTGATGGAACTTCCTCGATGGTTTAGAGAGAAGACAAAGAGTTAGAAAGGGAATCGAAAGTTACAGATTGAAAGAAAGGAATAGTGTGACCGAGAGTGGGGAGTCTTGATCCACTCAGGATTGGAGAGTTGGGTTTAATTGAGAACTAGGAGAAACTGACAGTTAAGATTGGATGATATTATACTCATCATTCTCGTCCGTCCATTACAATTACAAACGGGCCGGTCCGGGTACCTGTTTTTCTATACATTTGGACCCAGCCCGTCCTTAAAATTTCAAAACCCCACCTTGCCCCGTTTCTCTTTTTAAAAATTAGGAACTGGCCTATACTTGCCCTGAACCTTGATTACCAGCCCCGACCCACATTTCCTATATTTGTTTGCCCATCCCTAGTTGCCATTAATGTTTAACGTTCATGCTTTGTGCTTGAATAGAATCGAATCAAATTGTGAGATTAATGGACAATATTCTATTGTAGATGGTGGATGACTATAATTAAATAGAGGGACGTTTTACCTCTCGTGCGAAAGCTTGGATCTCGATGCTCTCCTACGAACACCAAGCAAGGAATCCAACTAAGAAGTCAAAAGTAAACCCAAATAGGACACCAAAACGAAATATGTAACACAAACCTAATTTCACATCATCATAATTTTGAGTTGTAAATCACAAAATCTCTACCTCGGAGAGAAATTAGCAAACTTCCAAATCAGATACAAACTTCAAATTGTGATACCAAAATACAAACGTAAATGTACACCAAATGTAAGACTTTCATTGGGCTTACATCTAGTTAGGAGTCCTAATTGATTAAGAATACAAGATAGGAAGAAATATTTGATTATCCCGGATTACTTGGTGGTGAAGTAAACCTATAATGAGTGGGAATATCTTTCTTGTTAGGTCATGGATTTTGTAGGTGCTAAAGATATGTATTAGGGATTTCTTTATGGGCAAGAAACATGATATCCTCACACATAAATATAAGGCTTAGGTCCCCACTCTTATACACAATATTCTAGCACAAAACCCTACCCCATATAGGAGTGCATAAAGCGTGTGGAGAGAGCAGAAGATCTTTGCTTGTTGCTATGTTCGTGATTCATCCTTGTGCTTGGATTCAATGGCTTCTGAAGGTTAGTACTTTTAGTGTGCATATTATATTTAACTTACATGTGGTACCAGAGCGTAGGTTATATGCATCTAGAAGTCTAAAACCAAGATTATATTATATTTATAAAGTAAATCGTGAAGTATGATTGTTGTTCAAAGTCATGTCTTCCGCATATAATACATGTTCTGTTTTATACTTTGTTTATACGATATGCTGCTTACAAGCCCTGAAGCATATCAAGATTGTTGTGGTATTGAATTGATGATTAAAGGCATGAAAGTATTTTATATATATATTGGTCAATATATTAATCTGCAACATGTAGTATTACAGCTATATATATTATTTCGAGTAGTATTATTATTATAGTTCCGTGCATATGCTATGTAATTGAATCACAAACTCGATTAGGGTTTTCCAAAACAACTTTGCATATTCTTCCCCTCTTAAACAAAGCATGAATATGTTAAATTCCGCTGCAAATATTACAGACCCATAAAGATGTCAAGATTGAAGTGATATTCTATTTTATTGTCTAGCATATAGCCATTCAATAGAGTAGCCAACCATCTTTTCAATCCCAGATTATAATGAAAATTTGTATTATAGACATTGCCAGTTAGGGTTTTCGGTCTACAGATATGAACTTTTAACTGGACGTAATGTATAATGGAACAAGGTATTACACTAACTTATGTGAATATCGGCTCTTTTCAGTCTACAAATGTGAAGGGTTTTGATAAAAGTTTTTCATGTTAAGTTCATATAGTAGCCTAGTGAAAGTATTAAAGGCAAGTTGATAATATGTCCGCAGATGTTTATCAATTATGTATAAAGTTTTTGGGGTTAAAGATTAATATAGTTGCATATTCCATGTTTCTCTTTCAATAGTGAACCCATCTACCATCAATTCATTATACCCTTGTTTGGTAACAACTTTAAGAAGTGGAAAAGAGATTTAGAGATTGTCCTATGTCTGTTGGACATCAATTTAGCTCTAAAAGAAGAGAAACTAGCCCGCACTAACTAACACCAGCACTAATGAACAAAAGCTCAAATTCGAGAAATGGGAGAACTTGAATACGTTGTGCTTGCTGATCATGGAAAAGATCATCAATGAAGCTATTTTTGGAGGAATACCAACTTCTGATAGTGCTGAAGAATTTATGGAATCTGTGAGTGCAATGTTTGGAAATCTGATGAGTAAGCTCACAACCATGAAATATGATGGAGTTGGAGGTATATGGGAGTAGATTTTAAGTATGGTGCATGTTGTAGCCAAGTTGAACAATCTTAAAATTCCTATAGCTAATCCGTACTTAGTCCATTTGGTCCTTAACTCCCTTCCTTCCAAATATGATCAACTTAAGATTACTTACAATGCTTTGAAGGACTAATGGAGTGTGAATGAACTGATTTCTGTTTGTGTTCAAGAAGAAGAAAGATTCAAGAAAGAGAAGGAGACTCACTGTGTGCATCTCACCATTAGTGCTTAGAAACGCCACCCTTTCAATCTCATACTACCAATAAAGAGGCTGCAAAGCCTAATCCTTCCTCTAAGGCACTTGCTCTTGGTGTAAATCAAACCAACAATCCTGGTTGTTACTTTTGTAACAAATTAGGTCATATAAAGAGAAATTGCAATAGGTATAAGCGTTGGGCAAAGAAAGTGGCCGCTAAAGGTAATTCTGATATGACCTTAATTGTTTTGAGTCAAATTCTGTGTCTATTCCTTCCAATACTTGGATTATTGATAGTGGATCTTCTATCCATGTTGCTAATTCCTTGTAGGACTTCATATGCCAGAAAACACCAAACAAAGACCAAGTTGTCGTTGTAGGGAATGGCAAAAGAGTTCAAGTCCATGCAATAGGCACCGTTAGGCTTTATCTAGATTCTGGTTTTTGTTTAGAGTTAAAAGACGTTGTTACCTTACATGAGAAGGAATTTGATTTCTGTTTCCAAACTTGTCAGGTTGAAGCTTAAAATTGATATGCATGAATTTGGTTTTAATTTGTTTTTAAATTACATTCGTGTTGGGAATGATTTGTTAGTTGATGAAATGTTTCAATTAACTCATGGAAAAGAAAAATTAGCTCTTAATGTTAAAACCATAGGTCAAAAATGTCCCCTCATCAGAGATAGTTCATCAAGGTTATGGCACAAACATCTAGGTCACATATCTAGAGAAAGAATACAACGCCTAGTCAAGGAGGAAATTCTTCCTCCATTAGACTTTTCAGATCATGGTGATTGCATTGAGTGCATTAAAGGAAAGATGACTAACTCAAGGAAATTAGGGTCAACTAGGAGTTCTCATCTCTTAGAAATCATCCACACCGACATATGTGGTCTTTTTCCAATCGAAACTCTAGATGGTCATAGGTATTTCATCACTTTCATTGATGATTACTCAAGGTTCTATTATCTCTACCTAATCCCAACTAAATCTAGTGCTTTTGAGGTTTTCAAAGTCTTTAAAACTGAAGTAGAAAACCAACTTTACCTAAAAATTAAAGTGGTTTGATCCAATAAGGGTGGAGAATATTATGGCAACTATGATGAGTAAGGAAGGCATCCTACAAGATTTTGGGATAGTTGCTCAGTACACAAACCCTGGGACCTTAGAACATAATGGAGTAGTTGAGCGAAGAAATAGGACTTTGAAAGATATGGTGAGAAGTATGATTTGTAACACTAATCTTCCAAGATTTCTATGGGGAGATGCAATTAAGACTGCCAACTACATCCTTAATAGAGTTCCTAGCAAGTCAGTTCCCAAAACACCTTTTGAGTTGTGGAATAAAAGAAAACCAAGTCTGAATCACTTGCATGTATGGGGCTGCAAAGTTGAAGCTCGAGTTTACAATCCAAAGTGATCTAAGTTGGATCCTAAGATAATCAGCTATTTTTTCATTGGCTATGCAGAAAGATCAAAAGGTTTTCATTTTTATAGTCCTAAACACACCACCAGAGTTGTAGAGACTGGAAAAACTTAGTTTATTAAGTATGTTGATGTTGTTGAAGGAGCGGACAATGACTTTATTTTTGAAGAAGGAGAAATTGGGACTGAACCAATCAATCCTACAATTCTTAAACCAATAATCACCATTCCTTTACTTCGACATCTACCATTAGCTGAGCACGTTGTTGAGCCAATGAATCAAGAAATTGTCCAAGATGAAGCACCATATGTGGAAGAAAACATTGAACTTGCTGACATGGTACAACATGAGACACAAGAAGTTAGGAGATCTCAGAGAGAAAGAAGGCCAACTGCATTACCAGATTTTGTTTACATGAGAGAGATGGACTATACTGTTTCAGAATTTGAAGATCCTTTAACATACAAGGAGGCTATCACCGGTGTAGAGTCTAAAAAGTGGATTGAAGCTATGCAAAGTGAGTTAGAACCCATGGAAAACAATAAAGTGTGGGAGCTAGTTAAACCACTGCAAGGAGTTAAACCTATTGGATGTAAGTGGGTGTTTAAAACTAAGAAGGATTCTAAAAGCAACATCAAAAGACACAAGGCGAGATTGGTAGCTAAAGGTTTCACACAACATGAACACTTGGTGTGTAAGTTGAAGAGGTCAATCTATGGGTTAAAGCAAGCTTCAAGGCAATGGTATTTGAAATTCGATAAGATTACCACTTCGTATGGTTTCAAGGAAAATAAAATTGATGCATGCATATATGTTAAATTCTATGGGAGCAAGTTTATTTTTCTTGTTATATATGTTGATGACATACTACTTACCACTAGTATTAAGGATTTGTTACATGTGAAGGAAATATTTGTGAAAATAAGTTCATTTGAGCAACATCTATGCATGGAATTAACAATTAAAAGGCAGAATCATGCTTGTATGAACTTAAAAACAAAATTTTACCTATGAAATTCAAAGCCTAGCAGTTGTGGTGAACCAAGATTTAACTCAAATCTTAAAGAAAAGAGTTGAGAAACTTTTATACCTTTGAAGCACCTCTTTGCTTAGCAAAGGATATTCACCCATGTGAGGGCCTTCTTCCCTTAGTCTCCTTACTCCTTGGCTCCATGGATGTGGATGAAGGAACTTTGCTTCTTGGCTCCGTGACTTCTTGGATGGATGAAGGAATGGATTCTCCAAGTTCCTAAAATAGGGAACCTCTAAGTCTCCACACCAAGGAGAGCATTGAGGAAGAGATGAGTGACCTAGGAAGAAATAGATGCTAGTAATTTCTCCCTACGATGGCCGGCCTCTTAGAGAGAAAAGGAGAGCTTGTGTTCTCTCCAATTTCCTCAAAGAAAAACCCTTATGATGAAATGACAATAATGATGCATTTATACCACCTCACATTTGAGTGGCAAACTTGCAATTAAGCCAAGTTCACTACCACTCACTCTTATAGCCGGCCTTGATGGGTTTATTGGGCTTTCAAGCCTTTTGTGGTTTCAAGTTGTCATACAACTTGAGTTATTGGACTTGACATTCAAATCCCATTGGGCCTTGAGGCCCAAAATTAACCCAAGGTCTAATACGAACTTATTCATTTGATTAATTAACATATTAATTAATCCTAGCCAGAAATAATTAAACCATTTAATTATCCTTACTCATCTCCATTGTTTCTTCAATCTCTACCTTACACGGTGTACGATCCATTAGGTTCCTTTTAGCGAGGCAGTGGGCGATTAGAACTCTTCAAATCGATTGTGAATTGAAACTTACTTTCAATTCTCCCTTTAGTGATTACACACCTTTAGGGCTTCCACAAACCATGAGTGACACCTAGCAGTATATCATGGCTACCCAAGCTAATCAAAAGAGGTGGATAACCTATTCAGTTTAGGATTACTTATATGATTACCTTAAATGTGATTTGGAACGACTTCCCAAATCTCATTCATACTCTGGCAAGAGATTCTTAATCATATCATAGAGTATTCTCCCTCAAATGGTTCGAAGGTTAGAGATCCCTTATTGCGCATTCACTTGCCTCTAAGTGGCTTAACCCTAACTATGTCGTGGACACCTTTTGACAGAGTGGCTTTGACATAGTCAAAGATTAAGGACCTAACCAAAAGACAACTATGATGCCTTAGGTCAAAAGACTACATGAGTATGAGAACTCCTTGTTGATCACATTCAGTGGACTCATTCTCTATTAAGCACCTACATGCTTGTCTTGGTGTCAGTCACACCAATGACTCGAGACCAATCACTCTCCCTAAGAGAAGACATAGCACGTACTGATCTTAACGGACTATCAATGCCCAATTGTCAATCCCATGATCAGGAACATTTATATGTATACGAAAGAGAATGGTCTCATGAATCTAACTTCTCACATTCTCCCAATTACATATTCCTTGGACTTATTGTTTAAGCATATAACATTTATATGAGATGGCTTTAAACAATAATCTTTGCCCTTTATATTAAACTAGATTAGTTTAACATGTGAAATATCTGTAAAGTATCATTATATGATTGGCTTTAGGGCACATTTCCAACAATCTCCCGCTTGCACTAAAGCCAATCAGCTTGGTCATCACTAATGATACCTCTTCTGAATTCATTTCAAAAATGGCTGAGTAGTAGGCCTAGACAATAGATATTTATATGTTATCCATAGAAGCAACCTTGAGAATAATGACATCACCATTGTACATGATTCTCAATCATGTGGTTCAGTCTCTCATTTGAATTCAGATCTTGATGAGACCTTGATTCCCTAGCTTGAGCTATCACCCCATTAGTATCGTAGTGTGGGTACACTAGAGACACTTTCTGGTTGGAACCGAATGGAGAGTTCATAAATGAACTTTCCCATCCAAACAACATTGTTGTAAGCTTCTATGTGGCGATATATTTTGCATGCATGATGGAACACACTAAAGTCATTACTTTTAACGTTTCCACTCAAATATCTCTTTAGTGATAATAAAGAGATATCCAATTATCTCTTCATTCATAATGAAGAGACATCCAATGATGGATACGATATTAGATTCATAATCTAGTACATTTACGCTTCCATTGCGTTACTCAAATTCTTCCTCATTCTTGAGGAATTTATCCTTTAGTATTTCTTAAATACTTAAGGACTCACTTGACAATTGCCATGATTCTGATCCTGGGCTTGCACTGATATCGTCATGTACCGATCTTGGCACAACTCATATCAATGTTTTTCATACAATATGAAATACGTAAATCACCTTTTTGCATATGCATAAAAGATTCTATTTACGCATTATGCTTCTTTAGGAGTCAAAAGGGTACATTCCCTTTTAGAAGAGCAACTTCCTACATCTATCGTCTATTAATAGGGATTGAGATAATGCAATTATATCTTGAAATCTATCATTATAGATTTTCATCCTATGTATATAGACTATGTCTCCTATATACATTCTATCGTTATAGAGTGTTTAAAGTCATAACTTTAACGAAGAAGAATTCCTTTCATTTCCACAATTAATATATTATATATATGTTCAAATTTAGGAATATAATTAACTCCCACTAATCTTTTGTAAACCTAGAAAACAACAGATTCATTTAGATCTTTATGAGAAATCAAACGATTTGATATTTCTCTCATAAGACGCTTATAGCTCCCACTAGCTTGCTAAGATTCATATGGATAGATCTCTACAACTTACACGTCTTGTGATTCCTAGTCTTTAGACATATATTATCAAGACTATCTTGATAATGGTTTCGAAAACCCATATTATGTCCAAATATTGAATCACTGTTTAGTTGTAGTTAGCAATCTTCGAATTAACAGAAACCAAGACTACATCAAAGATGGTTTCTTCCAAGTCAACCAATCTTGTTGATTGTAGTCACCTTAAGCTACCAATTAACTATGAAGTTTTCACTATTTTGGGTCAAATGGTATTATACCATTTCCTTGAGTATATTTTGTATATACACTCAATGTAGTCATAAGGATTTTCATTCTTATTTCTTTCGAATTAAGAGGTGTAACTCTATGACATAGTCATAAAGTTCAAACTATTCAACTGAGATGGTTTATAGATCCTTTGAGCTAGTGGTGTAGGAACTAGGTTGTTATATTTGTTGATTATCATCTTGTCTCTAAAATAACCCATTTTTGAGTTTTATCTCTCATTCATTTGCTCTATCTTAGGTAAATCCTATTGTAGGATTACAATGAACTACCCAACAAATAACATTTGTTTGTTGGTTTATAGAAGTGATATCCAAAGGTTAATTTAAGGATATCCCACAAGATTGTTCTCAAACAAATATTGCTTGTTAGCACACAACCCCAAATCTTAACATGCTTAAGACTCGTCTTTCTTTCCAACTACATCCTATGGTTCATGAAAATTTTGGAAGATCTTCTAATTGACAATCATATTGTCTTAGAAGTGTATATCCTATATATGGGTATTTGATGCTACTTTCCTGGATATCTTTTGAGGAAACTCTTCTAAAGTGTTATTTTTCCTTGGATCAAATCTAAGGAGGTAAATACTTTAGATGTCTTATTCATCAACTTACATTCTTGAATTTTGTGAAACCTTTTGCAAAGTATTTGGACTTGTGTTTATTCAAAATAAACGATAGTCCAACCGAGAGCAATCTTCAGTGAATGTCATACAACATGAGTAGTATTATGTTGTGGACAAGTACCACTAACATCTAAGTGAATTAACCTCAACAACTTTGTGATTCTTTCTTCTTTTCACAGAGATTTATATTGTATTCACATTCCGAATGTGATGTACTTTCTCTTCTCTCATTAATCTTCTACTTCTTATTAGGCACACTTTTACAACGATTGTAAAACATAGTTACTAATACGGAATCAAACATTCAAGTAGAAGAACCAACGGTTTTGAACTTATTCAAGAACAATTTACAACACCTTCGAAAGGTGTGTTCTTGACACTTGCAAAATATTTCTTGCAAATACTCATTCCAATGTCCATCCTGTCATAAAAAAAGTTTGTTCCCTTGGAGTTATTTCGCTTTCTTCATTCGACTTCTCCATTGACTACAATAGTCATGATCCCTTAAACTCCCACTATCTCTCTTGAAACTTATTTCAATTGTGTTATACACATCAAACGATTTGGAGAGCGTGTGGCTCAGTGAATAGGGACTCAAAGGTGAAGTCATTGCCTAGTTTCAGTCACCTGAAGTGGTTTAACACTTCAACACTCAATGATTCAAAATCATCATAAGTCCATGTTGATGGACTATTTTTGTCAATCAACCATTATGTTCTAAATAGGATTACAAACTTTCAAGAATTGTTCAAGGCAACTCTCTTTTCTTCATACAACAATTTGTAAGTGAACAATCATAGCACATAAAGTGTCCTTGTGCTTACTTCTCAAGTTCCTTGTTCATTTAACAAAGAAACAAGCACTAGTGTTTGCGTTAATTAAGAGTTGTTCAAAACAACTCTTATTTCTTCATACAATGATTTGTAATGGAAGAATTATGACACTAAAAGTGTCCTCTTTATGATAGACTTATGTAACATGTTCTTCTAATGATACATTATCAATAGGAAGATTGTGAGGATGAGACTACTTAGGTACATATACAATCCATTCAAGACAATCTATGAGATTGTGGTAGCAAGTCCGGAAACTAAAGCCTTCGGCTTTTTCTTTGTCAAGTTTTGGATAGCGTTTGCAAATATATTGGTAAATAAATACATAACAAATATAAATTGATTGATTTTAAGCTATTTGATCTAGGTGTTTAAATCAAATAGCACCACCCACTGTTTTTGGCAAATTCCATATCCCTCATTGGAATTTAAGAGTTTTGGAGGAAACTCTTAGTAGGGTATGGGAGGCTCACTATTACCAAGCCCACCTCACAATGATATAAGTTGGCGCATCAATAATAATGAGAGAGTACGCTTACTCATTTACATCTCATGTAAGTACCCATCTTATTTGGCCTCTAGAGAATGATGCCTCACAATGATATGATGTTGGCTCCATTGCACTTAGTTAAGTCATTCCCACCATGCAAGTTCGGGTAGGGGTTCAAGAACAACCTCACAATGATATGATGTTGATCATTCTCGTTGCCTTCCTTCACAACATCATGTATGCATATAGAACTCCTCCTGATAGGGTGAAGTCGGTGTATGAGTCACAAATGATTGGAGCCTACCACGATGGAAGGCCACGAAAGAGTGTTCAAAGCACTCTCATGCTAGTTAACTTAATAACAGTTTGATTGAGGGTTTTAGGTCTCATCAAGCATGCATTTTAATCTTATTAAAACATTTTGGTCCTATTACAACTATTGGTCCATGTGATTGATTTAGTAGTATATGATACTCCCACTATGCTTGTAAAACGGTTTTTAAAGCAAGAGTATATGGTACTACTAACATAAGCTTTGCCTTCATTGATGGAGTATATAGTTGCCTTAGGGCCTTAGGATGACTATGAACCTTTGATTCAATCCAACACGAGCCTAGTGTTGGATCTCGGTCTAGGGACGGTGATTGATTTTAGTTATGCATTTAATCACATTAAGGCGTGTTTTCTTATTGGGCGTTGGAACCTACTACTCCAATTTCATGCATATCAAATAAAACAAGAAAGGAGTACTTCAAAGTAAAGAAGAGGTTATGCTCTTTTACAACATTTGAACAAATCAAATTACTTTAAAGTAAAGAAGAGCTTATGCTCTTTTACAACATTTGATCATATTAAATTACAACCAAAATATAATCTACACATTCTCATGGTTCAAACAAATTTGAGAGACGGCCTTTCACATAGCTCAATTATCATAGGCTTAGGTTCATAATCACCCTTTATTTAATTAATTAATGCTTTAACTAATTAAACTTGAATGCAACATTGTCATTTGGTTTTTGTATCCATAGAATTGATTTAGATGGAGCTAAATGAAATGAAAATCCAATTCTCATTTAAAGATACAAAACTATTTTGTTCTCTACTAATTTGGGCCAAAATGCAATAACCTCAACCATTGGGCTATATTGCAAAACATAAACTTTTGAGGTCACTTTGTAAAAACACAAAAGTCCACTACTTCATGTAATTACAGCTAGAACCCAAAAATTTCAACAAATGCAAAAACTTCATTAAAGAAGCAAAACAATTTGTCCTTTAGTGATTTTAGGTCTTTACGTAAAAAGATAAACTTTCGGGTCAAAATGCAAATACACAAAAGTATCAAAACTTTTTATAATTGCATAAAAGTTCCAAAATTACCCCCATTATAGGGTTGGCCGGTCATGGTGAGTGGTGATGGTGTGTGTGAGTTGATTTGTGTGTTTGAAAGGTGATTGAAAGTTGTAAATGATTGGTATGGTGTGAATAGTGAAAGAAGTATGAGTGTTGTTTGAAAAATCATACCATCCATCACTTAACAAAAAGAAATAAACAACCAAACACCTTTTTGAATCAAAACAACAAACTTTTTGTTCTTGCTATGAACAACAAGAACAAAGCAAGAACATCCATGAAAACCCATAAGAGCTCCATGAATGTTTTCACTCAATAAAACTCAAATTTTCACTACTCAATAGAGGGTTAAAATCCTAGGATACTTAGGGGTTCCAAAAGTCACTTTAAAACACTTTTAACAAGACAAACATGAACCCAAAAATCCTCCCATTGGATTTGACCAAATTTCCCCATAAAGATGACACCAAATTTTAGCTCAAAAATTCATACTCATATGAACTACATCTACAACATTTGAGATGACAAATTTTCAAGCAAAACTTATATTCAAAGAAGTAAGAATAAAACTTGTAACAATTACAACATTCAAATCAGACTATGAACTACAAAACCCAGAAGGATTCACCAACTACTAGACCTAGGCTTTGATACCACTTAAAGGAAATATTTGTGAAAACAAGTTCATTTGAGCAACTTCTATGCATGCAATTAACAATTAAAAGGTGGAATCATGCTTGTATTCACTCAAAAACAAAATTTTACCTATGAAATTCAAAGCCTAGCAGATGTGGTGAACCAAGACTCAACTCAAATCTTAAAGAAAAGAGTTGAGAAACTTTTATACCTTTGAAGCACCTCTTTGCTTAGCAAAGGATATTCACCCATGTGAGGGCCTTCTTTCCTTAGTCTCTTTGCTCCTTGGCTCCATAGATGTGGATGAAGGAACTTTGCTTCTTGGCTCCATGACTTCTTGGATGGATTCAGGAATGGATTCTCCAAGTTCCCAAAATAGGGAATCTAAGTCTCCACACCAAAGAGAGTATTGAGGAAGAGATGAGTGACCTAGGAAGAAATAGATACTAGTAATTTCTCCCTAGGATGGCCGGCCTCTTAGAGAGAAAATGAGAGCTTGTGTTCTCTCCAATTTCCTCAAAGAAAAACCCTTATGATGAAATAGCTATAAAGATGCATTTATACCACCTCACATTTGAGTGGCAAACTTGCAATTAAGCCAAGTTCACTACCCCTCACTCTTATGGCCGGCCTTGATGGGTTTATTGGGCTTTCAAGCCCTTTGTGGTTTCAAGTTGTCATACAATTTGAGTTATTGGATTTGACATTCAAATCTCATTGGGCCTTGAGCCCAAAATTAACCCGAGGTCTAAACGAAGTTATTCGTTTGATTAATGAACATATTAATTAATCCTAGCCATAAATAATTAAACCATTTAATTATCCTTACTCATCTCCGTTGTTTCTTCAATCTCTATCTTACACGGTGTACGATCCATTAGGTTCCTTTTAGCGAGGCAGTGGGCGATTAGAACTCTTCAAATCGATTGTGAATTGAAACTTACTTTCAATTCTCCTTTTAGTGATTACACACCTTTAGGGCTTCCACGAACTATGAGTGACACCTCGCAGTATGTCATTGCTACCCAAGCTAATCAGATGAGGTGGAAAACCTATTCAGTTTAGAATTACAATGCAATACAGTCTTTCTCTAACACAATACTCTTGACCACATTGATTGGTTTGATTGTTTATTCATGTGTACTATCCAATGTGATTATCTTACTTATATGATTACCTTGAATGTAATTTGGAATGACTCCCTAAATCTCATTCATACTCTGGCTAGAGATTCTTAATCATATCATAGAGTATTCTCCCTTAAATGGTTTGAAGGTTAGAGATCCCTTGTTACGCATTCACTTGCCTCCATGGCTAAGTGGCTTAACCTTAACTATGTTGTGGACACCCTTTGACAGAGTGACTTTGACATAGTCAAAGATCAAGGACCTAACCACAAGACAACTATGATGCCTCAGGTCAAAAGACTACTTTGCATTATCCCAACCATAAGTTCTCATGTGACATGAGTATGAGAACTCCTTGTTGATCGCGTTCAGTAGACTCATTCTCTATTAAGCACCTACATGCTTGTCTTGGTGTTAGTCACACCAATGACTCAAGACTAGTCACTCTCCCTAAGAGAAGGCATAGCGTGTACTAATCTTAATGGACTGTCATGAAGGAAATCTTTTGGGAAAACATGTTCATTTGAGCAACATCATATAGCATGCAATTAACAATTAAAGGCGGAATCATGCTTGTATGTACTCAAAAACAAAACATGACCATGAAATTCAAAGCCTAGTAGATTGGTGAACCAATAATCAACTCAAAAATAAGTGAGTTGAAATTAATACCTTTGTAGATTCCTCTTTGCATAAGCAAAGGCTAATCACCCAAAGAGATAGGGCCTTCATTCCTTGCTTCTTAGATCCATGGATTTGGATGGAAGAATAGGTTCTCCAAGTTCCCAAAATTGAGAACCTCTAAGTCTCTACACCAAGGAGAGATTGGATGATGAATGAGTGACCTTGGAGGATTAGATGACTAGCTAATCACCTCCAAGGTGTTGGCCTCTTTAGAGAGAAAATGGAGAGACAATTCTCACCCATTTTCCCCAAAAATAAACCCTTATTTCACTTAATGAATATTTGGCTATAAAGTCATTTATATAGTCACTTCTTTAAGTGACCTAAATAACCAAAACCCTAATTCATTCCTTATGGCCGGCCATTTAGGGATTTTTGGGCTTTTGGGCTTTAATGAATCTTTATTCATTAAATTGTCATACAACTTAAGTTAATGGGCTTGACGTTCGAAGCCCATTGGGCCTTAAGGTCCAAAACTATCCCGTGGTCTTTAACGAACTTATTCGTTTGATTAATTAACATATTAATTAATCCTTGCCATAAATAATTAAACCATTCAATTAATCTTACTCATTTCATTTATTTCGTCCATCTCTACCTTACACGGTGTACGATCCATTAGGTTCCTTTTAGCGAGGTAGTGGGCGATTAAAACCATTTTACATCGATTGTGAATTGAAACTATTTTCAATTCTCCCTTTAGTGATTACACACGTTTAGGGCTTCCACAAACCATGAGTGACACCTAGCCGTATGTCATGGTTACCCAAGCTAATCAGAAGAGGTGGAGAACCTATTCAGTCTGGGATTACAAATGCAATACGGTCCTTCTCTAATCTAATACTCTTGACCACATTGTTTGGTTTGATAGTTTATTTTCTCATGTCTACTATCCAATGTGTGTCTTGTGCTTATATGATTACCTTGAATGTGATTAGGAACGCATTCCCAAATCTCATTCATACTCTGGCCAGAGATTCAAATCATATCAGAGAGTATTCTCCTTCAAACGGTTTGAAGGTTAGAGATCCCTTGTTGCGCATTCACTTGTCTCCATAGCTAAGCGGCTTGACCCCAACGATGCCGTGGACACCCTCCTGGTGGGATGACTTTGACATAATCAAAGATCAAGGTCTTAACCACAAGACAACTATGATGCCTCAGGTCAAAGGACTACTTTGCATTATCCCAACCATGAGTTCTCATGTGACATGGAATATGAGAACTCTTCGTTGATCGCGTTCAGTGAACTCATTCTCTATTGAGCACCTACCGTACTTGTCTTGATGTCACACACACCAATGACTAGAGACTAATCACTCTCCCTGAGAGAAGACATAGTACGTACCGATCTTGACGGACTGTCAATGCCCAATTGGCAATCCTATGATCAGGAACGTTTAGGATGTGTCTACGAAAGAATGGTCTCAAGAATCTAACTTCATTAGATTACATTCTCCCAATCACAAATTCCTTGGACTTTATTGTTTAAGCATATAACATTTATATGAGACGGCTCAAACAATAATGTATGCCCTTTATATGTAAAACTAGATTAGTTTAACATGTGAAATGTCCGTAAAGTATCATCACATGATTGGCTTTAGGGCACATTTCCAACAATCTCCCACTTGCACTAGAGCCAATCAGCTTGATCATTAATGATGATATCTCTTCTGTAGTCATTTCATAAATGGCTGAATAGTAGGCCTAGACAGTGGATATCTATATGTGTTATCCACAGAAGCAACCTTGAGAATAACGACGTCACCATTATACATGATTCTCAATCATGTGGTTCAGTCTCTCATTTGTGTTCGGATCTTGATGAGACCTTGATTCCCAGGCTTGAGCTATCGCCCCATTAGTGTCATACACTTTCTGGTTGGAACCGAATAGAGAGTTCATAAATGAACTTTCCCATCCAAACAACATTGTTGTAAACTTCTTTATGGCAATATATCTTGCATTCATAATAGAACACACTAAAGTCATTACTTTAATGTTTCCATCCAAATATCTCTTTAGTCATAATAAAGAGATATCTGTTTATCTCTTCATTCATAATGAAGAAACATCAAATGATGGATTAGATTCATAATCTAATACATTTACGCTTCCATTACGTTACTTTGATTCTTCCTCGATCTTTGAGGAATTTATCCTTTAGTATTTCTTAAATACTTAAGGACTCACTTGACAGTTGCCATGGTTCTGATCCTGGGCTTGCACTGATATCATCTTGTACCGTTCTAGGTACAACTCATATCAATGTTTTTCATACAATATGAAATACATAAATCACCTTTCTGCATATGCATAAAGGATTCTATTTACGCATTATTTCTTTGGGAGTCAAAGGGGCACGTTTCCTTTGAGAAGGGCAACTTACTAGTCTCACTAGAATCGTCCTTCTATTGAAGTTTATCATCATATGAGAAACTTCCTAGCATCCATTGTCTATTATTAGGGATTGATATAATCCAATTATATCATAAATATATCATTATAGATTTCCATCCCATGTATATAGACTATATCTCCCATATACATTCTATCTTCATATAATGTATTAAAGTCATAACTTTAACGAAGAAGTATTCTTTTCATTTCCAAAATTAATATATCATATATATTTAAATTTTTAGGAACATGATTAACTCCCACTAATCTTTTGTAAAACTAGTAAACAAAAGATTCATTTACATCTTTATGAGAAATCAAACGATTTGATCATTTCTCATAAAATGCAAATAGCTCCCACTAACTTGCTAAGATCCATGATGGATGGATCTCTACAACTTACATGTCTTGTGATTCATAGTTTTAGACATATATTATCAAGACTATCTTAATAATGGTTTCGGAAACCCATATTATGTCAAAACATTGAATCACCATTTAGTTGTAGCTAGCAATCTTCGAATTAATTGAAACTAAGACTACGTCAAAAATGGTTCCTTTAAAGTCAACCATTCTCTTTGATTGTAGTCACCTTAAGCTACCAATTAGCTATGAAGGTTTCATTATTTCGAGTCAAATGGTACTTTACCATTTTCTTGAGTATATATCGTATATGCACTCAATGTAGTCATAAAGTTCAAAACCATTCAACTGAGACGGTTTATAAATCCTTATCGACTACCTTGGAGCTTGTGGTATAGGAACTAGGTTGTTATATTTGTTGATTACTTTCTTGTCTCTCAAAGAACCCATTCTTCGAGTTCTATCTCTCGTTCATTTGCTCTTAGGCAAATCACATTGTAGAATTACAATGAACTACCCAACAAAACAACATTTGTTAGTTGGCTTATAGAAGCGATATCCAAAAGTTATTTTAAGGATATCCTACAAGATTGTTATCAAACAAATATTGCTTGTTAGCACACAACCCCAAATCTTTAACATGCTTAAGATTTGTCTTTCTTTTCCAACTACATCTTATGGAGTCATGAAAATATTGGAAGATCTTCTCATTGACAATCATATTGTTTTAGAAGTATATATCCTATATATGGGTAATAGATAACATCTAACGAACTAAATCTTATTCAAGTTCGTTCTTCTCCTAATGGAGAAATACATTATCTTATGATGCTATTTTCCTTGATATCTTTCAAGGAAACTTATCTAAAGTGTTATCTTTCCTTGGATCAAATCTAAGGAGGTAAATACTTTAGATGTCTTACTCATCAACTTACATTACTTGAATTCTTTGAAACATTTTGCAAAGTATTCGGACTTGTGTTTATTCAAAATAAACTATAGTCCAACCGAGAGTGATCTTCGGTGAATGTTATCCAACATGAGTAGTATTATGTTTGTGGACAAGTGCCACTAACATTTAAGTGAATTAACCTCAACAACTTTGTGATTCTTTCTTCTTTCCAAAAGAATAAAGATTCGAACATTTCGCCTCCATACAATTTTAACAAGAAGGTATTGGATCCGGATCTAACGATCCAAAGCGTCCATTTATGACCAACTCGTAATTTATGTTTTAGAGGTATCACAACTTTAGTTGGGATTAGTCACTACCTTGCAACCTTTTGGGTTTTAAGCATCATTATTTTCTAAACAGTTAACACTACCATATTATCTCTACTATAGAGATAATTAATTAGATTACCATAATCCAATCATTGATTAATAAAGAACATTGTTTTGTCAAACAAAACATTTATCCATTTCACATAGTGACGGAATTTAGTTCCTTAAAATTGGAATACAAAGACAATCTATGTTTTTCCAATTTCTTTGGTAGTTCATATGAGGAAGTAAGTACCATCTGCTTTCGCAGAGATCTACATTTGATTCACGCTTCGAATGTGAAGTACTTTCTCTTCTCTCATTAATCTTCTACTTCTTATTAGCCACACTTTTACAACGATTGTAAAACATAGTCACTAATACGGAATCATGCATTCAAGTAGAAGAACCAACTGTTTTGAACTATTCAAGAACAATTTACAACACCTTCGAAAGGTGTGTCCTTGACACTTGCAAGACATTTCTTGCAAATACCCCTTCCAATGTCCATCCTTTCATAAAGAAAGTTTGTTCCCTTGGAGTTATTTATCTTCTTTATTTGACTTTCACCTTTGACTACATTAGTCATTGTCCCTAAACTCCCACTATCTCTCTTGAAACCTTTTTCAATTGTGTTATACACATCAAACATTTTGGAGAGCATGTGGTTATTTTTCACTACATAGTTTACAATAAACTTAGTGAACGATTAGGATAGGGAAACAAAGGTGAAGTCCTTGCCTAGTTTCCGTCTCGTTAAGTGGTTTATCACTTCAACATTCAATGATTCAAAATCATCATAAGTCCATGTTAATGGACTATTTTTGTCAACCAACCATTATGTTCTAAACATAATTACAAACCTTCAAGAGTTGTACAAGGCAACTCTCATTTCTTCATACAACAATTGTAAATGAAGAATCATGGCACATTTAAGTGTTCATGCCTTTGTGCTTTCTTCTCAAGTTCTTTGTTCATTTAACAAAGAAACAAGCACTAAGTGTTTGCATTGACTAAGAGTTGTTCAAAGCAACTCCTATTTCTTCATACAACAATTGTAATTGAAGAATTATGACATTTAATAGTGTTGTCCTCTTTATGATAGACCTTTTCTAACATATTCTTCTAATGATACATTATCAATAGGAAGATTGTGAGGATGAGACTACTTTGGTACTTTTACAAGCCATTAAAGACAATCTATGGTTTTGTAGTACCAAGTCCGTAAACTAAACGTTCGGTTTTGTCAAGTGTTGGATAGCGTTTGCAAATATATTGGTAATCAAATACATAACGAATATAAATTGATTGATTTTAAGCCATTTGATTCGGGTGATTTTAAGCCATTTGATTCGGGTCTTTAAATCAAAATAGCACCACCCACTATTTTTGGCAAATTCCATATCCCTCATAGGAATTCGAGAGTTTTGGATGAAACTCCTAGTAGGTTATGGGAGGCTCACTATTACCAAGCCCACCTCACGATGATACGATGTATGGCTAGCAACAATAATAATGAGAGAGTACGCTTACTCATTTGCAACTAATGCAAGTACCCATCTTATTTGGCCTCTAGAGAATGTCACCTCACAATGATATGATGTTGGCTCCATTTCACTTAGTTAAGTTCTTCCCACCATGCTTAGTGTGTGAAGGGGTTCAAGAATAGCCTCACGATGATACGATGTATAGCTATCCTCGTTGCCTACACTCACCTCATCATATGTATATGGATTCCTCCTGAGTATAAGCATGCACTTTGTACTCCCCCATGATAGGGTGAAGCCGGTGTACAAGTCATAAACGATTGGATCCCACCACGGTGGAAGGCCACGAAGAGATATTCTAAACATCTCTCGCTTATCAACTTAATATTGGTTTGATTGAGGGTTTTAGGTCTCATCACATATAAACATACATTTTAATCTCTATTAAAACTATTTTGGTCCTATTACAACTATTGGTCCATCCCTTTGTTTTAGTTGTACATAATACTCCCACTATGCTTTTAAAACGATTTTTAAAGCAAGAGTATATGATACTACTAACATAAACTTTGCATTCATTTGATGGACTACATAGTTGCCTTAGGGCCTAAGGATGATTATGAACCTTTGTTTAGATTCAACACGAGCCTTGTGTTGAACCTCGGTCTAGGAATGAAGATTGATTTTAGTTACGCGTTTAATCACATTAAGGCGTGTTGTCTTATGGGCGTTGGACCCAACTACTTCATTTTCATGCATATCATATAAAGCAAGAAAGAAGTACTTCAAAGTAAAGGTGAGCTTATGCTCATTACAACATTTGCATATAACAAATTACTTTAAAGTAAAGAAGAGCTTAAGCCCTTTTACAACATTTGATCAAATCAAATTACAACCAAAATCTAATCTACACATTCCCATGGTTCAAACAAATTTGAAACGCCTTTCACATAGCTCAATTATATTAGGCTTAGGTTCATAATCACCCTTTAATTAATTAACACTTTAACTAATTAATGAATGCAACATTTTCATTTGGTTTTTTGTATCCATAAGATTGATTTAAATGGAGCTAAACAAAATGAAAATCCAATTCTCATTTAAAGAGACAAAACAATTTTGTTCTCATCCTATTTGGGCCATCTTGCAATTAACCTCAACTTTTGGGCCATATTGCAAATACAAAAACTTTTGGGGTCACTTTGTATAATACACAAAAGTCACAACTTCATGTAAATACAACTAGAACCCAAACTTTTAATAATGCAAAAACTTCATTAAAGGAACAAAACAATTTGTCCTTTAGCGTTTTTGGACCTAAACGTAAAAACGTAAACTTTTGGGCCAAAGTGCAAATACACAAAAGTATCAAAACTTTATGTAATTGCATAAAAGCCCCAAAAGTACTCCCTTTGAGGGAGTGGCTGGTTTTAGGGAGGGATAAGGTTGGTGTGTGTGTTGATTTGTGAGTTTTGTCAAAAACATGCAAGTGTATGTAAGATAAGATATGTTTTTGAAATAATTCAAACACAATTATTTCAATCATCATTTATACAAATATTTAACACTTTAAATACATAATAAATCATTTAAAAACATATCACATATACTTTATGAAATAATTCAAAACTTTGAATCAAAACACCAAACCTTTTTGTTCTTGGCAAGAACATCAAGAACAATGAAGAACATCCATGAAAAACCCAAATTTTTCCATGAACTTTTTTCACCCAAAAACATTCCAAAACCATTCTTACTTAAGGGAAATAACATCTAACCAAACTAGGGTACTTAGGGGTTCCAAAGAACACATTAAAACACTTTTAACAAGTCAAACAAGAACCCAAAAAATCACCCTTTGATTTTGGCCGAATTTTCCCAAAAGCATGGCACCAAATTTTAGCTCCAATATTCATGCTCATATGAACAACATCTACAACATTTGAGATAGCAAATTTTCCAACAAAATTTACTTTCAAAGAAGCAAGAATAAAGCTTGTAACAATTACAACTTTTAGATCATAAACTTATGAACTACAAAACACAAAAGGATTCACCAACTACTAGACCTAGGCTCTGATACCACTTGAAGGAAATCTTTTGGGAAAACATGTTCATTTGAGCAACATCATATAGCATGCAATTAACAATTAAAGGCGGAATCATGCTTGTATGTACTCAAAAACAAAACATGACCATGAAATTCAAAGCCTAGTAGATTGGTGAACCAATAATCAACTCAAAAATAAGTGAGTTGAAATTAATACCTTTGTAGATTCCTCTTTGCATAAGCAAAGGCTAATCACCCAAAGAGATAGGGCCTTCATTCCTTGCTTCTTAGATCCATGGATTTGGATGGAAGAATAGGTTCTCCAAGTTCCCAAAATTGAGAACCTCTAAGTCTCTACACCAAGGAGAGATTGGATGATGAATGAGTGACCTTGGAGGATTAGATGACTAGCTAATCACCTCCAAGGTGTTGGCCTCTTTAGAGAGAAAATGGAGAGACAATTCTCACCCATTTTCCCCAAAAATAAACCCTTATTTCACTTAATGAATATTTGGCTATAAAGTCATTTATATAGTCACTTCTTTAAGTGACCTAAATAACCAAAACCCTAATTCATTCCTTATGGCCGGCCATTTAGGGATTTTTGGGCTTTTGGGCTTTAATGAATCTTTATTCATTAAATTGTCATACAACTTAAGTTAATGGGCTTGACGTTCGAAGCCCATTGGGCCTTAAGGTCCAAAACTATCCCGTGGTCTTTAACGAACTTATTCGTTTGATTAATTAACATATTAATTAATCCTTGCCATAAATAATTAAACCATTCAATTAATCTTACTCATTTCATTTATTTCGTCCATCTCTACCTTACACGGTGTACGATCCATTAGGTTCCTTTTAGCGAGGTAGTGGGCGATTAAAACCATTTTACATCGATTGTGAATTGAAACTATTTTCAATTCTCCCTTTAGTGATTACACACGTTTAGGGCTTCCACAAACCATGAGTGACACCTAGCCGTATGTCATGGTTACCCAAGCTAATCAGAAGAGGTGGAGAACCTATTCAGTCTGGGATTACAAATGCAATACGGTCCTTCTCTAATCTAATACTCTTGACCACATTGTTTGGTTTGATAGTTTATTTTCTCATGTCTACTATCCAATGTGTGTCTTGTGCTTATATGATTACCTTGAATGTGATTAGGAACGCATTCCCAAATCTCATTCATACTCTGGCCAGAGATTCAAATCATATCAGAGAGTATTCTCCTTCAAACGGTTTGAAGGTTAGAGATCCCTTGTTGCGCATTCACTTGTCTCCATAGCTAAGCGGCTTGACCCCAACGATGCCGTGGACACCCTCCTGGTGGGATGACTTTGACATAATCAAAGATCAAGGTCTTAACCACAAGACAACTATGATGCCTCAGGTCAAAGGACTACTTTGCATTATCCCAACCATGAGTTCTCATGTGACATGGAATATGAGAACTCTTCGTTGATCGCGTTCAGTGAACTCATTCTCTATTGAGCACCTACCGTACTTGTCTTGATGTCACACACACCAATGACTAGAGACTAATCACTCTCCCTGAGAGAAGACATAGTACGTACCGATCTTGACGGACTGTCAATGCCCAATTGGCAATCCTATGATCAGGAACGTTTAGGATGTGTCTACGAAAGAATGGTCTCAAGAATCTAACTTCATTAGATTACATTCTCCCAATCACAAATTCCTTGGACTTTATTGTTTAAGCATATAACATTTATATGAGACGGCTCAAACAATAATGTATGCCCTTTATATGTAAAACTAGATTAGTTTAACATGTGAAATGTCCGTAAAGTATCATCACATGATTGGCTTTAGGGCACATTTCCAACATGTCAATGCCCAATTAGCAATCCTATGATCAGGAACATTTAGGATATGTATACGAAAGAGAATGGTCTCATGAATCTAACTTCTCACATTCTCCCAATTACATATTCCTTGGACTTATCGTTTAAGCATATAACATTTATATGAGACGGCTTTAAACAGTAATCTTTGCCCTTTATATTAAACTAGATTAGTTTAACATGTGAAATGTCTGTAAAGTATCATCATATGATTGGCTTTAGGGCACATTTATTTTTTGTCCAAGAATTTCGAGATGAAAGACCTTGGAGAGGCTTCCTATGTTTTGGGCATTGAAATTCACTGTGATAGAAGTCGTGGTTTGTTAGGTCTTTCACAAGAGGCTTATATTGAGAAAGTATTGAAGAGGTTTAACATGTTGACAATAACGACGCTGAAGTTTCAATCTCCAAGGGATATAAATTGAGTAACAAAGATTGTCCAAGGAATGATATAGAAAGGGAGGAGAAGAAGAACAAGCCTTATGCTTAAGTGGTTGGAAGCATTATGTATGCTCAAGTATGTAGTCGCCTAGACTTAGCATTTTCTATTAGTGTTCTAGGTAGGTACCAATCTAATCCAGAAGTGGCACACTGGAAAGCTACAAAGAAGGTTCTGAGTTATTTACAAAGAACAAAAGATCACATGCTCGTTTTCAAGAAGACTGACAGTTTAGAATTGGTAGGTTACTCTGATTCCGATTTTGCTAGATGTACAAATGACTTAATGTCAACTTCCAATTTTTTGTTTATGTTTGGAGGTGTTGCAATAGCTTGGAAAAGTGTCAAACAAAAATAGTGGTTGTCTCGACAATGCATGCCGAGTTCATGACATGTTTTGAAGCAACAATGCATGGAATTTGGTTGAGGAATTTTATATCAGGTCTGCAGGTTGTAGTTAATATATCAAAACATATTCAGTTGTTTTGTGACAACAAAGGAGCTATTTTCTTTTGCAAAAACAATAAGAGATCTTCAAGACTCCAGCATGTTGACATAAAGTTTTTAAAGGTTAGAGAGAAGGTGCAAGAAGGAGTCACTACTGTTGATCATATTAGTACCGTGGACATGATTGCAGACCCATTGAACAAAGATATCTCTAATACAAGTTTTCTAAAACATGTCGCAACCATGGGTGTTCTGTCAAGTTTCGAATATGCCTTAGAATAGTGGGAGCTCGAGTTATTCTTGTTTGTTAGTCATCTGTTTCAGTTTTGAAAATTTTCTTTTGGTTGAGTTTTCATAGATATGCCTTAAAGAATAACATGTTTTGTTTCTACATACTTAATATATGTGTGAATAACATGTTTTGTTTCTACATTCTTATTTTGTGTGTGTGTGTGTGTGTGTGTGTGTGTGTGTGTGTGTGTGTGTGTGTGTGTGTGTGTGTGTGTGTGTTTGTCCATGACTTGCTGGTAGTTTATGTGAATACTGTTGCTTGTATGTGATTATAGAGATATGTATTCGCTCTATTGGATATCATGGTCTATAGTTCTACAAGCTAACGATATTTGACACTAAGTTTGAAAAGATATTTTTATCAAATGATCTTCCAAAGTTGCGCGCATAACAAAATCGATTCTTGATCCTAAAGAACGCTTTTGACAATAGATGTCTCGCCCAAGTGGGAGAGTGTAAGACTTTTATTGGGCTTACATCTATTTAGGAGTCCTAATTGATTAAGAATACAAGATATGAAGAAATATTTGATTATCCCGGATTACTTGATGGTGAAGTAAACCTATAATGATTGGGAATATCTTTCCTATTAGGTCATGGATTCTGGAGGTGCTAAAGATATGTATTAGGGATTTCTTTATGGGCAAGAAACCTAATATTCTCACCTATAAATATAAGGCTTAGGTCCCCACTCTTATACACAATATTCTAGCACAAAACCCTACCCCATATAGGAGTGCATAAGGCGTGTAGAGAGAGCGGAAGATCTGTGCTTGTTGCTGTGTTCGTGATTCATTCTTGTGCTTGGATTCAATGGCTTCTCAAGGTTAGTACTTGTTGCAAAATTTAAACTAACCGAAATTAGTCCAACTTAGTTCCAAATTTTATGCTTGCAAGCGTACGAATCGTTCGATAGTATAGAAAACAAGCACTTAATATCGTCCCTCAGAAAATGATATAATTCTTATCAACTAACTTAAATCTAATTGCAAAGAAGTAAAATTAACAAAGATTGATGAAAGATGGATTTGAGAATTGAAACTAATAGTAAAAACAAATGAAAACAAGAATGTTTGATCACAATGCAAAAAGTGGTAGCCAAGAACACAAATTGTAATTCAATCGAGTAAAACACTAGAGCATCTGACTCACCATAACCAATCCAACTTATTTTCTGCAGTAAATTATTAAAAAGTACTCAACCTCATTGATAGTCAAATCTGCTGGAGAGTTGACCTTTGTAATTAGCTTAGTTCCCTGTTTGGGTCCTTGTTACCAGGATGTAATTAGGATAGATATTATTTGGTGTTTCTTTCCTTGTAAATCAATCTTGTATAATATATATTTCCCTCCTTGGTGAGAAGAATAACATCAGAAAATTAAACCCCAAAATAAGCCTTAATTAGCATGGTTGCGACATACAAGTTTCCATCGTGGAGTGGTGGTAGGTTCTCCTAGGATTTCTGCTCTGCCCGTTCCCTCAAGCAAACTCGGCCCTCCCATGGAGAACCTACCACCACTCCACGATGGAAACAATTTCATCCTAAAAGATCCTTCCCCTATACTAAACACTACTACCCTAACTGACCTTACCATGAATCCTCCTATTTCGAGTTCTTCCGACATGCCTCCGGAGTCCTCAGGTAATTGTGGTTATGCTTTTAATATGAATAATTGTGATACACAGTCTGGTTGGATCATTGACTCCGATGCCACAGACCATATGACCTATGACCCTGATGCGAAAATTATCTTAACACACAAATTAAACCCTCTTGTTGTCAATTGTAGTAAAGAATGTAAGTATGGATCGTTCTAGGCTGGGGATTAGGAGGGATTGCTAAAACACTTGAAACTGACTTAAAAACGTAAAATTAAGTTTAAAACACCAAACTAGACTCAAAAGATGCAATACAAACTAAAAAGACTCAAAACTAGTTTAAAAGCCTCAAAACTGCTTAAAACAATGAATTAGACTCTAAACTGACTCTAGGGATGGTTTTGGACGAAATTAGGTTCTAACTTGACTCAAGACACTTAAAAACACAAATCAAAACAGATTTTGACTAATAAAACACTTTAAAGTAAAAGGGGATTTGATTTTGACGAATTTGAAAACAAAACAAACAGATTGTAAACTAAAACAGATTTTGGACAAATTTGGGTAAACTATGGATGATGGGCTAGCTAGAGGGTTCTTCTCCACACATGACACACTTACACATAAACCAATTTTCAGTTGTTCTTTCGATAAATCATGAAACTCAACACCCCAGGTTAATTAAGTCCGCTTAAATTAACCTTCAAGTTCTCCTTAAGTTATTGAATTGGATGGGAAAGCGCATACAACAATTCAAGCATTCTTCAAAAGTCCTTTACGTGAACAACACAATAAAGATACAATCAAAGATCATTAAGCATTATGAAAACTATAAGTATTAACGAGGTATTCGTTACTATGATGAGCATGAAACTCCTGCCAAGAATTCATTTTACGCGATCGTTTATAAGCGACCTCCACTACTTATGAATATAAGTTTGTAACTATTAGGTGAAACTCCCTTATACTCTAGCATCATATTCATGCATGCAAACTAAGTGTGCACTCTTAATAAACATACACGAATAAGTTATCAATCAAGCAATTAAACAAATTGAATTCACAACTTATGAAATCATAACTAAAGGTAATCAATTCATATTGCAAGTATGTTCATGGCTTTGAATTCCCCCTAGCCAAGGGGGGTTTAGCTCCTCATACTCATAAAGCAAAGATAAACAAATTTAGATATTGAAAACAAAGAATGAAAACATTAAAAACGCTCCAACAATCCAACTTGAATGGCAAGCACGTCAAGGGTCCTCCTTCTTCTCTTTGTTGCGGCACAAGGTGTGGTTTTATGGATGAGTGGTAAATTATGGTGGTGGATGGATATAGGTGAGTTATGGTGAAGGGTGGATAGGTGGATTGTGTTCTCTCGGCCAAGGAATGAAAGTGTAAGTGTATGTTGTTGTGAGATGTGAATGTAGTGTCTTTTGATGGATCTTTTCCCCCCCTTTTGTTATGGTGAAGGGTGGATGTATTGGGTGTAGTGGATGAGTGTTTGGTAATGAGTGGATGTAATGGGTGTAGTGGATGGATGTTTGGTAATGAGTGGATGTAATGGGTGTAGTGGATGAGTGTTTGTAGTTGTAGGTCAACACACTTGCACACACACATGTTGATTTCTAGCCTTCTAATCTTCAAAAACGTCCATCCTCATGTCTCCTTGCTTGCACTATCCAATCTTGGCCCAAAAATGCTCCAAAGTGCTCCAAATAGCACTTTGTTGCCAACTTTGTTTTTTGAACCTACAAACACACGAAAATAGCTTAAAATACATAATTAACTAATAAATAACAACACAAATGCACAAGAACAAGCTAACTAAGTCGCATAAATATGCTCCTATCAAAGTCCCCCACACGTAGCTTTTGCTAGTCCTCGAGCAAAACAAAAGAAACAAAACGAAACAAAACAAACAAAACACAACCTAACCTTCCAACATTTGCCTTAGGGATTTTCAATGAAACATGACATGCCAAAGATCACCACTTACATAGATTTAAGCAATCCTTACCCTCGAGCATACTTAATCATTGTCACCATTCACTAGCTCACATTTAATTAATTAAAACAACATTTTGAATGTAGTAACATGCCTTAGAGAATTCCCTCAATTCCTTACTAGATACTCTCTATTTTCACACACATTTTCTGACTACACACCCTACACTAGTTATATGTGAGAAGATTGATGTAAACATGGAAGACTAGTACTCACATATGTTATAACAAAGAAAGCAATTTCTAGAGTTAATAAGCATGTTTAGATATGATCTCATGAATAGTATGCTACTACTTAGATGCGAGAACCAGTGACACCATATGCTCATACCAATTTCGAACTCCACAAATTGAAACATACAACACTCAGGATTGAAGTCAAGGGTTGTAACAGGGCTTGGGGGTAATGGCTAACAAAGAAATGATAGGAATAACAAACGTTCTTAAAGCAATAGCAAGCAAAGCAATGAAATAGACACTTGGAATTCACTGTAGAATGCAGAATCAACTTTTACATGTAAAGGGAAGATTCATGCAACACTTAGGGCCGAATTCAATGTTTTGGACCCTTTCTTCAACAAACGACATTTTAAAGCTCTTTTTCACAACTTTTCTTCTTTTCATTCTATTTTCCACGAATTTTTCTTTTTCTTTTTCTTTCCTACCCGTGCCTTATTAAGGACTTTCGCACACACACACAACAAGAATCACTTCCCCCACACTTGTTTTCTGCAATACATTAATAAAAAGGAATTCATTTTGAGTCATGCTTTACTATGCTTCAAGAGTAAGGGTATGGATGGTTCTAATCTAGGCTAGGTGAGGACAGTGTGGGTTAACAAAGAACATAGGGTACACAAGGCTCAACGGGATTAAACTTAAACATATAATGAAGTAGGATACACGACAGTTTGGCTTTGGTGGTGGTCACTACACAACTTCATCTTGAATATGTGTTATGCAAATCAATAGCATGCTTTGAATGAAATGGGCATGAGTTCTAGCATTTGGAACTAAATGATGAAACGCCTTCTAAGTAGTAACCAAGCAAAGAATAATGAGATCATGCAATGACTTTAGAAAACAAGAATGCACAAATTATTAACTCTCCAAATAAACGTTTTAGGCTTAAGTCTCACAAGGTTGTAGTGTTAATTTGAGTTCCTTCCTTCAAGCATGTTACAAAACTGATTTTTCTTTTATGATTGCATGTGAATTCATAAATTCAAAACAAATTTTCAAATTTTTATGAGATTTTCGGATTTGTATGTCAAAACACACTAAAACACTCTAAAACAGCTTAAAAACACTTAAAACAGCAAGGAACAACGCTAGAAGTAATGGGTGATAAACTCCTACGAATTTCATGCAAAACAATGGTTACCCCCCCACACTTAGATCAAACATTGTCCTCAATGTTTCAAGCATAAACTCACACAAAAACAAGCAACCAAACAAACAACGAATAAACATGACAAGTATAGCAAAGTAAAAACCAGACATAGTAGAGTTTAAGAACGCAAATCTGGTTTTGGAGATAGGTGATCTTGTTGTCTTTCCACAGCTTTGATCTCGAACTGGTTCGGAATTCTGAGCGAGAGTTGCTTGGTTTCAAATCAGACTCCTTCTGCTGGGTTGATTTGATTGTGCAGTCTGCATTCTTCTCTGCTTGTTTCTTTTGCACGGCAGGCAGGCACGAGGTAAAGGTGATGGTCTGTTTCTTTCTTCAATCTTTCCAAGTGCCCACCTCTTGCTTTCTTTCTCCTTGTCCCTAGCTGAGGATGAATTAGCACATTGTCTCCACATGCTTCGAGGTATCATTTTCACTTCCCTTATCTGTTCCCCAAGTAGATGTGGTAGACGAAGAGGAAGCATAAGATGTTGAAGATGAGTACTCGAGAGCAGGGCTAGGTAAGCAATCAGGAAGAGGTTCCAGGCAGTCGGTTCCAGATCGGAAGATTGATACCAAGTGCTGGCTGATTGCTCTCTTTCTCCTTGTCCCGCAGATGAAAACAACGACAAGGAGAAGGACAGGGAGAAAGCATGATATGAGATACTCTTGCTTTCAACCTTCATGATATGAAATACTTTTTCTTTGGATGAGTTGTTTACAGAGGTACCCCAAGGAATAAGGAACACTGAGTGACCGAGAGGCTTCGTTGGGAAGGCATCCTCGGAGATGACGGAAGGTTATGTATATCTGCCTTGCTATGGAGGGTGAAGGTCGACATTTATAGGAAATAATAGCCGGTACTATTCTTTCACTCTTGTCGGCCATCGTTGGATGATTGAACAGTAAACTTCACGTGCTTTCTACTTCACCAGAAATCTTCGACAAATTACCCGTAATTTTCGTAAGGCTGAGTGTGCATGTGACAGATGTTGACACGTCTGGATAAAGCAGATGCCTCTTCGATATCTGGAATCGACGCTTCGACAAACTGCCCTTGATTTCTGCAAAGCTGAGCGTCATGTGAGAGATGCTGACGTCTGGAAAAGCAGATGGCTCTCCGATTTCTGAGCTTGCCTCTTCAAGTTCTGAGCTTGCCTCTTCGAGTTCTGAGCTCCGTCGAGTGCAGAGGTTGCATGTGACGAGTGCGGACAAATCTGGAACAGAGGATGGCCCGTGGTTTCTGAGCAAGCCTAACTTTTGAGAAAGCTAGCGCCTATTTGCACTATCCAATCTTGGCCCAAAAATGCTCCAAAGTACTCCAAATAGCACTTTGTTGCCAACTTTGTTATTTGAACCTACAAACACACGAAAATAGCTTAAAATATATAACTAACTAAGAAATAACAACACAAATGCACAAGAACAAGCTAACTAAGTCGCATAAATATGCTCCTATTAGACCCCACTGATTTAGCTTGTGATACAGTTCCACTTCGACGAAATATTACTAATGCTAATGGTGTCACCTTATCGGTAACTAGAGCTGGCACTGTACACCTCACGCCTACCCTCTCTTTGCCGCATACACTACGTGTACCTTCACTAAAGCATAAATTGATGTCTTCTGGCCAAGCTACTGAGCAATTGAACTGTTGTGTACAATTGTATCCGAAGTTTTGTCTTATTCAGGATATTCTTGCGAAGGAGATAATTAGTTATGGTACTAAGAGGGGTGATCTCTATTTTGTGGACGATGTCAGTACAAGACGGGTCAATCTCGCCCAATGAGCCATTGATCACAAATGGCGTCAGATATGATTATGGCATCGCCGTTTGGGTCATCCGTCTTTTAGTTATTTACAGCATATGTTTCTGAATTTATTTGTTGGTTGTTCGGTTTCAGACTTTAAATGTGACACTTGCGTACTTGCCAAGAGTCATTGTGTTTCTTATCCGTTGAATTCTAATAAAAGTTCTATTCCTTTAGTATTAGGTGGTTTGTAATGTTCATAGATGATTGCACACGGATGACATGGTTATACCTTCTTAAGCATAAAAGTGATGTGTTTCTGGCGTTTAAGACATTCTACACCATGGTTCAGACACGGTTTTCTACTAAAATCCGGATTTTATGTTCTGATAATGGTGGTGAATATGTTAATAATGATTTTACACATTATTTAACTAATCACAGAATACTCCACGAGACTACTTGTCCTCAGACTCCTCAATAGAATGGGGTGGCTGAGCGCAAAAATCGCCATCTATTAGAAATGGCTCGATCGCTATTGATTGGGGCGGATGTTCCCTGCTCCTCTTGGGATGTTGCTCTTCAGACTGCTACTTACCTTATCAACTGCATGCCATCCAAAGTATTGAATTTTTTTACACCTTTGCAAGTTGTTGCTACATTCGTGCCTCTACTATCCGTTTTGGTGCTCCCACCACGAGTTTTTGGATGTGTTTCCTTTGTTCATCTACATAAAAATCAATGGACAAAACTTGACCCATATGCTCTCCGTTGCGTTTTCATGGGGTATGGACTACATCAGAAAGGGTACCGTTGCTACCACCCTCTTTCACGTTGGATGTATACTACCATGGATGTTACTTTTTATGAGTCTAAGATGTATTACTCTCCGACTTCTTCCAACCCTCATCTTCAAGAGGAGACACTGCATGACGTCAGGTTTGGACCATAGCTGCTACCACTAATCTTCCGCTGCCACTATTAGCCGAGCCAGTAACCGAGCCCGCAGTGGCTGCGGTGCCAGCCCAGCTAACAGAAGCAACATCGCTGCCTACAGAACCACCGGCAGGCACATCAATGCCGTCCTCACCCATGGCAACAGTGCTGCCACTTGTCGATCTTGACACTTCTACTAATACTAGTCCCCCCTCATCTCAAAATATAGTACCGCCAGATGGCCATACTCGAGAGAATATTCTTGAGGTAAGATCTATTATCCGTATTGATATATCCGATGTTCCGGATGACTATGAGGAAGTATGGGTTCAAGCAGAGCAATTCCGATCATACACTTTTCTTGAAACGTCGAATGGGTAAATTGACGGCACTTATTATTTATGTAGATGATATGATTGTTATGGGTGATGATAAAGAGGAAATCTCAAGCCTGAAAGATTACTTAGCAACTGAGTTCGAGATGAAAGATCTTGGTGGATTGAAATATTTCTTGGGTATATTTCTATCTCAAAGAAAATATGTTCTTGACTTGTTAGTCGAAACTGGAATGCTTAATTGTAAACCGGTTGACACCCCTATAGTCCAAAATCACCATCTTGCCGCGTACCCTGATCAAGTTCCCACTAACCGAGATCGTTATCAAAGGTTAGTTAGGAGGTTAATTTATTTATCTCATACCAAGCCGAATATTGCATATGCAGTAAGTGTTGTTAGTCAATTTATGCATTCCCCAAGTGATACGCATATTGGTGCGGTTGAACGCATTCTACGATACCTAAAGTCGGCCCCAAGTAAAGGCATCATGTTTTCTAAGAATGGTCATTGCCGGATAGAAGGTTATACCGATACAGATTAGGCAGGGAATATTACTGATCGACAGTCCACATCGGGTAACTTTACATTTTTGGGGGGAAATTTAGTGACTTAGCGGAGTAAGAAACAGAAAGTGGTTGCTTTATCAAGTGCAGAGGCGGTTTACAGAGGTATGGCAAAAGGAGTATGTGAATTATTAGGGCTTCGGAGGTTATTCGAAGAACTCAGGTGTCTTTCAATGTTAGCTTCAAATTTGTTTTGTGATAATAAAGCAACGATTGATATCTCACACAACCCAATCCAGCATAAAGTCAAAGGATCAATTAGCGAACATCTTAACTAAAGTTGTTGCCAGTCAAGCATTCTACAACTGTCTCGTCAAGTTGGGCATGAATGACATTTATCCACCAACTTGAGGGGGAGTGTTGGATAGTTGACCTTTGTAATTAGCTTAGTTACTTGTTTGGGTCCTTGTAATCAGGATGTAATTAGGATAGATATTATTTGGTGTTTCTTTCCTTGTAAATCAATCTTGTACAATATATATTTCCCTCCTTGGTGAGAAGAATAACATCAGAAAATTAAACCCCAAAATAAGCCCTAATTAGCAAAATCTCCCTAACACATGTAATATCTATGGCATCTAGACTATTACGTATATCCCAATATGAAACTATCCATGGCATCTGGAATAGTTTAACATAATGAAACTCATTACGATCAGTGGAAATTTATATAAAGACTACACAAATCCTAATGTATGGCATCTACTACTAGGTAACTCATGGTATCTATTTGCAAGAAGCTATCACTCAAGTTGAAAACATGGCATCTGCACAACTTGCATCAATTTTACCAAGTAAAAGTTAAGATGGTAGCTAATCACATATAAACACAGCAAACGATACTCAATGAAATTGAAAACTTGAAATAATTCACTTGAGAATATAAGCATTCATAGTCATGGCTACATCGTAGCCCTAGCTAAGGAAAATTAGTTCCGAAACATAATCGAAAGTATTATTTAATTCATAACAAAAATGAGAAGAAATTTGAGTTTAGAAAAAACGCTGAAAAATCCTTGTGCTCTGTTGCAATTGTCTTCTGTATGTCCCTTGCTACTTCTCCAGAATATTAATCAGTTCTCTTTTCTTTCTTTTCTTCCCACTTCTCCTTCCTTTTCCGTAACCGACAAGGGTTTTAAAACCCATTAATTGACAAGAATGAATGAAGAGAAACAGAAGAAACTTCAACTCCTTCTCATTGATATCTCACTGCCATAACCCCAAGCCTCATACCTCTGAGTCAATTCATTGCAATAGCAAACCTCCTTAATTTGCCTCTTCAATAATCTAGTAAGTGTGGACTAGCAATCACATCTCCCAAATGGACATTCACTAGATTTGCAACTTGGCCAATCTCCACAACATATCAAAATCATCAAATAAATATCTCATGTTCATACTTTTTGGTTGAGACCCTCAAACTGGAATTTGATCTAGGAAGTTGGGTTTCCATCTTTTTTTGAATTTGATCGCCCTAAACCCCTTGCTCTGCCACAATTGTATGTGGCGGTTTGCTCCAGAAAATTTGGGTTAAGTCTTTCTTTCCTCTGTCGGTGTAAATGAGATGATAAGGCCAGTCTTTGTGCAATTAAATAAATCACGTGCAAGGCATGTCTTCCACATTTTGTTGACTTGTCAAACCTCCTTTTAGACTTTAAAAACAATATGATCCCTACATAAAAATTCAACCAAATAAGCTGCTGTCTAATTTCTAAAGGAATGACCTGCATAAGATTTGGATGAACAAAAAAAATGTAATTAAAAATAACCCAATTTTTTATTATCACTTAAAACCAATTTCGACATAAAAAAATGACAAGCACACTTTAACTCAATCCACTTACTAAACAAAATCAAATTACAACTACTTCACTTGAATTGAACTTAAAAGGATTGAATTCATATTTTTCTCAAAACCATGTAATTGTATTCATTTTGAACAAACATAACAAAAGAAAATGTAGCTTTCGGAGCAAAATAAGTAGTAAAATATGCACTCATCAATACTTTTAGCGTGCATATTGATGCGAAAATTATCTTAACACACAAATTTAACCCTCTTTTGACAATTGTAGTACAAGTATAAGTAGGGATCGTTCTGGACCGGGGATTAGGAGAGCTTGCTAATAACCTCTGAACTGACTCAAAAACATAAAACTAAATTTAAAAACACTTAACAAGACTCACAAGACTCAAAGCAAACTTAAAATACTCAAAACAGCTTAAAACAACTAAATAAACTTAAGCTAGACACTAGGAATGACTTTGGATGAAAATTGACTTTTACTTGAATCAAAACATTTAAAAACACAAATTAAAATAGATTCTAACTAATTAGACACACTAAAGTAAGGGGGGATTGAGTTTTGGACGAAGTTGAAACAAACAAACAAGTATGAAAAACTAGACAGATTGTAAAACAAATTTGAGAAATAAGATGATGGATGGGATAGTTAAAGACTTTTCTCCACACATGATATGTATGCAAACAACTCGATTTCCAGTTACTACTTCATTGAACTATGAATGACAATGCTCCAAATTAACCGTGACATCACTAATTAACTCTCAGATTTTCCTTGTTTTATTGGATTGGATGACATCATTCGACAACCCAAAACATTCTTCAAAAGTTCCCTACATGACATCATAATAGAGATACAATCAAAGATCATTACATTTAATGAAAATCATTAGCATTGACAAAGCACTTGCAACTATGACATCATGTCACTCATGCTAGGAATTGAATTTAACGCGATCGTTTATAAGCGACCTTCACTACATGTGAATATAAGTTTGTAACCATTATGTGAAACTTCCTTATATTCTAGCAACGGATTTATGCATGCCAATTAAGTGTCGACCCTTCATTAACAAATACAAATAAGTTATCAATCAAATAGTTAAGCCAATTGCATTCACGATTCAAGAGTTCATAACTGGAATTTATCAAATTATATTGCACACATAATCATGGCTTTGAAATCACCCCTAGGCAAGAGGGGTTTAGCCACTCATATTTACAACAAAACGAAAGGAAATGAATTTAAACATTAGAAAGAAAAGAAAGAAAACACCTAAACGCTCCAACGATCCAAGTTGGACAACAAGCACGTCCAAGCACTTTCCTTCCCTTCCTTTGCTACGGCACAAGGTGTTGGTGAGTGTTTGAAGATTTGTTTGTATGGAGGAATGGATGTGAAGATGAATGGATGTGTTTGGATGAAGGTTGTGTTGAAATGGGAGTGAATGATCTAACAAAATATGAACTAAATTTATGTTACACACACTTCCTTTTATAGAGGAAGTGCATGGCAATGGAGGGGAAAATGGAGTGGTGTAGCAATTGAGTGCAATAATGCATGAAATCTGAAATGATGGAGGGAACAAGGAATGGTGTAGCAATTGAGTGCAATGATTCAATGTAATGATGCATGAAATCTGAAATGATGGAGGGAACAAGGAATGGTGTAGCTGATGCATGAAATCTGAAATGATGGAGGGAACAAGGAATGGTGTAGCAATTGAGTGCAATGAGTGGTGTTTGAAATGATTCAAAGGTGAAAATGAAGTGATTATGCAAAGCATGAAGGTAAAATGGAGTGGTGTTGCAGCTAGGGAACATAAATGATTGTGCACATGGTAGAGAAAGGAAAGGGAGGTGGAATGATGCAACAAATGAGTCAATGGAGGGAACATGGATGATGATGCACGGCATAGGAATCCAAAGGGAGTGCAATGGTGGTGCACGACAATGATGGAAAGGTGAATGGTGGAGTGACACCCCTTTGTGGCTGAGATCTTTGTCCTTTTTACATTAATTCTTCTTCTCTTTAACACATTCCTAGCCTCTTTAGTCTTCAATTTCGTCCATCCACCTTGCTCCATGCATGTGCTATTCATTCCAAGCCCAAAAATGCTCCAAAATGCACCAAAATGCATCTTATTGCTTCATAAGGCCTATGGACCTACAAACACACGAAAATAGCTTAAAATACATAATTAACTAAGAAATAACAACATAAATGCATGAGAACGAGCTAACTCAGTCGCATAAATATGCTCCTATCACATATTATAGTTGACTTACACCAAATTCTTTCGAAAACTGATCTCCACCACAACTCAAAAAATCCAAAAGTCTTCAAAACTTCAAATTTCCCCAAACGCCTTCTCGAACAAATTCTATTACAGAAACTAACAAATATGAGCCAAAGAATCTATACAAAGCTTGAAAAAAACAAACCAAAAAAGTGCAAACCCTTCACCATAGTCTCAAACATCAAACTCCACCTTATGAATGCAGAGAGAACATACGCTGCCTCAAAGACAACTAAATAGGATGCGTAAACAGGCTTTACAACTTGACCCACAACTCCGATGCAAATTTGACATCAACAAGAAGATTGCTCCAAGTGCCTTGAGGTCTTATTTTTTCCATAGCTTTTAGAAGTCCTTGTTGAACTAACACAACATGCATCTTCAATTGCCAAATACCAAAGTCATTCATCCTGTCAAATTCTTCAAATATCAAATTTCCCCAACGACATAGAAAGGTTCATGATGAATGAAAAACAAAGTTTAAGTGAAAACCTAGGGCTCTATTACCACTTGTTATACTTTTATGAGTAAGAGGAAGTGAATCTAACAAAGTACCAAATATCAACATCGTAAGCAAAAGTGAAGAAACAACCAATGTCAAAATAAGAACACAAGAGATTAACGTGGTTTGGCATAAACATTACGTCCATGGGTGAGGCACTGTGAGGAATTTCACTAAACAAACTAAGATTACAAGAGTGTTTAAACACTCACAACCCAAATTCCACAAATTATAAACCCTAAACCAAATGAGTAAAGAACCCAAAACAAACAGTGTAGATTCTCCCAAATTGTTCTCTAACTCTCAAACCCACAAATTGACTCTCACCAAATGGCCAAACGAATGAGCCATGAATTTGGCACACACTCATGACTCCAAATGGTGACCTCCATCCAAAACCCGATTAGAGAAAACTTTCTAAACTAATGGTGAGACACACAAAATAAACAAACACTAAGGTCCCATTTATAGTGCATCGTACTTAGGTTACAATAAGAATCCTAATCCTAATCAAATAGGTAATTAATAAAATCTCTCCACCAGGCAAGGAATCCAACTAAGAAGTCAAAAGCAAACCCAAATAGGACACCAAAATGAAATTTGGTAACACAAACCTAATTTCTGCATCATCATAATTTTGAGGCGTAATCACAACAATCTCCACCTCGGTGAGAAATTAGCAAACTTCAAAATCAGATACAAACTTCAAATTGCGATACCAAAACATAAACATAAATGTGCACCAAATTCGTTCAAAAAACTGATCTCCACCACAAGTCAAAAAATTCAAAAGTCTTCAAAACTTGAAATTTCCTCAAACACCTTCTCAAACAAATTCTATTACAGAAACTAACAAAAATGAGCCAAAAATCTATGCAAACCTCAAACAAAAGAACCAAAAAAATGCAAGAGAAAGCAAATTCTAACAAAGTACCAAATATCGTCGTAAGCGAAAGTGAAGAAACAATCAATCTCAAAATAAGAACACAAGAGATTAACATGGTTTGGAGTAAACATTACATCCACATGCGAGGCTGTAGATATTGAAATTTCGGTGAAATAAATGTTGACCAATAATTACAATTTCAATGCTCACGTGTCACATAAATTTTTACACGTAGCGTGTGACTAAACGAAAAATCAAAATAAATCGGAAAAGTCATCAAATAAGGACACGTGTCAACACCTGGCATAAATGATTTATTTCATCTTAATATTATATTCAAAATTAGGCCTTGAAAAAAATTCTATAAATACAAGGCCATTTCATTCATTTTAGGACACCAATTCATAACAAATTCACATCACACCAAAACCTTGAAGCTTTGAAACTCTAAAGCTCCCAAGCCAATCTCGAAGGATCAAGAAAGCTCTTTTCGTTCTTCGTCAAATCCTCATTCAAGATCAAGCCCCAACGGCCCTTGAAGAACTTCCACCAATTCAAGATCAAGCCCCGACGACCCTTGAAGAAAATGTTCATCATTCATGATCCATTCATCCTAAGATCAAGCCCAACTGCCCTTTGGATCAACAACATCAACAAATCCACACATCCAACCGTTCTTCAAGATCAAGTCTAAAAGCCCTTGAAGATTCGTTCACCCATCAACCTTCAAGATTAAGCCCAAACGCCCTTGAAGAAATCCGCACAACCGCTCTTCAAAATCAAGCCAAAAAGCCCCTTGAAGATCCATTCGTCAACCTTCAAGATCAAGCCCCAACGGCCCTTGGATCAACAGCACAATCCACAAATCTATGCATTACGAAG
Source organism: Malus domestica (assembly GCF_042453785.1). Lineage (NCBI taxonomy): Eukaryota > Viridiplantae > Streptophyta > Magnoliopsida > Rosales > Rosaceae > Malus > Malus domestica. Next base: position 38,971,139 of record NC_091676.1, read on the forward strand.
ATCGAATCAGAGGCTAAATTTGTAGAAGAGATTGTAACCCTTAAATCATTAATACAAATATTATTTTGTACACGTGTTATTGTCTCATTCATTTGAGGAATATTTATGTTTACAAATTTGGCACGCCCGGTGGGACAATCTCTACCTCTCATCTCTATCTGCAAATCCGTAAAAAGTACGAATGGCATCAAGGAAGGCTCAAGCTGTTCCCGTAACCAACGCGAAGAACAAGAGCGTCACAACTCGAAGCAAGGCAAGAGCTCTTTCTGCCATCTCTTCCACCCTTGCATCAACTCTGCCGAAGGAATAAAAGCACCTGAGGCACGAGCCCATGATCACCTTGGCCTCACTAAGGGCGACAAGGGAGGAAAGCCCGAGGAAGTACTTCGAGTACTTGTTTTCCAATGTCGACTCAAGCAACAGCACAACCATGCAAGTCATGGTTACTGGAGCAACTTCAATTGAGGAGCAACTGGCTTAAATGAATGAAGCGATCACAAAACTCACACGGACTGTGGAGGAAAAAGACTTGCAAATCGCTGCACTTGTCAACCAACTAGATGCAAAGACTGAAATGAAAGTCGACCCATGTTGGAAGTATGCCCACAAAGCCACTCATTTGATGTAATAGCTTTTGGAATACTTATTGTATTAAACTTTTATATGTTTAATGAAGGGCAAAGCTTATTGTTAATCACTATTTATTGTATCATGTGTTTAAGCAATAAGGGAATCCAAGGAATGTATTTGATCTAAGAGATAAGTGATTTAAGTAGGTTAGATTATCGAGACCTTTCTCTTATGTTCATTCCTAAAACGTTCCTAGCCATAGGATTGCCAATTGGGCATTGACAATCCGCTAAGGTTAGTATGTGTTATGTCGACTCAAGTGTGAGTATGGCTAGTCTCATGTCATTTAGTGTTGGACACTAAGGCAAACACATAGGTGCTCGAAAGAGTGATCGAGTACACTGAACAACGATCAAAAGAGAGTTCAAACATACATGTCATGTAAGAACTCGAAAGTTGCAATATGCAAAGTAGTCCTTTGACCTGAGGCATCATAGATGTCTAATGGTTAGGTCCTTGATCTTTGATCATGTCAAAGGCATTCCATTGGAGTGTCCACGGCATTGTTGTGGTCAAGCTACCTAGTCATGTAGGCATATGAATGCACAACAAGGAATCTCTAACCTTCCATGGTGGAAGGAGAATACTCTAAGATATGATTCGAGAGTCTTTGGCCAAAGCATATGAATATGACTTAGGAAGTTTGTTCCAAATCATATTCAATTGAATCATATAGATAAATATCACATTGGATAGTAGACATGAAACAAACTATCACCTAAAACAATGTGGTTAAGAGTATTGTATTAGAGAATGACCGTATTGCATTGTAGTTGTAACTGGATAGGTTCTCCAACCACTTCTACTTAGCTTGGGTAACCATGATATGCTACTAGGTGTCACTCATGGTTTGTGGAAGCCCTAAAGATTAGCAAACACTAATTTTAAGGGAGAATTGAAATGTGGTTTCAATTCACAATCGATCGTTAAGAGTAACAATCGCCCATTACCTCGCTAAATGGAACCTAATGGATCGTACACCGAGTAAGGATGTTGGTGAAGAAATTAAATGAAATGGATAAGCAATTAAATGGTTTAATTGAAGAATGGTCAAGGTTAATTAATTAGTTAATTAATTATACGAAATGTTCGTATTGGGCTTATATGTTGGTTTTGGGTTTCGGGGCCCAAAAGCGTTTTGGTCCACAAGGCCCATTATGTTTAAGTTGTATGACAACTAAAACAAAATGGGCAATTAGCCCAATCAATTTGATATGGCCAGCCATTAGGGTGAGAAGTGTCAAACTTGGATTAATTACAAGTTTGCCACTCACATGTGATGAAGTATAAATTCAACTTTATAGCTTTATTTTCATTAATGGTTTTTCTTGGTGAAATGAGGTGAAACAATTTTCTCTCATTTTCTCTAAAGAGGCCGGCCACCTAGGGAAGGAATAGCTAGCAATCTTTTCTTCCCTAAGTCATCCATTTCATCTTCACATCACATCCTTGGTGAAGAGACTTAGAGACATCAAGCTTTTGATGTTTTGGAGAACAAATCCTCAAATCCTCAAAGAAGCAAAGGAGCACAAAAAGGAGGAAAATCACAAGGAAGATCCAAGGAGCAAGGAGGTGACTTGAAGGCCCTCCACTTGGGTGAATCCCTTGTGTAATCAAGGATGAGTGGTGCGAGAATTACTTGACACACAAATTAAACCCTCTTTTGACAATTGTAGTATAAGTATAAGTAGGGTATCGTTCTAGGCCGGGGATTAGGAGGGCTTGCTAAAACCTCTTAGAAATTAAATTAAAAGACTAACAATAAAGAAAACTAACTAAAAAAATATAATTTAATAATGGATGGGTGTTTGGTTTTGATGAGAAGTAAATTAAACTTAATTAAATTACAGAATTGACAAAAACATAAAATTAAGGTAAAATGATAAATGACGGACTAGCTAGAGGGTTCTTCTCCACACATGACATATATGCAACCTAAATTGATTTTCAGTTGTTCTTTCAATAAATTGTAAATCACAATGTTCCAAGTTAATTAGGTCCGCTTAAATTAACTCTTAGATTTTCCACAAGTTATTGGGTTGGATGATTGCATACGACAACCCAAAACATTTCCTACAAATTCCCTACATGAATTGCATAATAGAGAACAAGCAAGAATCATTAAGTTCTATGAAAAACATAAACATTGACTAGGCATTCATAACTATGGAATACGCATGTTAATCCAGCCTAGAATTTACTTAACGCGATCGTTTATAAGCGACCTCCACTACTTGTGAATATAAGTTCATAACGATTAGGTGAAATTCACTTATATTCTAGCATCAAATTCATGCATGTAAATTAAGCATGCATTCTTAATCGACATACAAAAATAAGTTATCAATCAAGCAGTTAAGCAAATTAAATCACAACTCAGAAATCACAACTGAAGGTAATCAATTCATATTACAAATATATTCATGGCTTTGAATTAACCTCTAGCCAAAATAAGTTTATTTACACATTATTAAAACATAAATAAAAGAGAAGTTTGGAAAGATTAAATCGAAAAATGAGGGAGTTTGCTGTCTGTCCGTGCCTCGCGCCACGTGCTTTTTCTGACCTCCCTGTCTCTCGGTCCTCACCTCTCCAGCTGCCTGACAGTCCTCAAGACTGCACAGCAGCCTTCCTCTCTCAATCCTTCGTTCCCCAGTCTGCGCCACGTGCTGCCAAGGCAGCACCTTATTTCTCCTGACTTCTCCACGAGCTGCCCAAGCAGCTCTCCTCCTGACTTCTGGCCTCGGGCTGCGCAAGGCAGCGTCCCTCTTGGTTCAGCTGCCAAATGGCAGCCTTGCTTTGTACTTCTCTCCGTCCTCACCTTCTCTGCTGTTGACACGCTCGGTTTCAAGCTGCCAAGAGGGCAGCTTCTTCTAGCTTTTTCTTCCCCTATCGCAAGTCTCTCTCCAAATCACGCCAGCTCTGTCCGCGTGTTCTGACGCTGACCTTCTTCCTGCTGCCATTTGGCAAATGGCAGCCCTATCTCCCCCTGCCCAAAGTTGCTGACCTCCCTTATATCTCTGTGCGCTCCTCACCTTTATTCCTTTATTTCTGTTTTCTTTCTTTGGCAGCCACGCTGCCTTCCACTTCCTCTCCCATTCGGATTGCTCTTGTATTCTTTATGGCAGCAAGGCTGCCCTCCACGTTCACACTGCCCACCTACCACATTCCACCTTAACATATTACATATAATAATATAATTAACACACCATTCTTCCAATTCCCTCTATATATAGATATATATGTGATATATAAATATATTATTTATATATCTATATCTATTTATATGTATATATATTATATATATATATATATATATTTTATGCTCTCCATTATTTTTCTCGTGGTCCACCCGTGTTCCACAATTTTCTGTTTATTATTTAAAACTCATTTGTGCTATTTTTATTTTCTTTGCATAACAAATCATATAAACACAAAAATAACGTAAATAGCTCAAAAATATGAGGAACTAACTAAGAAAAGACGAGTGAATTTGAAGTAAAAATATATATAAATATGATCCGATCAATGAGCTTCAAGGGTAAAGAAACTCTAAATCTTTCCCTCTCTTTAATGTTGTTAAAGAGTTTATTGGTTCACCATATACTAGGCTTTGAAAGTCATGGGTTTTATGAATTGTTTTGAATGCATGCCTACTTTAATGTGTTAATAGTTTGCATATGTATTCAAATATTCTCACATGTTCTTAGCTAGGACAAAATTTTTCCTTCAACCTAATGGTTAATCCATTAAAGAAAGAAGTCGATGTAGAAAATGAGCCTCCAGTGGAGAAAGTCGAAGAGAAGCCGGAGCCAAACCAATCAATGGCATTCATGGGATCTCTCTCTATCCAACAGCTGCAGGAGATGATCGCCAGCATCATCAAGGCACAATACAAAGGAAGCTCGCATGACTCCATACTATACTCAAAGCCCTACTCCAAGAAGATTGACGCTTTGAAGATGTCGAGAGGTTATCAACCGTCAAAGTTCATGCAATTCAATGGAAAGGGAAACCCAAAGCAACATGTTGCCCATTTCATTGAAACCTGCAACAATGCTGGAATGGAGGGAGACCACCTCGTCAAGCAGTTTGTGCGCTCGCTGAAAGGTAACGTCTTTGACTGGTACACCGACCTCGAGCCCAAGTCTGTCAACAGTTGGGATCAGCTAGAAAGGGAATTCCTGAATCGTTTCTACAATACTCGCCGCACCGTAAGCATGCTGGAGCTGACCAATACGAAACAGTGGAAGGATGAACTTGTCGTCGACTACATCAATAGATGGCGTTCATTAAGTTTGGATTGCAAATATCAGCTTTCTGAAACATCTGCCATTGAGATATGCGTTCAAGGCATGCACTGGAGGTTACATTACATCCTTCAAAGTATAAAACCGAGAACATTTGAGGAGCTAGCAACTCGATCTCACGATATAGAGCTAAGTCTCGCCAATCATGGGAAGAAGGAGTCGATCACCGACTTCAAGAAGGATAAAGTGTTCTCCCCAAATGTAGACAAGACTAGAAAAAAGCCCTCAAATGAAGCTTTTACTGTCAACACCGCACCCATCAAGACCTCCCCTGTGCCCATCAAGACCTCCTCCACGCCTATTAAGATCTCCTCCAAGACCAAAGCAAATGAGATAAAGAAAGGTGAGCCTCCTCGCACCCAAGACAAGTACAAAAACACCTTGAAGGAGCTGGAGCAAAAGACGTACCCTTTTCCTGACTCAAACGTGGATGCAATGTTAGATGACTTGCTGGAAAAGAAGGTGATCGAGTTACCGGAATACAAGCACCCTGAAGAGATGAATCGCATAAACGATCCTAAGTACTGCAAGTACCATCGTATCGTGAGCCATCCTGTTGGCAAATGCTTCATCCTCAAAGAACTCATCATGAAGCTAGCACAACAAGGGCAAATCGAGCTCGACCTTGAAGACACGGCCGCAACACATACTACTACAATTGCATTTGGATCCTTCGATCCCGTGCCTTTCCAAGTGACACCCGACCATTCCTGTCAATGCTCAAGATGCACAACACCTTCTGCACAACCATCACTGGGGGCAAGCGACCAAGATGCACATACCGATGACGAAGAAGAAAGGACATTTGTGACCTACAAAAAGACAAGGAAACCAAACCATAAGCCATAAGGCCAAAGGTGGAACAAGGGAAAAAGCACCGTCGCTGCAATAATAGGAAGCCCAAAAGAAACGTAAAAGCTGTTAAGCCAACGTACACTGGGGAACTTGTGGAGCAAGAGCCACATATTCATGTTTCCTTGCACGAGTACTTCCCGAATGATTTCTTCCAACAGTGCACTATCGCTGCATGTCACATGGTCGAAGTAGAAATGGAAGAACTTTCAAAAGGCAAAGTCATCGCCATCGAGGGAGAATTTACCCTCACACCCAAATAAGGCATGCCGACATACTTAACATCGAGGAAGCATTACGATTGCCAAAGAAGATGCGAAGAGCACTAGCAGCAGTCTTGGCAAGTCCCAACGACCACGAAGTGCAAGAAAGCAAGGATAAAGGCTTGAAACTTCGACCACATGAGTATGCCACTTGTTATGCTACCCAGGACACAATCCATTTCACCGATGAAGACTTGCTACTAGGATCCAAGCCTCACAACTGTCCTCTCTTAGTCTCTGGGTACGTAAGGGAGCATAAAGTCAACCACATGCTTGTGGATGGTGGATCGACCATAAACATCATGCCGAAGTCAACAATGACCATAATCGGCATCAAGATGGATGAATTATCCCTAAGCCGTCTACTAATCCAAGGTTTTAATCAAGGAGGACAAAGAGCGATGGGCATGATTCGAGTAGAGATGACCATTGGTGAACTTAAATCAAGCACGATATTCCATGTGATTGATGCAAGAACTTCCTACAGTCTGCTCCTAGGAAGGCTTTGGATCCACAGAAATGGAGTAGTACCATCCACCCTCCACCAATGCTTAAAATTTTACCGGGAAAGGGTAAAGGTGATCCAAGGTGATACCAAGCCATTCACCAAAGCGGATCACACTTCGCAGATGCCAAGTTGATGCGTAAAATAAGTTAACACACAAATTAACCCTCTTTTTGACAATTGTAGTATAGATGTAAGTAAGGTATCGTTCTAGGCCGGGGATTAGGAGGAATTGCTAATCTATTCTAAATTAATTTAAAAATATTAAACAAGACTCAAGGACACAAAACTAGGCTAAAAACTCTAATAACTCGAAACACACTTAGAATGACTCAAAATAATGAAAACAATCAAATTAGACACTAGGAACTGAAATGGACGGAAATTGAATTAAAAGACTAACAACAATGAAAACTAACTAAATAATATAATTTAATAATGGGGGGGGAGGGTTTGGTTTTGACGAGAAGTAAATTAAACTTAAATAAATTACAGAATTGACAAAAGCATGAAATTAAGGTGAAAGGATAGGTGACGGACTAGCTAGAGGGTTCTTCTCCACACATGACACATATGCAACCTAAATTGATTTTCAGTTGTTCTTTCAATAAATTGTGAATGACAATGTTCCAAGTTAATTAGGTCCGCTTAAATTAACTCTTAGATTTCCCTAGATTCATTGGATTGAATGGAATACGCATTACAACCAAATTATTCCTCATCAAAGTCCCTAACTATGGAATACGCATGATAGAGACATTCAACAAAGATCATTAAGTTCAACGGAAATCATAAACATTGACTAGGCATTCATAACTATGGAATACGCATGTTAATCCAACCTAGAATTCACTTAACACGATTGTGGATAACAACCTTCACTACTTGTGAATATAAGTTCATAACGATTAGGTGAAATTCACTTATATTCTAGCATCAAATTCAAGCATGTAAATTAAGTATGCATTCTTAATCGACATACAAAAATAAGTTATCAATCAAGCAGTTAAGCAAATTAAATCACAACTCAGAAATCACAACTGAAGGTAATCAATTCATATTACAAATATATTCATGGCTTTGAATTAACCTCTAGCCAAAATAAATTTAGTTACACATTATTAAAACAGAAATAAAATATAAGTTTGGAAAGATTTAACCGAGAGAGAAGGCAGCTTGCTGCCTTCTGTTTTTCTGTGCCTTTTCTTCGTTCTTTCTCGCTGACCTCCAGCTGCTCGCCAGTCCGAGTGTGGACTACTGCTTCTCCCTCTATTCTTTTTCTATCTGCCCTCTGACCTCCTGGCGCTGTGCTCCCTGACACCCCCCTTTTCTTTCCTTTCCGCGTTCCCTCTCTCCCCGCGTCAATCTCTCTCACGTCAGCTATCCTGCGCACTGCTTTCTCCTTTATTTTCTGCTTTCTGTTTTTCAAGGCTGCAAGGGCAACCTTTTCTTTTCGCTGGCAGCTTTGCTGCCTTCCTTCCTTCGTTCCGCGTCCCTCTGACTTATCTCCCTCTCCTCTCTCTTCCGCTCTGCCTCTTATCTTTATTTTCTTATTCTTCCTTTTTCTCCGCACTGCTGTCCACTTCCTCTTATTCTTATTCTTTATGCCGTGTTTTTCTTTCTGCCCTCCCCACTCTCTCTGCTGGTAAAGGCAGCTTTTTATTCCTTTTTCTTCTCCCACCGACGCTCTCCCTCCTTTTCTTCTTTATTTTCTCCTTCTTTGCCGTTCCTTTCTTCTTCTACAAAACATGAATCATGATGATGTTTCAAACATCATCATGACTTATCATTATTATTATTTTTATTAATTTTATTTAAAAGATGATCTACACAGACAATTTTGACGAATTTATTACATAAAATTTCACTTGTTCTATTTTTATTTTCTTTGCTAGACAAATCCTATAATACGCAAAAACAAAGTAAATAGCTCAAAAATATAAGGAACTAACTAAGAAAAGACGAGTGAATTCGAAGTAAAAATATATATAAATATGATCCGATCACAAGTTCTACATGGATGAAGACATAGTGCCTAAAGCTCTTCCAGAAAAGATCAAATCTACGGGCAAAGCAGCACCTAAAAAGTAAGAATGGCAAGCCATGCCATTTTTAGGCAAAAACGATGACGAGCCTGTTAAACCTGCAACAACCAAAGGGAGTAGGACGCCTTCAGAACGATCGAACACACCCATATTTCAATACATTCCGATGTCAAGAAGAAAGAATGGTCAATCCCTGTTCGAAACCGGAGCAAGCAATGCTGACACACAGTGGCACAAATGATAATGTGAAATTACTCAAGACGAATGCAGTTTTGCCTCTGACACAGCTAAGCGGTGCTAAGGTTGCAAGACTACCACAAGGCTTCATAAAAGCTCTGCCAAAGGGGGTGGAACCAAGCTTTCTCCCAACTAAAAGGACTGAAGAAGGTTTTGATCCAAACGCCTACAAGCTCATGTTGAAAGCTGGGTACGACTTCGCTTCCTATTCGAATCCTAGAGAGAAGGTTCCAAACACCGTCAACGACAAAGAACATAACCTCACCAAGACTCAAAAGAAGTTGAAGGAGCATGGTTACGGAGTTGACAACAACAAAGCTAGGCTCGGCTTCACACCAAATGCACCCGTGAAGATTTCAAGCATAGCGAAAAACGCTAGCACTCAACACATCAGCGTGAGGGTTGAACAAAATCAAGAGAAGCCTAAGTCCGCTCCTCAGACGTCAATCTTTGATAGGATGAATCGTTCAAAGCCCAGAATTTCGGCACTTGATCGCATTTATGGTCAAGACCAAACCTCCGCTTTCAAGAGGCTTGACACACCAACATCCCAAAGCTCTGTTTTTTAAAGGTTGTCAAAACCAAGCAACAAAGCAACATGGCTAACTCTCCTCCGCGATGGTCAGCTTTGGAAAGACTTGAAGACAATAAGAAGCCTTCTAGAAAAAGGGAAATGACGTCAAAGGAAGAAAAGCTCGACGGTCTGGCAAGAAAAGATGATGTTCGAAGCTCTATTCCTTCAAGGATGAAACACCAAGCAATCTTGGAGGTTGACACCATCATTTACACCGGCCAATCTTCACGCCAGCAAGCCCGAAAAAATGGCACTGAAAAGAAGTCCAAGATGTCTTCCACATCACGATCCAAGAAGGTAAAGAAGACGAAATCCCCAAGGAAGATGTCACTGCCGCACCACCACAATTGAAGGATGGGGGGCAAGCCATGTTGGAAATGTGCCCTAAAGCCAATCATGTGATGATACTTTACGGACATTTCACATGTTAAACTAATCTAGTTTTACATATAAAGGGCAAAGATTATTGTTTGAGCCGTCTCATATAAATGTTATATGCTTAAACGATAAAGTCCAAGGAATATGTGATTGGGAGAATGTAATCTAATGAAGTTAGATTCATGTGACCATTCTTTCGTAGACACATCCTAAATGTTCCTGATCATAGGATTGCCAATTGGGCATTGACAGTCCGTTAAGATCAGTACGTACTATGTCTTCTCTCAGGGAGAGTGATTAGTCTCGAGTCATTGGTGTGTGTGACATCAAGACAAGTACGGTAGGTGCTCAATAGAGAATGAGTTCACTGAACGTGATCAACGAAGGGTTCTCATATTCCATGTCACATGAGAACTCATGGTTGGGATAATGCAAAGTAGTCCTTTGACCTGAGGCATCATAGTTGTCTTGTGGTTAAGTCCTTGATCTTTGATTATGTCAAAGTCACTCCATCAGGAGGGTGTCCACGGCATCGTTGGGGTCAAGCCACTTATCTATGGAGACAAGTGAATGCGCAACAAGGGATCTCTAACCTTCAAACCGTTTGAGGGAGAATACTCTATGATATGATTTGAATCTCTGGCCAGAGTATGAATGAGATTGGGGAATGCGTTCCAAATCACATTCAAGGTAATCATATAAGCACAAGACACACATTGGATAGTAGACATGAGCAAATAAACTATCAAACCAAACAATGTGGTCAAGAGTATTAGATTAGAGAAAGACCGTATTGCATTTGTAATCCCGAACTGAATAGGTTCTCTAACCTCTTCTGATTAGCTTGGGTAACCATGATATGCTGCTAGGTGTCACTCATGGTTTGTGGAAGCCCTAAACGTGTATAATCTCTAAAGGGAGAATTGAAAATAGTTTCAATTCACAATCGATGTAAAATGGTTTTAATCGCCCACTACCTCGCTAAAAGGAACCTAATGGATCGCACACCATAAAAGGTAGAGATTGGAGATTAAACGGAAATGAGTAAGAATGATTAAATGGTTTAATCATTTATTTATGGCAAGGATTAATTAATATGTTAATTAATCAAACGAATAAGTTCGTTAAAGACTTCGGGATAGTTTTGGACCTTAAGGCCCAATGGGCTTCGAACGTCAAGCCCATTAACTTAAGTTGTATGACAATTTAATGAATAAAGATTCATTAAAGCCCAAAAGCCCAAAAATCCCAATATGGCCGGCCATAGTGTATGAATTAGGGTTTTGGTTGTTTAGGTCACTTAAAGAAGTGACTATATAAATGACTTTATAGCCAAATATTCATAAAGGATTAAAAGGGTTAATTTTGGGGAAAATTGGTGAGAATTGTCTCTCCATTTTCTCTCTAAAGAGGCCAACACCTTGGAGGGTACATCTAGCAATCCTACTACTCCAAGGTCACTCATTTCTTCTACAATCTAACCTTGGTGAAGAGACTTAGAGGTTCTCAATTTTGGGAACTTAGAGAACCTATTCTTCCATCCAAATCCATGGATCTAAGAAGCAAGGAATGAAGGCCCTATCTCTTTGGGTGATTAGCCTTTGCTTATGCAAAGAGGAATCTACAAAGGTATTAATTTCAACTCACTTTGTTTTGAGTTGATTATTGGTTCACCAATCTACTAGGCTTTGAATTTCATGGTAATGTTTTGTTTTTGAGTGCATACAAGCATGATTCCGCCTTTAATTGTTAATTGCATGCTATATGATGTTGCTCAAATGAACATGTTTTCCCAAAAGATTTCCTTCAAGCCACGGTTCATGATCTCAATGAGCTTAACTTAGGCATAAAAGATGAGTCGAAGCCTATCTTTGTAAGTGCACTACTAAGTGCGGATGAGATAGAAGAGTATTACCAACTGCTACCAGAGTACAAAGACGTCTTTGCTTGGACCTACAAGGAAATGCCCGGCCTTGACCCTGTCATCGATGTGCATCATCTTGCAGTTAAGCCTGCAACGCGACCGATAAAGCAAACTCAAATGCGATATCGATCGAAGCTCATCCCACAAATTGAGGCTGAGATTGACAAGCTAATCGAAGCAGGCTTCATTCGAGAGGTGCAATACCCCAAGTGGATTTCCAACATCGTCATCGTCCTTAAGAAATCTGGACAAATACGTGTTTGCGTAAACTTCCAAGACCTCAACGATGCTTGCCCGAAGGACGACTTCCCCTTGCCAATCATCGAAATCATGGTGGATGCAACCACTGGCCATGAAGCACTGTCATTCATGGACGGCTATTCTAGATACAATCAAATTCACATGGCACTCGAAGACGAGGAACTAACAGCCTTCCACACTCCGAAAGGTATCTACTGCTACAAGGTGATGCCCTTTGGTCTAAAAAACGCTGGAGCCACATATCAACGCATAATGCAGAAAATCTTCAATAACATGCTACAAAAAAATGTAGAATGTTACGTAGATGATGTGGTCGTCAAGACAAAGAAAAGATTAGATCACTTGAAGGATTTGCGAATAGTGTTTGAAAGGTTATGAAAATACAACCTTAAGATGAACCCGTTAAAGTGCACATTTGGTGTCACATCTGGAAAGTTCCTCAGCTTCATTGTCAAGCACCGTGGCATTGAAGTGGACCAATCAAAGATCAAGGCCATTCAAAGCATGCCTAAACCAAGAAACTTGCACGAGCTGAAGAGTCTACAAGGACGACTAGCCTTCATCAGGCATTTCATCTCCAACCTTGCAGGGCGTTGTCAACCGTTCAATCGACTCATGAAGAAGGATGTTCCGTTCGTATGGGATGAAGCATGCCACAATGCTTTTGAAAGCATAAAAAAGTATTTATCAAGTCCACCTGTCTTGGGGGCGCCTGTGCCCGGAAAACCGCTAATATTGTACATCGCCGCTCAAGAAAGTTCAGTTGGAGCATTCTTAGCACAAGAGAATGAATCCCAGAAAGAATGAGTGCTCTACTACCTCAGCCGAACTCTCACAGGCACCGAGTTGAACTACTCCCCAATAGAAAAGATGTGTCTCACCTTGGTGTTCGCCATCCAAAAGCTTAGGCATTACATGCATGCTTACACCATCCACCTGGTTACTAAGGCTGACCTGGTCAAATACGTAATGTCCAAACCAGTTTTGACAGGGTAACTAGCTAAATGGGCGTTGCTTCTTAATCAATACGAGATCATCTATAACCCAGCTAAAGCCATCAATGGACAAGCGCTAGCAGACTTCCTCACCTATCATCCAATCCTAGCCGATTGGAAAATCTCAGATGACTTGCATGATGAGGAGGTGTTCTACATCGACATCTTCCCGACATGGACGATGTTCTTCGATGGATCCGTACGAGCAGATGGTGTTGGAAATATGCCCTAAAACCAATCATGTGATGATACTTTACGGACATTTCACATGTTAAACTAATCTAGTTTAAATATAAAGGGCAAATATTATTGTTTGAGCTGTCTCATATAAATGTTATATGCTTAAACGATAAGTCCAAGGAATATGTGATTGGAAGAATACGATCTAAAGAAGTTAGATTCATGAGACCATTCTTTCGTAGACACATCCTAAACGTTCCTGATCATAGGATTGCCAATTGGGCATTGACAGTCCGTTAAGATCAGTACATCCTGTGTCTTCTCTTAGGGAGAGTGACTAGTCTCGAGTCATTGGTGTGTGTGACATCAAGACAAGTACGTAGGTGCTCAATAGAGAATGAGTTCACTGAACACGATCAACGAAGAGTTCTCATATTCATGTCACATGAGAACTCATGGTTGGGATAATGCAAAGTAGTCCTTTGACCTGAGGCATCACAGTTGTCTTGTGGTTAAGTCCTTGATCTTTGATTATGTCAAAGTCACCCCATCGGGGTGTCCACGGCATCGTTGGGGTTAAGCCACTTAGCCATGGAGACAAGTGAATGCGCAACAAGGGATCTCTAACCTTCAAACCGTTTGAGGGAGAATACTCTATGATATGATTTAGAATCTCTGGCGCCAGAGTATGAATGAGATTTAGGAAGTCGTTCCAAATCACATTCAAGGTAATCATATAAGCACACGAATCACATTGGATAGTAGACATGAATAAATAAACTATCAAACCAAACAATGTGGTCAAGAGTATTGTATTAGAGAAAGACCGTATTGCATTTGTAGTCCTAAACTGAATAGGTTCTCCACTTCTTCTGATTAGCTTGGGTAACCATGATATGCTGCTAGGTGTCACTCATGGTTTGTGGAAGCCCTAAACGTGTATAATCACTAAAGGGAGAATTGAAAGTAAGTTTCAAATTCACAATCGATTTGAAATGGTTTTAATCGCCCACTGCCTCGCTAAAAGGAACCTAATGGATACTACACCGTGTAAGGTGGAGATTGAATAAACAATGGAAATGAGTAAGAATAATTAAATGGTTTAATTATATATGGCAAGGATTAATTAATATGTTAATTAATCAAACAAATAAGTTCGTTAAAGACCTCGGGATAGTTTTGGACCTTAAGGCCCAATGGGCTTTGAACGTCAAGTCCATTGACTTAAGTTGTATGACAACTTAATTCACAAAGGCCCAATTAGGCCAATAATATCCCATGGCCGGCCATTTGGTTTTGGAGTGGGTTTTGGACTTATTTACAAGTTTGCCACTCCAATGAATTAAGGTATAAATATGACTTTATAGCCAAAATTCATTAAGGGTTTGTTTTGGAGAAAATTGGAGAGAACATGTCTCTCCATTTCTCTCTAAAGAGGCCGGCCCCTTGGAGGGTGTATCTAGCCATACTAACTACTCCAAGGTCACTCATTTCTTCTCCAATCTAACCTTGGTGAAGATACTTAGAGGTTCTCAATTTTGGGAACTTGGAGAAACCTTTTTCATCCATCCAAATCCATAGATTTTAGATGCAAGGAATGAAGGCCCTCTCTTTGGGTGATTAGCCTTTGCTTATGCAAAGAGGAATCTACAAAGGTATGATTTCAACTCACTTTCTTTTGAGTTGAGTTTTGGTTCACCAATCTACTAGGCTTTGAATTTCATGGGTAATGTTTTGTTTTTGAGTGCATGCACGCATGATTCCGCCTTTAATTGTTAATTGCATGGTATATGATGTTGCTCAAATGAACATGTTTTCACAAAATCTTCCTTCAGACGGAACGGGGGCAGGAGTAGTATTCATGTCACCACAAAGGCAAATACTACCTTACTCCTTCCAACTAAGCGAACTATGCTCCAACAACGTTGCTGAGTACCAAGCATTGATCATCGGGCTCCAAATGGCGATCAACATGGAAATCATAGCCTTTGAGGTATATGGCGACTCCAATCTCATAATCAATCAACTTTTAACTGAATATGAGGTGAGGAAAGATGATCTCATCCCATACTTCAGCTGGAAACTCAGCTGCTACAAAAGTTTGAGACCGTGACACTAGAACATGTGCCAAGAAAAGAAAATCAAATGGCAGCCGCTCTCACCACCCTAGCCTCGAGTATGACACTAGGAGAAGACGAAGCTGCAGACGTGTCAGTTTGCCAAAGATGTGTGATCCGCTCGTTACTGAAATGATATTGGATGATACAAACGTCATTTCAGTACTTCCAGTCGACGTTAAAGAGTGGAGACAGTCGCTGATCGACTGCTTGAAGCATGGAAAGCTTCTAGATGATCTTAGATATCGCTCTGAAATACGTCGACGAGCACCTCGCTTCCTCTACTACAAAGAAACACTCTACTGACACTCTTTTGAAGGAGTACTTCTGAGATGCCTAGGAGAGGAAGAAGCCAATCAAGCCATGGAAAAAGCACACTGAGGTGTATGCGGAGCGCATCAGTTTGGACCAAAGCTACATTTCCAACTCAAAATGATGGTTACTATTGGCCAAGACTGCCAATTCCATGCCAACTTCATACATCAACGGCCTGAACCATTACACCCTATAGCTGCCTCATGGCCATTCGATGCATGTGGATTGGACGTCGTAGGACCAATACGCCAAAGTCATCTGCAGGAGAAGCTTACATCCTAGCAGCAACAGACTACTTCTCCAAGTGGGCTGAAGCCATACCTCTAAGGGAAGTCAAGAAGAAAACTGTCGTCCCTTTCATCAAGGAACATATCATCCACCGATATGGTGTGCCTCACTACATCATCACTGACAACGGAAAACAGTTCTCCAACTGACTCATGGACAAGCTCTGCAAGAAATACAAGTTCAAACAGCACAAGTCTTCCATGTATTATGCTCCGGCCAACAGTCTTACGGAAGCATTCAACAAAACATTGTGCAACCTCCTAAAGAAGGTGATCGGCCGAACAAAGAAAGACTGGCACGAAAGAATAAGCAAAGCACTTTGGGCATATAGGACAACATATAGGACTCCTACCCAAGCTACGCCTTATTCTCTCGTATATGGCGTGGAAGCTGTTATACCACTTGAGAGTCAAATCCCTCACTAAGGATAGCCATACAAGAAGGCTTGACTGACGAAGAAAATGCAAAGTTACGCTTTCAAGAGCTGGAAGCGCTGGATGAGAGAAGGCTCGAAGCTCAGTAACATTTGGAGTGTTATCAAGCACGACTCTCCAAGGCCTTCAACAAGAAAGTTCACCCTCATTCTTTTCAAATGGGAGATCTCGTCTTTGTATTGCGTAGGCCTATCATCACAACTCACAAAAGAAAAAGCAAGTTCACATCAAGGTGGGATGGACCTTATGTAATACAAGAAGTCTACAATAATGGCGCATACTTAATCATGGTAGAAGACGGCTTGAAGATCGGCCCCATCAATGGCAAATTCTTGAAGCGCTACTACCCCTAAAACAAATGGACCATGCTCTTGGCCCGCAAGAGCATAAACTTCGCACGGCACACAAAAAAAATGTATTTGAACTACATCATGACTTAATCCCTTCTCAACCAAGGGTACGTAGGCAACTTGAAACTCTAAAACTTCAAGTATAATCACATTATCAATAAAAACACAAGCACTTTGAAGAATAAAGAGCAAATTCAAAATGTGAATACTTTATTTCTTTAGAATGAAGGATTTGGCTACAAAACTTTATTACAATGATCAACAGCAAACAAGGCTTAAGGAAGATATTACTAGAGAACTATGTCTCTAAAACTACAAAAACGATCCTCAAGCAGGCTTTCCAAAGTCTTCAAAGTCTCCACATCGGTGAAAGACAAAGTGGGCAACTTCATAGCCATGCATTTCTCTTGCTCTAGGCATGACATTTCCTTTTGGTACTGAGAAATTATAGCTTCCTACTTTGAGAGAACACCTTCAAGTCTTGATGTTTTGATTCCCAACTGCTCTCGCTCCTGCTCCAACTCTTCTAGACGCACTCGAACGGAAGCTAAAGAGTCCCTGTACTTGATAATCTTCTGAAACAGCTTGCTGAGAAGACTGGACTTGGGTAATTGATAAATCCATAACCGCAAGTTGTTGAGCTCTAACATCTGGACTTAACTTCTTCGAGGAAATAGTTGTTGGAAGTATGCCCACAAAGCCACTCATTTGATGTAATAGCTTTTGGAATACTTATTGTATTAAACGTTTATATGTTTAATGAAGGGCAAAGCTTATTGTTAATCACTATTTATTGTATCATGTGTTTAAGCAATAAGGGAATCCAAGGAATGTATTTGATCTAAGAGATAAGTGATCTAAGTGAGTTAGATTATCGAGACCTTTCTCTTATGTTCATTCCTAAAACGTTCCTAGCCATAGGATTGCCAATTGGGCATTGACAATCCGCTAAGGTTAGTATGTGTTTTGTTGACTCAAGCGTGAGTATGACTAGTCTCAAGTCACTTAGTGTTGGACACTAAGACAAACACATAGGTGCTCGAAAAAGTAATCGAGTACACTGAACAACGATCAAAAGAGAGTTCGAACATACATGTCATGTAAGAACTCGATAGTTGCAATATGCAAAGTAGTCCTTTGACCTAAGGCATCATAGATGTCTAATGGTTAGGTCCTTGATCTTTGATCATGTCAAAGGCATTCCATTGGAGTGCCCACGGCATTGTTGGGGTCAAGCTATCTAGTCATGTAGGCATATGAATGTACAACAAGGGATCTCTAACCTTCCATGGTGGAAGGAGAATACTCTAAGATATGATTCGAGAGTCTTTGGCCAAAGCATATGAATATAACTTAGGAAGTTTGTTCCAAATCATATTCAATTGAATCATATAGAGAAGTATCACATTGGATAGTAGACATGAAACAAACTATCATTCAAACAATGTGATTAAGAGTATTGTATTAGAGAATGACCGTATTGCATTGTAATTGTAAATGGATAGGTTCTCCAACCACTTCTACTTAGCTTGGGTAACCATGACATACTGCTAGGTGTCACTCATGGTTTGTGGAAGCCCTAATGATTAGCAAACACTAATTTTAAGGGAGAATTGAAATGTGGTTTCAATTCACAATCGATCGTTAAGACTAACAATCGCCCACTACCTCGCTAATTGGAACCTAATGGATCGTACACCGAGTAAGGGCGATAGTGAAGAAATTAAATGAAATGGATATGCAATTAAATGGTTTAATTGAAGAATGGTCAAAGATTAATTAAATTAGTTAATTAATTTTACGAAAGGTTCGTATTGGGCTTTTAAGTTGGTTTTGGGTTTCGGGGCCCAAAAGCGTTTTGGTCCACAAGACCCATTATGTTTAAGTTGTATGACAACTAAAACAAAATGGGCAAATTAGCCCAATAACAAGGTAAGGCCGGCCATTAGGGTGAAAGGAGCAAACTTGGATTAATTACAAGTTTGCCACTCACTTGTAATGAAGTATAAAAGCAACTTTATAGCTTTATTTTCATTCGGGGTTTTTCTTTGAGGCAAAGAGGTGAAACATTTTCTCTCTTTCTCTCTACAAAGAGGCCGGCCACTTAGAGGAGATTTAGCTAGCAATCTTTTCTTCTCTAAGTCATCCATTTCATCTTCACACCTCACCCTTGGTGTGGAGACTTAGAGACACCAAACCTTTGGTGTTTTGGAGATCCTTTCCTCACATCCTCAAGGAGCAAAGGAGCACTAAAAGGGGAAAATCACAAGCAAGATTCAAGTAGCTTGGAGGTGACTTGAAGGCCCTCCACTTGGGTGAATCCCTTGTGTAAACAAGGATGAGCTTCAAGGGTAAAGAAACTCTAAATCTTTCCCTCTCTTTAATGTTGTTAAAGAGTTTATTGGTTCACCATATACTAGGCTTTGAAAGTCATGGGTTTTATGAATTGTTTTTTAATGCATGCCTACTTTAATGTGTTAATAGTTTGCATATGTATTCAAATGTTCTTACTTGTTCTTAGCTAGGACAAAATTTTTCCTTCAAGTGGTATCAGAGCCTAGGCCTAGTTTATGGTGAATCCTTTTGGGTTTTGTGATTTTCATGATTTGTGATTTAAATGTTGTAAATGTTACAAGCTTTGTTCTTGCTTTAAATATAAATTTTGCTAGAAAATTTAGCATCTCAAATGTTGTAGATGTATTTCATTTAAGCATGAATATTGGAACTAAAATTTGGTGCCATGAATGTTTGGAAATTCGGTCAAATCCAAAGGGTGATTTTTTGGGTTCATGTTTGTCTTGTTAAAATGGTTTTAAGGTGACTTTTGGAACCCCTAAGTATCCTAGGATGTTAGCCCTCTTTTGAGTAGTGAAAATTTGAGTTTTAATGAGTGAAAACATTCATGGAGCTCTTATGAGTTTTCATGTGTGTTCTTCAATGTTCTTGAGTTTCTTACCAAGAACAAAAAGGTTTGGATTTTTGATTCAAAGTGTTTGGTGGTTTTAATAAAGTTTTAGTTTATTTTGAAAGGTGATGGATGATTGGTGATGGGTGATTAAAGCCTTTAATGTTTTACAAAACTTTTTCTTACAACTTACACCAATCACCCTTTTTTCCTCACCTACCTATTCCACTTGCATATTGCACATGCATGCTCCACTTGCATAAAACCCTTTCACACTCCTTTACTACTCTAAAACCGGCCACCCCCTAGTGGGGGTACTTTTGGGGCCTTTTATGCAATTACATAAAGTTTTGATACTTTTGTGTATTTGCACTTTGGCTCAAAAGTTTACGTTTTTACGTTAAGGCCCAAAAACTCTAAAGGACGAATTGTTTTGATCCTTTAATGATGTTTTTACATTATTAAAATTTTGGGTTCTAGTTGAAATTACATGAAGTTGTGGACTTTTGTGTTTTTTCAAAGTGACCCCAAAAGTTTGTGTTTTTGCATTGTGGCCCAATTGTTGTGGTCATAGTTTCCTTTTGGCCCAAATAAAATGAGAACAAAATGGTTTTGTCTCTTTAATGAGAATTGGATTTTCATTTCATTTAGTTCCATTTAAATCAATTCTATGGATCCAAAAACCAATTGTTTAAGTTGCTTTCTTAGTTAATGTGATTGATTAAGAAAAGGGTGATTATGAACCAAGGGCCTCGATAATTGAGCTATGTGATTGGCCGCTTTACATTATGAATGTTTGGGTTTGGTAGTGTAGATTTGAATGTAATTTGATTAATTCTATTTGTTGTAAATGGACATAAGTCCATCATTTGTGTTGTAAAAGGGCATAAGCCCTTCTTATTATTTCATGTATTCCTATTTGTTTAATTGTATGCAAAATGGAATAGTTGGGTCCAACGCCCAATAGGAAATAACGGTTTAATTGGATTAAACACGTAACTAAAATCAACAACTACCTACCTTAGACCCAAGGTCCAACACAAGGCTCGTGTTGGATCAAATTAAACGGTTCATAATCATCCTAAAACCTAATATGACTATATAGTCCATATGAGGATGCAATGCATTCGTTAGTAGTTCCATATAGTCTCGCTTGTTTCTTCGAAATAGTGGGAGTATTATAAACTACTAATTCATATTAACTTGGACCAATGGTTATGATAGGCCCAAGTTCTTTTAATGAGATTAAAATGATTTTGATGGAGCCCAACACTACTCCCTCAACAAAACGAATATTAAGTTGATAAGCGAGAGATGTTTCGAACATCTCTTCGTAGGCCTTCCACCGTGGTGGGCTCCAATCTTTTGTGACTCATGCACCGGCTTCACCCTATCATGGGGGAGTTCAAAGTATGTGCTTACATCCAGGAGGAGTCCATAAACATATGATGAGGTGAGTGTAGGCAACGAGGATAGCCGACATCGTATCATCGTGAGGCTATTCTTGAACCCCTTCACAAACTAAGCATGGTGGGAATAACTTAACTAAGTGCAATGGAGCCGACATCATATCATCGTGAGGCAACATTCTCTAGAGGCCAAACGGATAGGTAATTACAAAAGTTGTAAATGAATAAAGCATTATTCTCTCATCATTATTTTTGCTAACCAACATCGTATCATCGTGAGGTGGGCTTGGTAATGGTGAGTCTCCCATACCCCGCTAAGAGTTCAATATAACTCTCGAATTCTATTGAGGGATGTGGAATTTGCCAAAAATAGTGGGTGGTACTATTTGATTCAAAGACCCAATCAAATAGTTTTAAAACAAACAATCTAATACGATTTCTGTTATGTTATGTAGTTAATGACATGCCTAAAATTATACCCACCATTATACTTGACAAAAAGGGCCTTAAGGGCCAACGTTTCCTTGCTTGGTATCGCCACATTGAGAATGTCTCAAAGGTGAAAGACATATTGTATGTGCTTAAGCAATCCCCTCCTCATTTACCTCCTACAAAACTAGCTTCAAAGGAGGAGTGTCAAAAATATGTTAGACACTATGAGGATGACCTACAAGCCAAATGCTTAATCCTCACTTCACTTAGTGAGGAGCTTATGAAGCAACATAAGCACATGGACACTTCTTGTGCCATGGTTGAAAGTTTGCATAAGATGCATGACATTGAGACTAGTAATGCATGATTCTCAAATGTTTGTAGTCTAATGAATGCCAAAATGGCAAAGGGGACATCGGTCCATAAACATGGACAAAAGATGGAAAAGATATTTAAAGATCTTAAAAGTTTAGGAACTTCCATCGATGGGAAAATGGCCCAAGACTTTTTCCTTGCATCTCTCTCGGATGATTTCACTAAGTTTATTGTAAACTATAAAGTGAATAGATTCAATCATGCTTTAAACGAGATGATTGACATGTGCTGTAAATTTGAAAAAGGTTTCAAAAGGGACAGTGGGAGTGAGAATGCAATCGCAAGGAAATGGTTGCATAAGAAGAAGGCAAAGAAATCCAAAGGAACATGCTTTCATTGTGGAAAGGATGAACGTTGGAAGAAGAAATACAGGGTGCGCATTGCGAGCCTTATGACACGAACTTTTGAAGAGACTATTTCTGTCATAGAGAGTGCTTTTACAGTGAACTCCAATTCCTGGATATTTGATTCAGGCGCTAGTCAACATATCTGTAATACGATGCAGGGACTAGCAGGGAGCAGGTCACTGCGCAATAGGGAGATGGTTGTGCGAGTTGGGAACGGCACTAAAATCTCTGCAAAAGCAATAGGCACCTACATGCTTAACCTACCCTCTGGGGAAGTCCTGGAACTTAAAAATTGTTTATATTTTCCTTCATGTATAAAGAATTTGATTTTCATCTCTAAGCTTTTACGAGATGGGCACTCAGTATTGTTTGACAAAATGAGTTGCACTTTATACTTGAACAGTCGTATTATCTCTCATGGTAATATGATAGAGGGACTTTTTCACCTAGAGACGAATAGTGGGATGCACTGTATTGCAAGCGGGAATACCTCAAAACCTAAAAGGGCTAGAGAAGAAGTTAACCAAGAAAAGATGTGGCATCTTAAACTTGGACATGTGAACCTTGATAAGATTCGCAAGATGTCGAAAGACGGATATTTCCGCCCATTAGGTGATGACCGGACGGGTACTTGTGAATGTTGCTTGAAAGGGAAGATGACCAAATCTCCATTTACTGGAAAATGAGAGCGTGCCACTGAAATTCTAGGGTTAATCCACACTGACGTATGTGGACCTATGTCTACTGCGTCGAGAGGAGGCTTCTCCTACTATATCACATTCACCGACGATCACTCTCGGTTTGGCTATGTGTATCTTATGAAGTACAAGTCAGAATCCTTTGAAAGGTTCAAAGAATTCAAAAATGAAGTTGAGAAGCAAACTGGGAAACAGATAAAGATCCTAAGATCGGATCGAGGGGCGAATATATGAGTAATGAGTTCCTAGATTATCTCAAAGAGTGTGGAATAATATCACAGTGGACTCCACCGGGAACTCTACAACTTAATGGAGTTTCTGAAAGGAGAAATCGAACCTTGATGAACATGGTTCGTTCTATGATGAGTTCCGCTGATCTACCAGTAACATTCTGGGGATACACTCTATATACAGCAGCTTACTTGCTTAATAGAGTACCTTCCAAGTCAGTTTCACAAACGCCCTATGAGATATGGCATGGAAGAAAGCCAAGTCTTAATCATGTTAAGATTTGGGGTTGTGAAGCATATGTCAAGAAGCTTGAAGCTACTAAGCTCGAAGCGAGATCAGTAAGGTGCTATTTTGTGGGATATCCTAGAGAAACTATGGGATATGAGTTCTACCATCCAGACGACCAGAAAGTCTTTATCGCCAGAACTGCTAAGTTTCTAGAGGACGAATTTGTTCTTAAAGGAACTATAAGCAAAGAGATGGAAATTAATGAGATTAATAATGAACCACAAACAAGCACTCGATAAGTTGACAACCCTGTTCCTGAACCCCTAGCTCCACGTAGATCTGAACGGGTTAGTAAGCCACCTAAAAGGTATGGCTTAGACAATGACTTTGCGGAATTGCACCTTCTAGGTGACAATGACACAAATGAGGACCCTAGGGACTACACTGAAGCAATGTCCGACATTGAGTCAAAGAGATGGCAAGAGGCCATGAAATCCGAGATGGATTCCATGTATCAAAATCAGGTCTGGACTCTTGTAGACCCTCCAGAAGGTATTGTACCTGTTGGAAACAAATGGGTCTTCAAGAGGAAGATAGGCGTTGATGGGAACGTGGAGACTTATAAGGCTAGATTAGTAGCCAAGGGTTATAGGCAAAGAGAAGGGATTGACTATGAAGAAACTTTCTCTCATGTAGCCATGATTAAGTCCATTTGGATTTTGCTTGCTATAGCTGTGTACTATGATTATGAAATCTGGCAAATGGACGTGAAGACGGCCTTTCTGAATGGATACCTAGAGGAAGAGCTTTACATGGCTCAACCCGAAGGTTTCGTGTCCAAGTCTGAAAAGACTAAACTATGCAAGCTTCAAAGGTCCATTTATGGACTTAAGCAAGCCTCCAGGAGCTGGAACATTCATTTCGACACTGAAATCAAAACGTTTGGTTTTCCTCAAAACGAAGACGACAATTGTGTTTATCAAAAGGTCGTTGGGGATGCAGTTGTATTCCTAGTGTTATATGTAGATGACATATTACTATTCGGGAATGACACTGCAGTACTTTCTTCTGTAAAAGTGTGGTTGTCCAAAACCTTCCACATGAAAGATTTAGGAGATGCATCTTATGTACTTGGGATAAAGCTCTATCGTGATAGATCCAGAAAATTAATTGGATTATCCCAATCTATGTACATTGATAAGGTGCTAAGTAGGTTCCAGATGGAACAATCTAAGAAAGGTTTTCTTCCTGTTAGACATGGAATTCACCTTTCTAAGTCCATGGAACCTAAGACTCCTGAAGAGATACGGCAAATGAATGCTATTCCTTATGCTTCCGCCATAGGGAGTCTCATGTATGCCATGATATGCACAAGGCCTGATATCGCATATGCTGTGAGCATTACTAGTCGATATCAATCTAACCCAGGATCAGAACACTGGGCAGCTGTCAAGACGGTCCTTAAGTACTTAAGAAGAACTAAGGACATGTTCCTCGTTTATGGAAGAGCAACAGAGTTGCGAGTGGAAGCCTATACAGACGCAGATTTCCAATCTGACGTCGATGATAAGAGTTCCAACTCCGGATATATATTCACTCTGAATAATGGGGCTGTCAGTTGGAAAAGCAAGAAACAAAGTGTAATTGCTGATTCCACGACAGAGGCTGAATATGTCGCTGCAGCTGAAGCCGGCAAAGAAGCGTTCTGGATGAAGAAGTTCATCACTGAACTTGGAGTGGTTCCAACCATTACATCACCAGTAACTTTGTACTGTGATAATAGTGGGGTGATAGCTCAAGCCAAGGAACCCAGGGCACATCAAAAGAACAAGCATTTTGACAGGCGCTTTAATATCATTAGAAGATATGCTGCCGAGGGGAAAGTCAACATTCTCAAAGTTGCTTCAGCCGATAACGTAGCAGATCCACTGACAAAGCCAATGTCTCAAATCCAGCTTGACCGTCATATGGAAAGGATGGGTATTAGATACATGGGAGGATGGCTTTGAGTGCAAGTGGGAGATTGTTGGAAGTATGCCCACAAAGCCACTCATTTGATGTAATAGCTTTTGGAATACTTATTGTATTAAACGTTTATATGTTTAATGAAGGGCAAAGCTTATTGTTAATCACTATTTATTGTATCATGTGTTTAAGCAATAAGGGAATCCAAGGAATGTATTTGATCTAAGAGATAAGTGATCTAAGTGAGTTAGATTATCGAGACCTTTCTCTTATGTTCATTCCTAAAACGTTCCTAGCCATAGGATTGCCAATTGGGCATTGACAATCCGCTAAGGTTAGTATGTGTTATGTTGACTCAAGCGTGAGTATGACTAGTCTCAAGTCACTTAGTGTTGGACACTAAGACAAACACATAGGTGCTCGAAAGAGTAATCGAGTACACTGAACAACGATCAAAAGAGAGTTCGAACATACATGTCATGTAAGAACTCGATAGTTGCAATATGCAAAGTAGTCCTTTGACCTGAGGCATCATAGATGTCTAATGGTTAGGTCCTTGATCTTTGATCATGTCAAAGGCATTCCATTGGAGTGTCCACGACATTGTTGGGGTCAAGCTATCTAGTCATGTAGGCATATGAATGTACAACAAGGGATCTCTAACCTTCCATGGTGGAAGGAGAATACTCTAAGATATGATTCGAGAGTCTTTGGCCAAAGCATATGAATATAACTTAGGAAGTTTGTTCCAAATCATATTCAATTGAATCATATAGAGAAGTATCACATTGGATAGTAGACATGAAACAAACTATCATTCAAACAATGTGATTAAGAGTATTGTATTAGAGAAGGACCGTATTGCATTGTAATTGTAACTGGATAGGTTCTCCAACCACTTCTACTTAGCTTGGGTAACCATGACATACTGCTAGGTGTCACTCATGGTTTGTGGAAGCCCTAATGATTAGCAAACACTAATTTTAAGGGAGAATTGAAATGTGGTTTCAATTCACAATCGATCGTTAAGACTAACAATCGCCCACTACCTCGCTAATTGGAACCTAATGGATCGTACACCGAGTAAGGGCGATAGTGAAGAAATTAAATGAAATGGATATGCAATTAAATGGTTTAATTGAAGAATGGTCAAAGATTAATTAAATTAGTTAATTAATTTTACGAAAGGTACGTATTGGGCTTTTAAGTTTGTTTTGGGTTTCGGGGCCCAAAAGCGTCTTGGTCCACAAGGCCCATTATGTTTAAGTTGTATGACAACTAAAACAAAATGGGCAAATTAGCCCAATAACAAGGTAAGGCCGGCCATTAGGGTGAAAGGAGCAAACTTGGATTAATTACAAGTTTGCCACTCACTTGTAATGAAGTATAAAAGCAACTTTATAGCTTTATTTTCATTAGGGGTTTTTCTTTGAGGCAAAGAGGTGAAACATTTTCTCTCTTTCTCTCTACAAAGAGGCCGGCCACTTAGAGGAGATTTAGCTAGCAATCTTTTCTTCTCTAAGTCATCAATTTCATCTTCACACCTCACCCTTGGTGTGGAGACTTAGAGATACCAAACCTTTGGTGTTTTGGAGATCCTTTCCTCACATCCTCAAGGAGCAAAGGAGCACTAAAAGGGGAAAATCACAAGCAAGATTCAAGTAGCTTGGAGGTGACTTGAAGGCCCTCCACTTGGGTGAATCCCTTGTGTAAACAAGGATGAGCTTCAAGGGTAAAGAAACTCTAAATCTTTCCCTCTCTTTAATGTTGTTAAAGAGTTTATTGGTTCACCATATACTAGGCTTTGAAAGTCATGGGTTTTATGAATTGTTTTTTAATGCATGCCTACTTTAATGTGTTAATAGTTTGCATATGTATTCAAATGTTCTTACTTGTTCTTAGCTAGGACAAAATTTTTCCTTCAATAGCACGCAAGGAAGAATACTCCGTCGAGGTGGCCATAAGTTCGGCAATCTGGACCGTCAAGGGTGAGGAACCAACGTTAAGGTTGTCAATTGCAGAAACAAGTTTCAACAAATCCTCCTTAAGCAACGCAAGGTCTTCCTATGGGCACTTTGAAATCCTCTCCTCAATATGGCTTTTGACATCCATGGCCACATTAAGTCTGATGTGATGGATAAGCTGCTCAGTACCACGAAGGTTCAACCTTCTTAAAGAGACCTTAGAGCTAGATGGCAAAGGTGTTGGACGCATGATGGGCCCTTGCATACCCTCACCTACACACGGCAAACTACGGCAACTTGGCGGATTCGAAACGGGCTCTGCACCAGGCAGATTCCCAATCTCCCCGTCTGTAGGTATATTACCTTCAAATAGCATCTCCATATAAGAATAAATGCATGTGTTCACCAAATCAAAAGAACAAGAAGGCCCAGCCTAAACAAGACAAAGAAAGATATTAGAAATCAAAGCTAAAACAATGAAAGCAAAGTAAGTCACAAGAAAGAAATGAATATGTACATCTTTATCAAGTGACACACAACCACCAAATTGAGAAGGCCTAAACGCTTCTTTCTTCTTATGACGAAAATTGACGTCGCTATAAGCTTGAGCACCTTCAAGTGGTCGCTTGTTTATAATTTGTTGATGCTGCTGCAAAACAAATCCATCTTTGCATGAATCAACTTCATCACCCGCCTCTTCCTAAGCATTCGGATGTTGAGGAGACAAGCACGGGCGCCGAGGAACTAAAACCACAAGTCCATCTTGCAAAGGAACTGCACTCACACAATCAAACGGTACCAGCTGTGTAGGAATCACAGAACAACCCTCTCTTGGCGCATCATTACGTAAGCAAGAAGAATTGGTACCATTTGTCGTCCCTAAGTTTTCATAATGTACCTTTGACCACCAATTTACGTAAACACGAGTCACCGAATTGTTCTTGAACTCATCTTTGGCCGGCAGGGTGATAAAAGCATTTGTACATGCACAGGTACAAGACTCCCAATGCATATACACGGCTTGCAAGGATTCCAATCGGGTTTTTTCCTTCAGCTTACCCGGCATATTTTGGACAAAACTTGCCTGCTAAAATGGTGAGGACTATACGGCTGAACGATGCATCGGTCTTCTTACCGCAAAGAAACATAACCCGAGCGAAGACTTATAAAATAAGACAAGTCCAAGAAGCGAAGATGTGAATCATCCATAATGCCTCACCACATCAACCCCACTCTCGCCAGGTGATCCATCCTCAAGCCTTCATAACTTCTAAACAGCACTTGCACCTGCAATTCATTAAGGCTCTTCGCAGAAAACACGCCAGAATACTTTGTCATCAAAGGCCCCAGCTTAACTGAAGTCGGTGAAGAAGGCCCTGACTTGTCTAAAGTTGACGAAGAAAAATGAGTGCCAAAGTACTCACCCAACTAACCATACACGTAGTGGTAGGGAAGTACTACAACATGATCTTCAGTGCTGGCCAAGTTTGAAACAACACCCAAGCCATTGTAAATGTTGGCTAAGACTGAAATAACAAGGTTAAAAGATTCGTCTTTGGGGAAAATGAACTTACAAAGCCAACAAGCTAAGAAGGCGACTAGATAAGATACTTCCAAGTGCTCTGACGCCACGTCAAGATCCTCATATGCCTTCAACTTGGTAGGGGTACGGCACCCAACTTGACCAATGACACTTGACGGATCTAAGTCTCCCTTAGGCCTAGTTGTCTTGTTACGACCACTTTTCTTCGAACACCTCTGGTACTTCATGACATCCTAATACCAAAACCAGATCCATGAAGAAATCTTCACGCCTAACTTACATGGGACCTCTTGGGAAAGCTTATGGTACGCCTAAAACAAATAACGACAACTCGCAGGCAATCCTTGACTGTTGCAATAAGAAAACTCCTCCACTAGGAACAACCTCATCATAAAATTTTCCTTGGATCAGCAAGCCTCCTATCTTGTGAAGATCCCTAAGTGAAATCGACATCTCCCCTTGAGCCGTGTGAAGTGTGTTGGTTGTTGAACACCAATGCTCAAAGAATGCATGAAGGATAGAATGATGGCAATCATAACTGAACAAAGATGCATATACAACAAGATAAAGGCCCATATTGATAAGCACATCTTTGGAGCGGCTCAAGACATCTTCAAGCCATTCCCAATAAAACTCAACGAAGGCGGCTCCTCCAGTAGTTGACAGGGTGCTACTCCAAGCCACAGCTCCGCTATGAATATGATCACCAAAAAGCTCAGACGAGGCTAGATGATTGTCATGAACATGGTGCGAAGAGTTCAAGATAAGAATCCTTGAGGTGCATGCCTTCTTCTTCGTATTTGGTTGAACATAATCTACCACTTCCCAAGATACTTCAGAAGACCACGACTTAATATGCATGGAGTTGTCTTTTGCGGGAAAAGCAAGTGCCTTATAACCAATCAGTGGCGCGTAAAGCTTCAACGTCGTTCCCCTGCCTTGCAAATCGCCTTCCTTTGCAAGAATGGTGATGGTGCTGCTCTTAAAGCACTTGAAAAATACCATGACCTCAACAAAAATAAATAAATAAAAAATCAGCCACAAAACTTGAGCAGCACGGCAAATAGAGTAGCTACAAGACAGTCCTTCCGAGCGGCGGCAAGAGGCACGACGAAGTCACCACCGAGGAAAGTCGTGATCAAAAGGCACTACACAGCATAAACTCGCTGCAGTCTTTTGCACAACCCCACACAGTAAAAGTGACGCACTGCAATAAGCTCCAAGCGCTGGCAAAAGAACCACCATCGAAACAAGCAAGGAAATTAACCAATATACACTGTGTACCTTAAAACAAAAAAAAAAAAAAAAAAAAGTCGTGTGCATATGTGTGTGTGTGTACACACATACATGCTAGTCAAAAGCAAAAGCACAATGAACCATGTGTGTGTGTGTGTTTATATATATATATATATATATATATATATATACACACACACGACATCCTTTCGATGCCCAGCATGAAACAAAAAAAAAATCACAGCAGGACCTGAACCTGTGGCAACAAG
This sequence comes from Malus domestica, assembly GCF_042453785.1. Classification (NCBI taxonomy): domain Eukaryota; kingdom Viridiplantae; phylum Streptophyta; class Magnoliopsida; order Rosales; family Rosaceae; genus Malus; species Malus domestica. Next base: position 39,001,399 of record NC_091676.1, read on the forward strand.
CGTAATAAATAAAGCGCAGCGAAAGGTGATCAATGGTAGTCGTGGCACAGCCCAAGCACTCAGCAACTTAAAGGAAATTGGATGGGGATCAAATACCTATCTAAAACCTTACAAGAGGGTCTATTTATATACAACTGGATTCAAGAAACTTGATCGACATTGCAGAACAGATGCAATGCAATGATGATGCCTTTTCTTCCCTTTTGGGAAAGCAAAAGTTATTTTAATTATTTTTGTAATTTGCTAAGTGCAATTGGACAGATAGATGCAACGCAATGATGATGCCTATTCTTCCCTTTTGGGAAAGCAAAAGTTATTTAATTGTTTTGTAATTTGCTAAGTGCAATTGGACGAATAACAAAAAAAAGGAGGAGTCTTAGCACCAAAAGCAAGAGCATGGAGACAAACAGCAAGATACAATGCAATGATGATGCCTTTTCTTCACTTTTGAGAAAGCAAAGGTTATTTTAATTGTTTGCTAAGTGCAATTGGACAGATAACAAAAAAAATGAGGAGTCTTAGCACCAAAAGTAAGAGCATGGAGACAGACAGCAAGATACAATGCAATGATGATGCCTTTTCTTCCCTTTTGAGAAAGCAAAAGTTATTTTAATTGTTTTGTAATTTGTTGAGTGCAATTGGACGAATAACAAAAAAAAAAGAGTCTTAGCATCGAAAGCAAGAGCATGGAGATAAACAGCAAGATGCAGTGTGTCTATAAAAGGACTCCTCACTCTCTTCATTAAGGGAGGCCAATTCTTAGGCCATGGGAAGCCTCACTCTCACCCTCAAAGGTTCTCACCCTCTCATCCTCTCACAAACAGAGAAATACAATATCAGTGTGGACGTAGCCCAAACATTGGGGTGAACCACGATACATCTTGTGTTCTTTACTTTCTTGCAGATTCACAGTCGGATTTACGTTGTTCCAAGACCCTCCGGTTTTGTGCATTAACATTTGGCGCCGTCTGTGGGAATAAAGCAAGCTATGGCCGCAAGGAAGTTATGGCCGTACTATTTGGTTTATGGCCAATTTATGGGATCAACATTGCTTGAATAAAGCAATTAGATGATCACAATATCACAATATGAGGAAACAGATTCACACATCAAAAAAAAAAAAAAGGTAAAATAATAATAAAAAAAAGGTAATGATGGCCATCATTGCTTTGAAAGATCGTGTCATATAAAACAAAAAATATAATAAAGTAAATAAATAATAATAATAATAAAAATAAATAAATAAAAAGAAAGAAATACATTGAATGAAATGAAACTCATTTATTGATTGCTCTAAAAATTTACATAATTGTACATTTTACATGAGTCAAAAAAAAGGAGCCTTCACAAAGGTTGATCAGGTGGCGCCTCATCACTCGGCGAAACTCCAGGAAGAAGAGGCGCCGGAGGTTGATTGTTTGGAGCCTCAACACTCTGTAAAAAATAAAAAAAATAAAAAAAAAAGGAGCCTTCACAAACATCTGATGGTCACTCTGAATCCGACTTTCGGATTCCTGAAGCTGGTCAAGCTTTCTCTTCATGCTCGTCGAGTAACTATTGGCAAGCATGTGCAACTCTCTGTTTTCATGCTTAAGCCCTCTAATCTCTTGCTTAAGACTCGCCACCTCAGCCCTCAGTGACTCAACTTGACGAGTTCGAGCAAGAAGGCGTTGGCCCATATTTGATACGGAGCCCGCACACTGAACACTGAAAGCTAGAGAATCCTGAATAGCTAGCTCATCAGAATGACTAGAAAGGATCCTGTTGTCCTTGGGGGTGAGAAGATTTCTAGCTACCACCGTAGCGAATATGTCATTCTTCATCACAGAGTCCCCAACTGTAAGAGAACCGGTGGCGGATAAGAAGGATGAGTGACATACGTTGTCTGGAGAAGACATATCAACATCTTCCCCAACATTCAAATCAAGACGACGATCAGATGGGCAAGCCATTTGCAAAAAAATGATGAAGGAAGAAGAGGTCGGGTAAATCGAATTCTCAGAAATACAAAAAAAAAAAAAAGGAAACTCCTACATGCGGCAACTCTCTAAGTGTGTTTTCGAACACGATTAATGCCTCTATAAAAAAAATGAGGCAACATGGCCGTTCAGAGATCGAAGGGGCACCGCTTTCCTAATTTCAAAAAGACCGGCTTTTCAGGATTTGTCAACACCTTCCACACGTAACCTCAGCTTTGCAGAAAACACGGGCAACTTTGTCAAAGATTTTTGAAAAAGTCGAAAACGCTTGAATCTTACTATTTCACTTACCCAACGGTTGTCGACAAGAGTAAAAGAATAGTACCACTACTGGCTATCAGGAAATTCCTATATATGTAGACCTTCATCCTCCATAGCAAAGCAAACCTACAAAAATGCCCAACTCTTCCTCACCACTGAGAGTACACTCCCAGCAGAGCCTCTCGAAATACTCAATTTTCTTCCTCTCCAGGAATACCTCTACAAATAAATGACACCAAAGCAAAAGTATCTCATATCATCAGGGTAGAAAGCAAGAGTATCTCATATCATGCTTTTTCCCTGTCTTTTCCTTTACCCTTGCTCTTACCTGCAAGACAAGGAGAAAGAAGGCAATCGGTCAGAACCTAAAATCAAACTTCGGATCTGGAACTGATTGCCCGAAACCTTTGCCTAGTTGCTTACCTTGCATTGCTCTCGAGTATTCATCATCACTTAGAAGTAATGCTCTGAAGGATCATTTAAATGCAAAGGTTGCATTCCACTCCTGCATCGGGGGCAAATACTGCAAGAGATCGAAGCAGAAGGATCAATGATGAGCCAGAACGCATCACTATAGCAAGACGACCTTCCCTGCAAAATCACATAACCCAAATGAAGGAGTCTAAATCAAATCCAAGCTCAGCATCATTGCCCTAATCAAAGAAGCTTTAATAGCCTTTCGCTGGCACCATCGCCGAAGAGCAAAGCCTCGCTGTGTAACGCTATCAAATCGCCACCACTTCTTCGAAAGCAAGAGTATCTCATATCATGCTTTCTCCCTGTCCTTTTCTTTGTCCTTGTTCTTACCTGTAGGACAATAAGAAAAAGATCAATCAGTCGGAACTTGAAGTCAAACTCCCAATCAGGAATCGACTGCCTGGAACCCTTCCCTGATTGCTTACCTAGCATCGCTCTGCCAAGGAAATAGACAAGGCAGCAGAAGATACCACCTCTACCTGAAAAACAGATATGGCAAGTGAAAATGATACATTAAAGCATGTGGAGACAAGCACAGAAAAACACATGTCGATTCATCTACTACTTCTTCAAAAGCAAAAATATCTTATATCATCAGGGTTGCAAGTACTCTAGATTTGGCGGACTTGTTTCGACCCTCAAATTCTTGAGTCGACTCGCTAGGCGTTGTGAGCTGCACGTGCCGATTCACCACCCTTGAATCAAATCCTTAAAGATCAAGTCACCAACTTGAAGAAATCATGTCCGATTCAAGATCAAGTATCGACCATCCTTGAACCAAATTCAACTCCAGATAAAAAGAGTAAATCTAGACATTTTGATGCAAGTCTAGCAGAAGAAACCCCTAGCCTAGTTCAAGAATAAGCTTGTGGAAAGTCAACAATTGGAGGAAACCATAAAATCCTCCAACCCAGTTCAAGATCAAAGCTGTGGAAAGTCAACAAGCGCAACAAAATACATGTCGATTCATCCATTACCAAAGCCAAAGATCACCTACCACGTGAAGCTCATTGTGGTCCAATTTAATTCAAGATCAAGCCTCAACGGCCCTTGAAGAAATTTCAAACAAAGTTCAAGAACAAGCCTCAACGGCCCTTGAAGAAACTTCCAGCCCAATTCAAGATCAAGCCTCAACGACCCTTGAAGAAATTTCCAGCCCAATTCAAGATCAAGTCTCGATGGCCCTTGGATCAACATCTACATTAAAGGACTTCAAAACGCATCTCCTACACGTGACAAGCACATGTATACGACGCGCCTTGAAGTGGGGGCATTTGTAGACATCGAAATTTCGGTGAAATAAATGTTGACCAATAATTACAATTTCAACGCTCACGTGTCACATAAATTTTTACATGTAGCGTGTGACTAAACGAAAAATCAAAATAAATCGGAAAAGTCATCAAATAAAGACACGTGTCAACACCTGGCATAAATTATTTATTTCATCTTAATATTATATTCAAAATTAGGCCTTGAAAAACTTCTATAAATACAAGGCCATTTCATTCATTTTAGGACAACAATTCATAACCAATTCACATCACACCAAAACCTTGAAGCTTTGAAACTCTAAAGCTCCCAAGCCAATCCCGAAGGATCAAGAAAGCTCTCTTCGTTCTTCGTCAAATCCTCCTTCAAGATCAAGCCCCAACGGCCCTTGAAGAACCTCCACCAATTCAAGATCAAGCCCCGACAGCCCTTGAAGAAAGTGTTCATCGTTCATCGTCCGTTCATCCTAAGATCAAGCCCCAACGGCCCTTTGAATCAACAACATCAACAAATCCACACATCCAACCGTTCTTCAAGATCAAGTCTAAAAGCCCTTGAAGATCCGTTCACCCATCAACCTTCAAAATTAAGCCCAAAAGCCGTTGAAGAAATCCGCACAACCGTTCTTCAAAATCAAGCCCAAAAGCCCCTTAAAGATCCATTCGTCACCCTTCAAGATCAAGCCCCAACGACCCTTGGATCAACAGCACAATCCACAAATCTACGCATTACGAAGATCGAATCAAAGGCTAAATTTGTCGAAGAGATTGTAACCCCTAAATCATTAATACAAATATTATTTTGTACATGTGTTCTTGTCTCATTCATTGCAGGAATATTCGTGTTTACAGAGGCATGATGAGAAATTTCACTAAACAAACGGAGATTACAAAAGAGAGTTTAAATTCTCACAACTCAAATCCCACAAATTACAAACCCTAAACCAAACGAATACAGAACCCAAAACCAATGGAGCAGATTCTCCTAAATTGTTCTTTAACTCTCAAACTACGAGTCATGAATTTGCCACTCTTGGGCATCTCGTTGATCTTTTTGATGCTTGCCTTTGCAGGAAGGTGAACTTACCTATGGTGGATGACTTTGATAGGTTTGTTATACTAGTTATCTCTGATCTGATACGTGGACTAGAAGAAACTAGGGACCGATCTGAAGAGCTTGTATTTGTATTTTTGGGTATCTTGAATTCTTGTAGTTTTTTCGTTGCTTCTAGTTGTTTGCGACATTGTCTACAAACTCCACATTTCATTACCAATGAATTCTTCTGTTTACCAGTCTATAAATTGGCATAGTAATTTACGATATAGTCTTAACATTAGATGCTGAAGAGAGAGTAGATGCACGGTACATTTGAGTTACTCCACTGCTCACGCCCTTTCGCTCTCTCGCCATTGCTGTAGGTAGAACCAAATCGACTTGGTGGATCATATCCATGTAAATGCAAGACAAGTTTTCGACGGAACTAATGAAAATCAAGCAGCAACAAAATCATCAACTGCTCTGCCTGCTGCTACCTTTAGTCATATTACAATGGGTGGAGTTATCGGCCCCATTGTCCTGGTGGCAGCAACAAACTCAAATTGTTAATGCACTACACAATAGCTTAAGAAAAATGCAGTTGATTTACAAGAACCTGTATTGCCTCGGTAATTTATATAATGTAAGGAGTAGGGATGGGCAAAATACCCATGGGTATGGGTAACCGCGGTTACCCGCCCATTTAAAGTTGATGGTTATGGTTATGGGTAACCGTTTAAACAAATAAACGGTTATGGGTATAACCATTTATCCATGAAATTTATATGGGCGGTTATGGATATTATCCGCGGTTATAACGGGTATCCATCGGTTATGGGTAATATTCATGGTTATAACGGGTATCCATTTACCCATTTAATTTAATATATGTAAAATTAAAAAAAAATTAAAAACCCTTAGAGTTACAACTCCGTCACTCTCTTTCTCCCTCTCGACTTCGTCACTCTCTCTCTCCGTCGCTCTCTCTCTCCGTCCGTCACTCTCTCTCTCTCCGTCGCTCTCTCTCTCCGTCGCTCTCTCTTTGCGCCTCTCTCTCCGTCGCTCTCTCTCTCTGCACCTCTCTCTCCGTCGCTCTCTCTATGCGCCTCTCGACTTCGACTCGACCACACCTTGGCGACCTCGCTCAGACAACCTCACGACCCTCCTCGACCTCACCTCAGACAACCTCCTCACCTTAGAATCCAGGACATCAAGTAAATTTTGGAATTAATTTAGGGTTTGAGATTTTGGAAATGTACTTGTGTGTTTGGTTCTCCAGTTTGTATCTTTGTTATGTATTACTGAATTTAGTAGAGTAATTATGTGCTCACATATCTTTATTCAACTCTTATTACTCTACAGGCTTTTAAATTTTGCCTAGGACTATTTGGTATTGTTTTGTTTGAATGAAATGTAGCATATGAACTTTATTTTTATTATTAATTATTACTTTATTACAGACAACCATATGTCGAGATCCTTACTAAGCAAGAAAACTCTCAACCGTAGCCAAAGTTTTAGCCTGACACCTTTCTGTTTATTAATACTATTATCATTGATATCATTTGGTTTCTGTTGTTTGGGTGAAGAATGTGGGTGAGGCAGTTTATATAATGTGAGATTAGTTTAATTCAGTTAAGAAGTCAGGGGTTAGCTTGTACTCTGGAGCCAAGTATTCATCATAGGTGGGGATGGAGGAGTTTGTGTGCAGCTACCATATAGGGTAGCTGACTCAAACTGTAGGACCAGCGTGTGGTTGGGTGGGACCAAATACAGGGGGACCCGACTCTGTTGTGGGGAGGGTTGGACAGGTTACGTGGTCCAGCAATCAGATCCAAGATTTTTCCGGTAGAGGGGAACAAGCAAACTAATAAGTAGGGGGTTCCAACTTCCTCAGTCCCGATTGTATGTAATGGGGTAGCTCTAGGCTCTATGTCTTTTAGAAACTTGGGGTAGCTCTAGGTCCCCTATTAGCTGCAAAACACAAACTAAAGCAGAGAAAAAGGGTTCAAATGGACCCATTCAACACAGAAAAGGGTTAGAATAACGAACTTTTCTGTTTATTATTCTCTGCTTATTCTCTCTCTCTCTCTTCACTCACACTTCACAGATACACATCTCATACAGCACCTTTTTGTATGAGCCTTTAAATCTGTTGCAACTTGCATCTATCACAAAGTATAACCCAAATAGTATATTGACCTTGGGTTTTATGACAGTATAGTGTTCTTTTGTTCAATTGCTTTCCTGTTTTTCTTTTATATTCTGAACTCTATATCTTCATTTTTTTTCCCGCTTAAACATTTCTTCGTTGTTCCGTGGTGGTGATGTTTGTATGCATCCGTCCTCATTCTCTTACATGACATATAAGCATTTTGATATTTGCATCTCGTTCATTATATGTACACTATTTCCACCTGCAATGTAATTTGTGAATTGATTATCTGTATTTGTTTCAGCAGGAACTCTTTTTGTATGAATTATTTGAAGATCTTTAGATCTTCAAAAAGTCTTGTATCTAACTGTTTCAACTAGTTCCAAGATGGAGACTCAAAGCGAGAACCAAGCTATTGAACCAATTAATCTTGATCAAGAATTGGACCTAAGTGAATCAAGCTTTGATGACACTAGTAGGAAGAGAAAAAGAACCTCAGTTGTCTGGCAGCATTTTGAGGAAAAATGTTTTTGTGGGGAGGTGAAAGTTATCTGTAACCATTGTAAAGCTAGGCTAGCATCGAGCTCCACTGTTGGTACTTCATCTTTACTTTCACATGTTAGAACATGTCCTGTATTGAAGACAAAGAAAAAGAGTCCAGTTATAACCGGTGATGGGTCTGTTAAACATGGTGCATATAGTTTTGATGAAGGTAATGCTCCATCAGAGATTGAGAAAGTCTTTGACTTGGCTGTTAAGTTGGTCAAAGAGTATGAATTGAAGCATAGACCTGGGCATTGGTCTTTTGAATCTTCTTCTTCGACTGATTTTTCATCACAGTCATTTGATTTCAGAGTTGGTGATCCTTTAACATCTTATGACTAGTTTGTTATGGATTCTACCATCGGTAATGAACAATCTGACTTAGACCTATATTTGGGGGAGAAAGTCTTGCCTAGGACTCAAGATTTTGATATATTGTCGTGGTGGAAGACAAATGGGATTAAATATCCTATTTTGCATCAGATAGCTCGAGATATTTTGGCTATTCCTGTATCTACAGTAGCTTCAGAGTCTTCATTTAGTACTGGTGGTAGGATTATTAGTCCACATCGTAGCCGACTTCATTCAAGCACAGTGGAAGCACTCATGTGTTCTCGAGACTGGTTGTGGGGTCAGATGCAAGGTACTTACTGTAAAATTTCATATCAATTATGTATATGTTCAAAATTTTACTATTTTAGCCTAATTTTAATTTTTACTATTGAACCAAATTCAAACTCTACTCGTGTTGAAGATTCTTCATTCGGTGATGATATTGATGTGAATGTGGTAAAAACTAATCTTTATTTTTATTTTTTACTTTGGAGTTATTGGTGATACTCATTCAATTTATGCATACTAATTCAATTATACATTTCTTTTGTAGGCCTCTTTTGGTGACAACGAGTCGATGATACTTTGTGATTGAACGTGTTCGAAACACAAATTTCAATTAGATGAAATTATATGAAATAATAGAGGGTTAACTCAGTTTTGTGATGAATTAGATGAAATTTGGTTGGTTTCATATGGTTGTTTTTTGTTATCAGAAACATAGATTTATGAGCTGTTGCTAAAGGGTCTGTTGCTTTAAAAATCATTCGGGAATTTAGAAATAAAAAAGCTCTACTTTCACTCTTCCTTTAGGCTCAATTTTCTCAGGTTCCTGAACTTCCATAATTTATTGGTTGCTATACAGAATAAAAAAAATTGATTGGTTGCTATACAGAAAAATATCGTTCGTAAACTATTATTTCAATTATTAGAATTATACGAGGACTTAAATGATTAAAATAGGGAAATGTATGCTAAAATGTACTTATAACGATGTTTAATTGTCAGAAAATAAAAATTATGACAAATTTTTCTTTTGTAATTTTCAAATTGTTAAAAAAATAATGTAGACGGGCGAAAAAAAAAGGTAAATGGGTAAAAAAAGGATAAACGGGCAAAAAAAATGGGTAAACGGGTAAATAGTTATAGTTACGGTTAAATGGGTAAATGGTTATGGGTAAATGGATACACGGTTATGAGTCTGGATAACCGTTTATAAACGGTTATGATTATGGGTATAACCATTTATGTAATTACCCAACGGGTAAACGGTTATGCGGGTATGAACATAAACGGTTATGGGTAAATTAACCGTGGTTACCCGCCCGCATAACCATTGCCCATCCCTAGCAAGGAGGGAGATCTACATCAGCATCACAGCATCGACCGAGGTGATATGTGCAATAATTTCAGATACAAAGACAATTCCCGCAGTTAGTCCTCTGCTTCAGGAAGTAGGCGTCTTTTGGGTAGTTTAAGCTGCACCGTTACAAAAATTAATTATCACATCCGCCCTGGAAGGATTCGCTATAATCAGATTACAATGTTCCTTATTTCCTAACCTTTGATTTTGTAGTCCTCCAGCCTCCCATGTTCTGCTCTTGCGGCGAGTATGAGAATCTATCAAAGGAATTTAGAATGGAGGCTTTATCCCTACTTGAATCAACTGCAGGCAAGAGATCCTACATACAAACAGACTAGGACCGTTATTTAGACGGTCTTGGACATTTATGCAGTAAATCTTCACAAAACAAAAAAATGCTCTGCAAGATGGTTAAGGGAGACTAGCAAATCCATGTTCAATCAGATTTTCAGTAAAATTGCCAAAAGAACTTTACTATGGAGTTTCAAATTTCAATAAATAAAATATCGGCCACTTCCGCATACTGTTATAACTTAACTGTGAATCCCTGATTCTACGATGACACAAGTCCTAAGTTTCTTTTTAGCATTCCAAATACAATTGTAAGACCAAATATTACAAACTTACCTTGTCTTCTGGAGCGCTATCACTAGATGCTTTAAGATTTTGAATATGCAACTGATCTAAGTAAAACAGTATCTGCATCAATTAGGAAACCATAAAACAACGAGTCAGGTGAGAAAAGAAAGCACCATAGAATACCAGCTACAAACAGTATCCGCAAAGACGTAAGAAATTGCATTAACTTCTCAGAAATTGCAAGAATCAGGCAAAATGGGAAATAAATTTAGTGTAGCAACATTCAATCCAGTTTTTTTATTTTAAAAAAAAACGATAAAAATACAAGAGCGGACATGAAGTCTGCAAAAGCACAAACAAAACAGGATAAATAGCAAGATCACCCTGACACTTGGAAACGGCGAAAACATTCCAAAAGTAACTAATAGCAGACTACGAAAACATTCCAAAACTAACTAATAGCAGCAATCCAATTACGCAAATTTCTGAGAGAGAAATTTCTAAATTCTGTATCAAAATGTAATCCAGTAACCTATAGAAGTTAAATAGAAACCTACCTTGTTGAGTAAATGAACATTTGACCTGTTAGCTGCCATGACACGTACACCAAGGCAATTGTTGTGGCTACTGCAGAAGGGGCAGAAGATGGTACTGAAAACACATCCATCCTCTTCACACCATATGCCCTGTCCAGTAGCACCTTCAGAATTCAAGAGCCTCTGATCAACTGATGCACTGTCAGTTATAATAACAGGTATTCCTGATGAGGATGTATTTCCTGTGTGAAACTTTAATACATTCGTACCAAGAGATTCTAAATGACATTTCGACGAAGAAGACAAAGAGCATGTTAGATGTAGCTGATTCTCAGGAAGTCCCAACGGGGTTTTGCAGAGTGAGCAAGAAATTTGTAGTCTTTTATCCATTACACAACCAGCTGACGTGGATGAAGCAACACAAATATTAGTCGTGAGAACATGAGGAACATTGGACTTAGATTTGTGTTCTGAACCATTAGTCTCAACACTAAATTCAATTTTGCGATTCGCATCTCTGCTAGCCATTGAGTAATTTACAGAACTAGTAGAATCTGGAGTTTCAGAATCAGGAGTATCAGACTGTCCATTAACGAAGTTGACCAGTGGTGAATACATTGACTTTCTCCTCTTTTGGGTATGAGAATTAACACTCAAATTCAAAGATGATTCTGTTTCTAGTATCGAGCTGTGCATCTTCAAAGTCACATTCTTTTTAGGAGTTGCTACAAGGCTGCACTGGGCATTTGGAGAAGCTCTGCTACTATTGGTCAAGGCTATTGATTGAAATGACATTTCATGAGAAGAAGCCTCAATTGTGATTGAAGTTAAACCAGAATTCTCATCCTTATTTAAGGATCCTGGACTGTATACGGAACCAATTCCATCCATATTAGGGATTTCTTTGACAATGGAGATGTCTGGATCTGCATCAGAGAATGCCATGGACAAAGATGGCTTTGGGTACCTGAAAAGAAATGGGTTTTGGACGGTATTGGTAACAGAATGCCGAATGAGAATTAGAAACTCTGTGCAGGAAAGCAGATTTATTGGTGCCCTTAACTAATACAAGGCCATTATCTCACTTGAGTAATCATTATTTAATTCAGAAAAACACAGTGACACTTACCCTAAATTTTTCTGAGGACAACAATCTAGATCAATTATTTCCTTGCTATGGTCAGCATCCACATCCATTCGCACAAATTGCTGAGCTTCCATACAACCTTGAGATGCCAGTTGGCCATCATGCTTCATTTCAGAATTCTCTGGTCGTTTGCAACAATCGAACTTCTTTAATTTCTGATATTTCACTTTTGTAATTCCTTCATTTTGACCCATAGAGTGAATAATTTCCTCTTTAGCTTCAAACCTCTGTGAAACATTAACCATATTCTTGCTTACTCTTTCCTGCATGAAGGTTAACCAATTTATAATACTTAATATTGTTCAAGGATAAGAAAAGTATCTGAAGAAGAAAATCGGGAGCATGCAGCAAACCTTGACATCACTGAAAAAGGATTTTAATTCCTCCATTGACGTATCAAAGTTGTTATAATGTCTGATGGATTTCTTTAGCCACTTTGACACATATGCTGTATTTCTTTCCTTGTGATAGCGTTCATCTGCTTGGAATAAATTATTAAATTTGTATAAACAATGTTAAAAGGCAGATATAGAAACAACAAAAGACTAATAAATTTCACCCAAAAACCAAAAAGATGTCAAAGAAATTGTGTTTAAAACTTTGAAAAACCTTTACATTGTGAGCACTTAGAAAAAAAAAAAGAATTAAAAAGATATCATGGAAAAGTTTGACAGCAAATCGCACAAAAGATGAGGCTGAAGTTAGCCAATGCGAGATTCAAAAACAGCTTTCATAGAAACATTACTGAGCTGACAGTGACACTGAGAGTTTAAAGTCCGAATACAAAATATTCTAGTTAATAAATTTGCCAAAAAATTACTTCTGTTGAGAAAATTATCCGTGATTTTAAGAGATAAGAACATATATTCAAGAACAGTTACCTAATAAGATGACAGCTCCATAATCAAACCTATGGCGAATGCAACGTCCTACACAAATAAAGAAGCCAATTAATACAGAATAGCCTAACTACAAAAAAAGGTCGTACCCAGTGCACAAGGCTCCCGCTTTAAGCAGGGTCTGGGAGAGGTGAATGTCGGCTAGCCTACTACAGATTAAAATAAATCATCAGATGGTGCACAGAAAACTTTCAAATGAGGCTTGGTGGAAAAATTTCTACGCTTAGTGATGAGTCATCTTATACACAAATATATGTTAAGTTAATCCACTTTGAAAAGGTAGGGATTACCTGCAGCTTGATTTAGAGCTCGAAAGGCTTGCTGGCAATACCACTCGTTCCCACTCAAAAGGCTTTTGGATGACTTATGTGTATCATTATACTTCTTCTTTAAGACAACTTGAATATCATTTCTGAAAAGAGGTTGAGAGCAATCAGCGAACTGTTACTCCTAAGACATATCTGTTCCAAAACAAAAATACTAAAACGAGAAGTTCTTACATGTTGGGAAACGGAATCCCGACAATTATCTGAGATAGTTAAGATAAATAGACAATCACATAAAAATATGACCATTGTATTACTGTATTAGCCAATCCAATTAACCAAAGATTATGATGTCTAAGCTCATCAGTCTCCTCCCCATTGTGACCAAACACCAACCTCCCCCTCTCCCCTACCCTCCCTCCCCCACCTCAAAATATAAATCACACTACCAAAAAACAGAAAAGGATACCACTGCCCGAGCATTGTCATCTGAAAAATCAATTCCTTCTGAAACCTGCAAGCATAAGCATAATGATTGAGCATGTGCAAACTTAATAAAACACCCTATCATTATTTTTATGTAGGACCACAATTGTGTGCACCTTTCCTCGGCACACAGCAAGAAAAGCAGCTCCATCAATGTTACTCTTTCGTGGACACTTGAACGCAGCGAAGTGACTTTTTTTTGCTATCTTGTTGGCACTTTTCTTTGCCCCAAAAACTGGTTTATTACCCTTACAAATTGAATCATAATAACCCTTCAAAACAGCATCAAATTCCTCCTGGTCTCCTCCTCTTGGCTCTGCGCTAAGCAATAACAACTAAGTAGTACAATCCAACACAAAATAACAATAAAGAAAAATCAACAATGAGCTCCAAGTCTTGCATTCATGCAGAAATACCATGAGACGAATAAAGTATAAACACAATCTCACAGGAAACTTCTAAAGGAATGTTTTGTGAAGCATAACATAAGTAGTGAGTAAGCGAACAAAAAAAGCCTCACCAACAAAAAGGTTCTTTTTTTCATTTAACTGAGACCATTGTCCTGTTCCATGCCAACGCTTGCATAGTTTTCCCATCAGCTTATAACTTGGGAAGAACACAAGACACCCACCTGGAACAATCTTGAAAATTTCTTCCAAGGATTTTCCGAGTGCATCCTTCACAGTAACATAAAATTACAATATTAGTTTACTAAGTGGAAATTAAACTAAAAATCATTTCAAGATTTGGTAAAATTACCTGGAAGGCATATTCATCTGCTGTCTTATAACTTGCATTCAATGGTAAGTTACCTGGGCCAGTAGAAATAACAGCGGGCCAAACCTGCAGGGAAAAAGCTGAAACCTTATACTTACAAGAACTATGCAAGCAGAAAGAATGGATGACCAGTAAGGGACAAAAAATTAATATACTTGTGATTCAACATCAATAACATGTGGAGCTTCCAGAGTTGTTCCAAACTGAAGACCAAGCTCAGATGAAAAGGAATTCAAAGGTGACAGAGTCCTAAGTTAAAAAAAAAAAAAAAGATTGGTCAGGCGTATGATTACTGTGAAAAGTATCTCACCTAGAGGCAAGCAATGCAACAAAAGTGCAGGAAACCAGACCATGAGAAGCATCAGTCACCAATATAAAACAGGCAAAAACATTCATTTGGACAAATAGTTATAAAAATACAATTGTACAGATTCACCTGCACTATACTAACCCTGATGTTAAAATGACTGACAAGGAAAGATCAGCAATATCTTTAAACACAACAGCAGGATTCAAACACCACAAACTTAAGGTATGCGTCCAATCGCCAGAAGCTCCTGATACAATATCAGAATCCGTATTTTATCAAACTGCAGCTCCCATAAAGATATTTTTATGAGAAATAATGAGATCAAAAAAATGCAATACAAAACATAGTGAACTAGAGGTCCACCAAAAAATTATACAACCTTCAAGGACAAAACCAAAGTACCGTCGTAATGTAATTCAACTCACCAAATGAGCTACATAAGCACCCCAATTTAATAAAATAATAGAACTGACAGATCCCTGAAGACTATAGAAGGAAGCCCATAATGATGCCCAAAACCGACTCTTTCCCAAGAGCTTTCTTCTACATCCCCACTATAGCTCTCAAAGACTCCTATTTCTCTCCAAGAAAATTACCCAAATGACAGCTACCACAGTGGAATTCCACAACATTCTTGCCTTTCTTCCTCCACTAAAAGACATACTTTACAGAAAGAATGTTTAAAGGGTAACATGAAAACAAATTTGAACAATGCCTCTGCTTTACCAACTACACGATTAATTTGGATGAAAATTAAACTGCTAGACAGAGAAGACCCAACGAAAAATATTAGCCACGTGTTCTATATCACTATCCTCAAAGATAACCAGATAACAGCTATTAATTGCTTACCAGCATCTCTTTTAACATATCGTTGTAAAGCAAGCTGAAAATCAACCATATGACACCCATTTCTTGAGAAAAAGTAAGTAAGCGAAGAGAACAATCCTGTGTGACATTATCAAAGAAGATCAATCGATATATTTAGTGAGGGTAAACTTAAGACATTTATACTTAAAAACTACAAGGTTTTTACCTTCCAATATCACAACAGCCATGCCACTTAAATGTGGTATATCTGATTCTGTATCTGTAGCAGCTTTGAATGCCTGAAAAAGAAAACACACTTTGACTGACACAGAACAAAATAGTGTGTAATGGGAGAAACTATTGTAGCTAAATTACCTTCACAGCACATTCAAGTAAGATTGGGAAGCACTGCTGTGATACATTAGCTTCTTGGAGCTCTCTCAAAGCCTTATCGCCAGTCCAACTGTGACATACAATAAAAACCACCCAAAGAAAAGTTAAAAGACCAGTCTAAAATTATTCAAAATGCTAGATTTCCAAACCTGAAACACAAACACTTCTCATCCTATCGGTAATTGTTTAAAGAAATTTTAAGAATTAACAGAAAGAGTGAAAGATCAAATTACTTGTTTACATTTTTTTTATTACAAGATTGCAAAGTGAAAGGTACCCCATAATTGCATGAACCATTTTTTTTTTAAATTACTTGAAAATATTATAGTTAACAGATCAATGATAAATTGATAATTGAGGAAAACGTCAACCAAAATTCTTACCAAGAGACATAGTACTGAAATTCACGCTTCTCCAACTTATTTTTCCTTTGCTCAATCCAACTTATGAGGCCCTATGGATATGTATCACTCATTAATGACCACAGAATCACAAAACAGTTACTTGAAACAATTGCAAGAAGTATATATGAAACCAAACCTGTATTGTTTCGTATAGAGGTTGGTATACCAAAACGTCAACTGGGCAAAGCTGCTCTAGTTCTATCTGCAATTCTTTAGAAGGTATGACAACTATATAAGAACTAGAAAGTGACACTGAAAGAAAATATTACTAACTTAGTGCCCTACTGTGCAAAATGTCTTCTTCAATATCAACACTACCAGCATCACGAGCAACGTCTTCCATATTGCTGCAAACAAGTAATGTAAAAGACCTCTTGAGAAAGTCTCAAAGACCCAAGCATGAAAGTCTTAATTAAAACAAGTTCAGAAAATTTTAAAAGGGAAGTGATTTCAACACACCCTATTTCACATTCTACACACCCCATTTTAATTTCAACCATTGATTCTCCTTTGATTGTTCAATCTCAAGGCTAAAATTAGAAGAGGGGAGTGTAAGAGGTGAAAAAAGGTGTGTTGAAATCATTTCCAAATTTAAAATTTAGGCAAATAAAATAGGGAAATATCTCCTTTTATTTTGTATCCTGCAGCCAAAAAGAATCCATAGAATGAAGCACCAAGTTAATGGGGAATCTTTCGACTTAATAATCAACATATTCTAATTTATAGCAGTGATATGTAGTAGGAAAACGCATAATATTAACCAGGGAATTCCTCATTTTTATGATCAAGTACAACTGGAAATTGGAAAATGCAGAATCTTAGTGTTGCAAAGAAATACAAGGGGTGTCAAACAGAATATAACTTGAAGTAGAAAGAATGTTTGAAACAAAGAGAGGATCAATCACAATAATGCTGCAACCCATATTGCCTATACTCAGAAAACCGAGCAAGGTGAAAAAAAGAAAATTAAACAAATATATACACAAAGTGGTACAACATACTGGGCTTCATCGAGAACAACAATGGATCCCTTAATATCTACTTCCATTGCTCCCCGAATTACTGGATTAATGATGTAGTTATATGGGCAAAAAACCAATTCTGCATCATCTGACAAAGATCGTGCTGCATAATATGAACAACCTGAAAAGTGACGAGTATCTCAGTCAAATGTAACTATAGCAGTATACACAGTGCACATGCTAGATATATAACAACAAAGCAGACCTTTCACAGATTTTCCAACTTTTACAAGATCTTCAATATCATGGGCCTCATGGCAGCCTCCTTTCTGAAGTGATGGATGGCCTTTGACTTTGTTTACATTTCTGTTAGCAAGAGAGATTGTCATACGATTACGCTCCTAATTAATTGTTCTAAATGCTCTGAAGTACATCTGCTGTGTAACCAAACACAAATAAGATAATGGAAGCACAAAAATAAAAAAGTAACTCACTTAAATTCTAAGCATCCAACCTCTCGGTTCTTCAAAAGCAGCTTACTGAAAATTCAAATAACAGATTTTAGACAGAAACATAAAAGGAGATAACAAAAAGGAGTAACAATATATGTTAAAAGTGCACCATTCTTCGTCAATATTCTCTTTCCCATGTACTTGTGCATTTGTGCAGTAATGCTTCCTTGAGGCCTGGAAAAAATAAAAATGGTGAAAAACAAGCATGCAAACAAGAAAGGTGTGGTGCATCTTAGTGTAAGTTTAGACTGCACCAACTTTGATGGTAGAAACTTAGTCAGGAATTTCTAGAAAAGAAAGAAAAAAGAAAAAAACAGTAACAGAGGAACTTAATAATTCTTTCTGCTGTATGGACCACATTTTGGTGAATAGTTAAATACACAGATATATTGTAACCGAAACATTCATCTTAAGCAATGTCGGTACTCTTCATCTGACCATATCCAGATTTCTACAAACACAGATGCTTGTGCAAACTTCAACATTCGGCACTTTACAGTCTCCATCAAACCTTCATTTTTCAGTTAAAACTTAAATAAAGTGTAAAGTCTGAACACTGAAGTAATTGGAAATCTCAATGTTCCTTAACGACAAATCTTTGTAGGAGCGATCAGATCAACATTAACAATAAACATAAAAGGAATGTATTAAACTTACCAGCACTGCCATAGGCACCCGGTAGGAAGTTTTCCGATACTCACGTATCACTTGAGAAATTTGTGAGTGTGTCCTCCTAAATAGACATGAAAAAAAATATGATCGTTAAGTTAGTCTAATCAATTTGACACTCAATGGTACTTCAAAGCTCATAGTTATTCAATTCTACTGTTGGACTTGGACTTATAAAATGATAAGCAAATCAAAGGATGATTCCATTTAGCAAGCAATATGCTGAAATTTTGAAATATCTCTAACATCTTTCATTTCAAGGGCTCGTTTTCATGATAAGAAAGCAGATTTCTAACTCTAAGGCTAGTTCAACAAAAATAAATAAGCAAACAACTTACGATGCGTAGTATATGGTAGGTGTTGCCTTTTTCTTTTCATCCTTATTGTTTGCCAAGGATTGCTTTGTCTTTGCCTTCTCCGATAACTGAACACCTATAAATAAAAATTACACATTTAACAATTAATGCAACGGAAGTAGCAGTTTTAACCATCTATACCATACGTATTTAAATTTGTATCCTATAAAAACTAAGTGGACTCTATGAAATTGACATCAGAATCTAACGGGTGAATAGAAAATCAAGAACAAAAAAATATAAATTTAGGGTTTAATGTGATGGCACAAACTTGAAGGTTCCTCTTCGGGAACAAATCCGCCGCCGTGAGCCGCCGGATCGGTCATGGCCTTGGGATCGGGCTTGGAATGCAAGAGATTGGCGAACTGATTCTTGGACTTATAAGCCTGTTGCCAAGCGAGAGTGGAGCAGAGAAGAGAAAGCGATTTTCCGGTTCCGGTCGGAGACTCGAGCAATGCGTGGCAATGACCGTCTCTGTGAGCTCGATCGAGAGTGGAGATGACCCTGCTCATGAATGCCAGCTGGGCACCGTACGGGTGGTACGGGAACTCCACCTGGACGCCTCCAATTTGGTACCCATTTTTGGAGGTTTTAGTGGTAGGGTTAGGGTTTCTTCCGGGAGTTGCAGACACCATTTTTGGGTGCTCTGGTGCGGAAATAAAAGTCTGGGAATGAAGGAATCCATGGGTTTTATGAGGGTGAAAATGTGGGGTTATTTAGGCGGGAAAATTAGGAGCGCAAACCCTTTTTGTTCTTTTTCTTTACCTTTTTATTTTTTGGGCAAAAATATTCTCATATTTTCTTAAGTGATTATTTTATAAATTGTGGATGTGTGTCCATAACAATAATTTCTTATTATTTTCAATCATCTCCAAAGAATTCCATAAAAATTATTTAAAAATTAATTGAATGCAAATATGTGATTAAAACTGAAAATGGAGAGAGAATGAAAATTGAAAACATGAATTACTAACCCAATAAAAATTTCGATTTTAGGAAAAAGATTTTCACCCTAAAATTCATCACCATCTATTTGTAATAACAATGAAGAAGCAAAACTGAAGAGAACTGGTTGGATTAATTGGAACACTGCCAATGAAATTGATCCTTCTTCCCATGCAAATAAGAAATCAAATTGAGTATCTAATTATAAACTTTAAATGTAAACAAAAAGTATTAAAAGGCTTACTAAAACTATTAAAGCAAAAAGCAACATTAATTTAAATTTTGAACAACCTGATTTCTGCATATTCCTTTTATCTGTTGCGTAACTTGCGTTACCAACATTCACACAGAAAATTCAATGAAGGAAAACTACAATTTTGAAGTTAAATTGGGTTTTAATGAATAAATTTGGATTACGTCTGTCCACAAACACATTGTCTCTAAGACATCAAATGATATGAATTACAAAGAACAGGAATAAAATGAGTTCTATCACAGTAATGAACAACAAATAAGGCAATAATTGTGCAAATGGTTCTCTGCAAGTGCCGGCTGTGCAGGCCATGAGATTTAGTTGTGTACGTTCACAGCAGCACCAATGGTTCTTCCCTGCTTGAAAATATAGACGGATTACTTCCAAACAGAAATACATTGGCAGCAGATACGTGTAAAATCAAAGTCATGTTTGCCACCCATTTGTTTGCACTTGATGCTTTAGATTTTCATGGTTAATCTGCAAGCAATGATGATAAAATAAGAAGTCTAACTATAATGCACAATTCCAAATATAAAGGTTGTAAGCAATTTAACCTAAATACCTTTAACTTTGACAATTTTCTGATGGCAATACTTTTACTCCAGTTACTTTTAGAATACTGAAAGATAAATAATTTGTCAAGTTTGAGGTAACAAATTGTAATCATGTTTACAAAATTAAACAGTAAGAAATGTTACCTTAATCTTGTACTTCAACCTTTGTACTTTGAGACAGGTGTGATGCTTGTAACTCTGACAAAAAAATGAAATTTTATTTCTGTTTGAAAATTGAATGCAATTTGAATTTACAGTATACTTTCGTATGAAAATCTTACCGTATTTAGAAAAGTTGTTTGGTCACTATTAATCTTTTTCCTACACCCATAAATTGTTTTTTTTATAATTCAAGATAATTAATTTGTAGACTGTTTTTAATTTTATAATTTGAGATAATTAATTTGTAGAAAGATATAGACAATGCCATTAAAAATAAATAGGTAAGAAATGGTGTTGTACCTAATTTGTTGGACTTTATTCCAAATTCGTATGATGCGAAGAGTTGTTGAAGGTTTTAATTCTTCTACAACCTTTTTCATGCGCCACCTATATATTGAAGGTACATATAATGTTAGAATTCCTTATAACAAATTTAATAACAAATTTAGAATACATACTGCTCATGCTTCTTTTTTTTCCACTCTTTGAGAATCAGTTGGCTTATATCAGTAGTTTTTACTCCAACAGATATCTCCCAACTAGGTGTAAAAATAGAGACACGTTAGTTTAGGATCTTATCAATAGGTAGTTCCTTCTCCATTTTTTTGTGGGTATTCTTGTAAATATCATGAGAATGAAAACAAATAATTTTTTTAATTTCCATAGCACACATATAGGACATCAAGATAATCAAAATTGAAACTCATAATCTGACCAAAATTAAAAAATCGCACAATGAAAATTTCAAAGGAAGAAGTTTAAAAAACTAAAATTGACTTAGAAATACTAAATACAAACTCATATATACATCCTGAAAGCTGCAGTAGACCGCATCAAATTCATCACCTAAAAGATAAACCGTAAAAAAAAACCTAAAAACTGATAGGGTAAATTTAGATTGAGAATTACCCAAAGTTACTCAACCCTTTGAACTTTGGAGCCTAATAGAATCGTCTTGACCCTATAACAAAAAGGAGAGAGAAAGAATAAGAAAATTGAAATAAAAAGCACCAAGATTTTAACCACAAAAGCTATAACACATACGTTTCAAAGGCGAAAACCCGTGGAAGTGAAAAGAAAGAAGCTTACACCCAGATTAATTTCCTTTTTACGCTTGGGGAGAGGGAGAGGGAGAGGGAGAAGAATGGCAAAGCAAAAAAAGAAAAAACTTTGAAAAAAAAGAAGAATGATGACTCGGAAGTTGCTTAAACCCGTTTTATCCCACGTTGGAGTGTGAGAGTCTGTAATACCAAGCAACAACTCTTGATAGCAGTTACATAACTAAGGGGAAAATTATAACATTTGAATTTGGAAATGGGAAAATGAGTAGAAACGGAAAAAATGAAATTTTACGAACTGGGAAGTTAGTGTTTGTAGTGGGCAAATTACACTCCTTTTTGAAAACTCACGGCAACCTCTACCCCTTTCTTTTTCCCACGTTGGTTTCGTATATATCTATATATAAATATATAATTTTGTGAGATATTAATTCTTTTTATCTCATTTTTAAATTTCTTAGATATTTTTTTAAATATAATTTTGTTAGATTAATATTTTCTCCAAAAATAGAAGAGGAGTGGAGTATTATATGACCTTTTTTTTAAAAAAAATTCAATAAAACACAACTAATATTTCTAACACACTCACCACTGTTGAACGCAATATCATTTTTGCATTTATCTTCTGGTACGTGGGTTCTGGGTAGTTTTTGTTTCTATGGTTGTTCATGGTTCTCTCTGAATTTGGAACTAATGACACCATTTTGAACATCTTTTTCATTTGCTGCTTAGAAAAATTTTCCTTGGCTGAGCATATGAAAGGCATTGAAGTGAAATTTGTAAACTGCAAGTAACTGAATATGAGGAGTTACTGCTTGGTAGTGGGTGGAAATTTTGATCCAACGGGAGTTGAAATTAATTAAATAAAAGAAATTCAACGAGAGAAGAATCATAGGATAAGTAGGATTCTCCCACGTTGGTTGGTTTCTGACACACCCCGATCGAGATCAAGGCATGTTGGTCGTCATGTGAGGGTGACGTAGCCATGTGCACAATGTGGAAGCAATAAAGATAAGAAATATACGAATAATTAAAACCGAATCTACTAGAGTGCACTACTAAACAAGAAGTGTTAGGAGTAAGATACATAAGTAAATACTCATAATCAGAGCATAGAAAGTCTAGGTGCAGTCCAGTAGGACAAGTACTAATTATATAGTACCGTAAGATGTCCTACAATTATTTAGATAGGTCAGAACCGCCGAAATCCTCAAGGCCACCAACAGCAAGCTTACCTAAAACCTGGAGGGGTGCAAAACAGAAAACGTGAGTGGGCAAAAACAAATGTTTTACAAAACCATTTCATTTATCCACATATCTAACCCCTCGCTGTAAAACATGTATAATTTTTCCCAGAATTAAGGTATAAGCATATACATAAATATATATGTAAAATATCAACTCAATTCATGCTTCATATAATCATATTCATATGTATGCCATGCCAATATATAACAGAGTAAACAATTCAGGTAAGAATAATTTTGTTTGTACCATACTTGACCAATCCCGAAACTACTGAGCACCAGTCAACGTTATACCGTCAAAGACCCAGAAGAGTTTCCTTCCAACCACGATGCCAATCACAACGCGACACGTGTCGATATTAGAAGCCAATCATAGCGCAACGCATGTCAACATCAGAAGCCAATCACAACACGACACGTGTCAATGTCAGAATGAAACTAGAAACTCTCTTTTATAAATAGAGATCATTCTCTCACAATATTTCCTAATGTCATTTGTACTAAATCATTCACTTGTACTCACTAAAGGAGAGCTTGAACCTATGTACTTGTGTAAACCCTTCACAATTAATGAGAACTCCTCTACTCCGTGGACGTAGCCAATCTGGGTGAACCATGTACATCTTGTGTTTGCTTCCCTATCTTTATCCATTTACATACTGATCCATACTAGTGACCGGAGCAATCTAGCGAAGGTCACAAACTTAACACTTTCTGTTGTACCAAAGTCCTCATTGATTTTGTGCATCAACATTTGGCGCCGTCTGTGGGAACGACACTTATTCCCACTCTCTTCAGCTTTGTCAAGCTGGTTTTCACCATTCGTACACTCTCTTTTGACCAGGCATCCCTCTCCAACATGGGGAGCGAAGGAAGCCACAACACACAGAATGACACCCCTCTTGCACCTAGTGCGAAGCAACGAAAGAAGGAAGGAAAGAGGGTTGCTCTTCAAGCTAAAATCGATGAGCTAAAAGCTCAAAACAACAATATAGCAATGAAGAATGAGGTCCTCTAGGAGCAGTATGAGAAGCTCTTTGAGACGCTCTACAAAACTATGCGTACTCAAACACGCGAGCTTGTTGCCCCTGTGGACATCAACCATCATCTGGGTGCCCCTTAACACGGAAGGTCATATTCCTTCGACATGGGTATCCCTGATGAGGAGCGAGCTAATCATTAAAACATTAATCAACATGAGACTTCTCTCAACCCAGCTGCTTCGACCTGAAGCAAGAGAAGTGGAGGAAGACACCTCCTTGCAGAAGGGTTGGAAGGATCGAAAGCCATTTATCGTGACTACCGAGACCTCCTAGAGCAACGTCATGAGAATCCCCTCCACATATGCTCGAAGATCAATGACCCAAGGGTTTCTGAAAGACTCGGTCCCCTTCCACGACCCAAGCCAGCTGCCAATCTAGGAAAGGAACGACATGTCGTAGAGGAACATGAAGGTACAAGGGACTCTGAGGTATTCCGACAGACTCGCCCTAGAAGTCAGTATGGCAAGTCCAAGGAAAAATCACATGCCCTTGCTCAAACTTTCCTACTTTAAAGAGGCGATGGAGACTTATGAAAGAAAATCCCAGTGGTACATGACTCCACTCAAGACCCCCTTGTCCTACAACTCCTTGAGGAAGTAAACAAGTTGAAGGCCGAACGTCAGGCCGAGATACCTGACTGGAACCAACCCAGGCCTGGCCCTTTCACAAGGAGGATCCTCGACACCCCCTTCAAGCGAAGACAAAACAAAAGCTTGGTTTACAACTCTATACTGGAAGGGAAGACCCAATTGAACACCTTAACCTCTTTGAGTCCACCATGGCATATCGGATGCACACCGATGATATGAGCATATTTATGTGACTTAGTGAGCTGGTTCTTGTGCATTTAAGTTGTGTTTTCTTAGTTAAATTAGTCTTTTAAGCTATTTTCATGTGTTTTCAGGTTTTAAGGGCAAAGTATGCAAAGTAGTGCATTTTGGAGAAAAATTGAGCTTGGAATGGATATCACATGCTTGGAACGAAAGGAATGGACGAGATTGAAGGAGTCCTAGTTAAAGATGGATTCCTAGTCAAAGATGGATTCCTAGAAGAATGAGGATTCCTACTCAAACAAGGTTTCCTACTTGAAGTAGGAAAGTTAAGCCTAAAGTTTCCTAATTTGGGTGGATCTTTCCTAAACCTAGATGGCCTTAAGTTCCAGCAATATTGAAGGTTTCCTAAGCATTTTTGGACACAAAGAAAGGTTCTAGAACACTTCCCTATCCTTGCCGTGAGTTATATCCTATTTCCCCTTGGTTTTGGGCTTCTAGAAGTCCTATCTTTTTCCCCCATACCTGCCGCACCAATTTCAGCAAGGAAACCTCTTTTCCTTGCCTTGCAAGGCTTTCTAGAAGCCTTATCCTTTCTTATCTAATATGCCGCACCTTTTGGCCTTTTCCCTTGGGGATTCTGATTGTTTAAACCTTTTTCCTTGTGGATTTGGATTTTACAAGTCCATATCTGATTTCCCTAGGGTTTTATGTGCCTATATATATATTGTTATTTATGCCTTGGCCGAACCACCACCTCTCATACACATCAATTCAAGCCAGAAATTCATCACCCTTCTTTGCCGCAGCAATCACCACCAATTCTCCATAATTCCTGACCAAAACCACCCCTTGCCGCACCTTCCATCCATCCTAAACACTACCATACCATCTCCCATCCATTCTACACCATTCATAACCCCAAGAACCTGTCCCCAAGCTTTGTGCCGCAGCAAGGAGGGAGGAGGACTTCGTGGATGCACCTGTTGTCCAAGTTGGAGCGTCTAGGTGTTTTCTTTCTTTGGATTTCAATGTCTAATTTTATTTATCTTTACTTTGTGCGTATGAGGAACTAAACCCCCCTTGGCTAGGGGGGATTCGAAACCATGTTCATGCTTGCTATATAATTTGATTAATTTCAGTTGCATTTCATAAGTTATGAATTCAATTTGCTTATCTATATGAATTAAAACTGATTTGTGTGTGTTGGTTGAGAGTGCACGCTTAATTTTCATGCATAAATCTGATGCTAGGATGTAAGGGAGTTTCACCTAATCGTTATGAACTTATATTCAAGAGTAGTAAAGGTTGCTAATCACAATCGTGTTAAGTAAATTCTTGGCATAAGTTTCATGCAATTAATAGTAACAAGTGCCTCGTCAATGCTTTTGATTTCGATAGAACTTAATGATTCTTGCTTGTATCTTTATTATGCAATTCATGTAGGGAACTTGTGGGGAATGCTTTGGGTTTTTGTATGCAATCATCCAATTCAATAACTTTAGGAAAATTTGAGGGTTAATTAGTGCAATTCATGGTTAATCTGGGGCGTTAAGGATTCATAGTTTATTGAAAAGCAATTGGAAATCGTTTTGTATGCAAGTGTGACATGTGTGGAGAAGAACCTCCTAGCTAGCCCATCATCCATCTAATTCACCAAATTTCGTTAAAATCTGTTTAAGTTTTTCTTGTTTTATTTTACTTAATTTTTGTTCAAAACCAAATCTCCTTTTTCTTTAGAGTGTCTAACTAGTTAGAAGATGTTTTAGATTGTGTTTTTAAGTGTTTTGAGTCAAGAAAACCCAAAAATTCGTCCAAAGGAGTGTTAGAGTTTAAATATGCCCAGTTTGTGTTTTTAGGCAGATTTGAGTGTTTTTGTGCTGTTTTGAGTCTTTTGAGTTGTTTTAGTGTTTTAGAGTTTAGTTTTGCATTCTTTGAGTGTAGTTTAGTGTTTTAAACTTTGTTTTACGTTTTTGAGTCAGTTTTAAGTGTTTTAGCAATCCCTCCTAATCCCCAGCCTAGAACGATCCCTACTTACATACTTTGCTACAATTGATAAAAAGAGGGTTTAATTTGTGTGCTTATATATTTTGCATCAAATTTTTTGTGCCGTTGCCGGGGATTAGCAAAGTTGCTAATCCCTTGGATCTTTTATTTTGTTTTGTTTTACTTAATTCCAGATTCTGACCTTGTTTTGTTTTCTTATTTTTAGGTACTAGTTTATGACTCAGAGTTCTCATCTGGTTCGTGAACATATCTTGGACTTTGACAACGATTTCGAGCGAGAGTTGAGACGAAAGAGGAAGAATCCAGAACCTAGTGAATCAAGCTCACATTTGGAGGCCGAATCTGAGTTTGAGGAGGAAGAACCCACGACAAGGGTGGGTGAAGTAGTGCAAGACATGGCAGCGGACAACCGAACGATCAAGGAGCTTTCCGCTTCGGGATTCGATAATGCCGCACCCTTATGCATCCAATATCCCGTGGCTGCTCAAGGCAAGACCGAGGAATTCGAGTTGAAGTCAAGCTTGTTGCACCATATTCTGAAGTACCATGGGTTGTCCATGGAAGATCCCAACAAGCACTTGAAAGAGTTCGAGGTGGTGTGTTCAAGCATGACTCCTATCAATGTCGACGGGAGCATATTGAAGATGAAGGCATTTCCCTTTTCTCTCATGGAAAAGGCGAAAGATTGGTTGTATGAATTAGCTCCCGGAACTGTCACATCTTGGGAGAGCATGAAACGGGCCTTCTTGGAGAAGTTTTTCCCAACTTCTTGAGTCATTCTTCTACGAAAAAGGATAAGTGGAATTCAGCAAGATGAAGGTGAATCTTTTCTTACTTATTATGAACGTTTTAAATCTCTTGTTGCTTCTTGTTCACAGCATCAAATGAAGGAGAAGCTTATTCTACAATACTTCTACGAGGGGCTTCTACCAATTGAACGTCAAATGCTAGATGCCTCAGTGGGAGGAGCCTTGGTGGACAAGACCCCCACGGCTGCAAAGACTTTGATTGCTAATCGAGCGTTGAATGCTCAACAATACGAAGGTGTTGGACAAAGAAGCACCCCACGGCAACACCAAGTGAATGAGGTAAGTGCTATTTCCGAACTTTAAAATCAAATGGCTAACCTTACTACTTTGCTTTCTCGGGTTGTGGAAGGATCAAAAGTACAAAATTTGGCTGCTTGTGGTGTGTGCTCCATGCAAGGACATCTCACGGACAAGTGCCCACAATTGATTGAGAACGGAGGGTGGGAGACACTCAATGCCGTGGGTTTTGGGAATCAATATCAACCAAGGAATGATCCTTTTTCTAATACATACAATCCGGGATGGAGAGATCATCCAAATTTCAAATGGAGGGAACCCCAACAAGGCCAACAACAAAGTGCATTTAGGCAACAACCCCCGGGTTTCTATCAAAAACCGTTTGAACCCACACAACCTCAAGCACAACCTACCCAAAACAAATCAGGTTCGTCTATTGATAATGATCAGATTTTTCAATTATTAACTTCTATGGCGCAGAGTATGCAAACTAGGGACAAAAATGTGGACAAGTTGGAGAAACAAGTAGGGCAAATTACGGAGTTCATGGGACAATTTCGAGAGCAAGGTAAGTTGCCTAGTTCAACCGTTGTGAATCCGAAAGGAGGCTTTGAATCTGCCAAGGCAATCATGCTAAGGAGTGGAAAAGAAGTTGGAACTGATCCACAACCATCTAAATCAGCCCAAAAAGAGGACGAGAAGTTGAAATTCGAAGAGGAGGATCAAGCCAAGGCCACGGTAAGGAAAGAAGCACCCTTGCCGCAACCTCCTACATCCCCTAAGCCATCCAATCCGTCCAAATCAGGTAAGGAAGTTCCAATTGTGATTAATTCTAACGTTGTTCCTCCAAATGTACCTTTTCCTCGTAGGTTTATGCAATCAAAGAAGGAGGAGGCTGAAAAGGACATCTTGGAAACGTTTAGAAAAGTTCAAGTCAATATCCCCCTTTTGGATGCAATTAAGCAAGTCCCGAGGTATGCCAAGTTTTTGAATGAACTTTGCACCACTAGGAAGAGGATTTCGACTAGGGAAGTTGTAAAAGTAGGTGAAAACGTCTCAGCCATCTTGCAATGCAAACTGCCCCCTAAATGCAAAGATCCGGGTAGTTTTACAATTCCTTGTGTCATTAGTAATACTCGTTTTGAATCTGCCATGTTAGATTTAGGTGCATCTATAAATGTCATGCCATATTCAATTTATGCATCTATGAACTTAGGAGAGTTGAAAAATAATGGTGTGATTATACAATTGGCCGATAGATCTAATGCCTATCCAAAGGGAGTTTTGGAAGATATTTTAGTGCAGGTTAATCATTTAATCTTCCCGGCGGATTTCTATGTACTTGAGATGGACGAGTCGGACCATGCCCCGTCATTGCCCATCCTCCTTGGAAGGCCATTCATGAAAACGGCCCGAACAAAGATTGATGTGTTTAATGGAACCTTGGAAGGCCATATTCAATCTTTCTGATTCTATGAAGTATCCTAGTGAGAATCATTCATGTTTTGCTATTGATGTAATTGACTTTTTGGCATAGGACCATTTTGACAAATTGAAGGACGATGCACTTGAATTGGTCATTGCACGAGGAATGGACATGCAAAACATGGAAGCAGCAACCATGCACACCCACGGCATGCATGAAGTCTCCCTTGCCGTGCCCCCTAGTGATGGTGTCATTGAGATGGTGGCTACCCTTGAATCATTGCCACCACAATCTGGTAAGTTGTTGGACCCAATTTTAAGTTCAGTTTCAGCTAATAAGATGCTTCCCTCAGTTGTGCAGCCACCTACACTTGAACTTAAGTCATTGCCTAGTCATTTGAAGTACGTTTTCTTGGGAGAAGATGAGAGGTTGCCCGTCATTATCTCATGCTCACTCACGGCACAAGAAGAGGGTAAGTTGGTGAGGGTTCTAAAGGAGTACAAAATGGCAATTGGATGGACATTGGCCGACATAAAAGGAATTAGCCCTACTACGTGCATGCATCGCATACTTTTGAAGGAGGGGTCTAAAACATCTCGAGAGGCTCAACGTCGACTCAACCCTCCCATGATGGAAGTTGTGAAGAAGGAAATCATCAAGCTTTTAGATTGTGGAGTAATCTATCCAATCTCGGATAGTAGGTGGGTTTCGCCAATTCAATGCGTTCCAAAGAAATCTGGAGTGACAGTGGTAGCAAATGCCGAAAATGAACTTGTGCCTACTCGCATTCAAACCGGTTGGAGGTTGTGTATCGATTATAGGAAGCTAAACGCCACCACAAGGAAGGATCACTTCCCCTTGCCATTCATCGATCAAATGCTTGAGAGGTTAGCAGGTTATGCTTTCTATTGTTTTCTTGATGGTTATTCTGGTTATAATCAAATTGTCATAGCACCCGAGGACCAAGAAAAAACCACATTCACATGCCCTTTTGGTACATTTGCTTATCGTCGCATGCCCTTTGGTTTATGTAATGCACCTGCCACATTTCAAAGATGCATGATGAGCATATTTTCTGATTATGTTAGAAAATTATTGAAGTTTTTATGGATGATTTCAGCGTTTTTGGTGATTCATTTGATGGTTGTTTGCATAATCTCAGTTTGATCTTAAAACAATGCGTTGAAACTAACATTGTTCTTAATTGGGAAAAATGTCATTTCATGGTTAAACAAGGCATAGTTTTAGGTCACATCATCTCTGAAAACGGCATTGAGGTTGATAAGTCAAAGATAGATCTTGTGCGTCACTTACCCTCTCCTACTTCGGTTAGAGAGGTTCGTTCTGTTCTTGGCCATGCAGGTTTCTATCGTAGGTTCATCAAAGACTTCTCAAAGGTTGCCCAACCTCTTTACCGACTCCTACAAAAAGATGTGGCGTTTGATTTTAATGAGGAATGCACGGCATCATTCAACCAACTCAAGGAGTTGTTGACCACGGCACCAATCATTGTCCCACCTGATTGGAGCCTACCTTTCGAGCTTATGTGTGATGCGTCCGATTATGCGTTGGGGGCTGTTTTAGGACAAAGGAAAGACAAGAGGCCGCATGTCATCTGCTATGCCTCACGGACGTTGAATGATACGCAATTGAACTATTCCACTACGGAAAAAGAACTTCTTGCCGTTGTTTTGCTTTAGATAAATTTAGATCATATCTAATTGGTACTAAAGTAATTGTTTTCACTGATCATGTAGCTCTGAAGTACTTGCTCACTAAAAAGGACGCCAAGCCACGGCTAATTCGTTGGATGTTGCTACTTCAAGAGTTCAACATTGAGATTCGGGACAAGAAGGGAAGTGAAAACGTGGTGGCTGACCACCTAAGTCGAATGGTGCATAATAAGGAGTCCCTACCAATTGCCGAGACATTCCCCAATGGACAATTGCTGTCCATAAAGGTAAGTGAGCCTTGGTATGCCGATTTGGTAAATTTTTGGTATCAAAACGAATTCCTAGCACTTTCACTAGGCACCAACGTGATAAGTTAAGGCATGATGCACGGTTTTATGTATGGGATGATCCCTATTTATGGAAATTTTGCCCTGATCAGATTGTACGTCGATGTGTGCATGATTCTGAATTTCATTATATTATAAG
The DNA here is from genome assembly GCF_042453785.1 of Malus domestica. Classification (NCBI taxonomy): domain Eukaryota; kingdom Viridiplantae; phylum Streptophyta; class Magnoliopsida; order Rosales; family Rosaceae; genus Malus; species Malus domestica. The sequence goes on from NC_091676.1 coordinate 39,032,596, forward strand.
CTTTTGTCATACATATGCATGTGGTAGGCACTTTGGCACACAAAGAACAGCACTTAAGGTGTTACAATGTGGATTCTATTGGTCTAGTATCTTTAAGGACGCTAGAACGTTTTGCTTAACATGTGATAAATGCCAAAGAATGGGTAACATAGGTGCTAGGGATCAAATGCCGCAAGTTTCTATCCTTAATGTTGAAATTTTTGATGTATGGGGTATTGATTTTATGGGTCCCTTCCCTTCCTCGTATGGTTTCATGTATATTTTGCTTGCGGTGGATTATGTGTCGAAGTGGGTGGAAGCAGAAGCCACCCGGACTAATGATTCTAAAGTGGTTGCAGATTTTATTAGAACTAACATATTTGCAAGGTTTGGCATGCCACGTGTAATCATAAGTGATGGAGGGTCTCATTTTTGCAACCAGACCATTGAGGCGTTATTGAGGAAATACAATGTCAACCATAAGGTTTCTACACCTTACCATCCTCAAACAAATGGCCAAGCCGAGGTGTCTAACCGAGAGATCAAGCAAATCCTAGAGAAGACCGTTGGGCCAACAAGGAAGGATTGGAGCTTACGCTTAGATGACTCACTATGGGCATATCGTACGGCGTACAAAACACCCATTGGGATATCCCCATTTAGGCTCATTTATGGCAAGCCATGCCATCTTCCCGTTGAATTGGAGCACAAAGCGCATTGGGCCGTCAAGAAGTTCAACATGAATCTAGATGCAGCGGGAAGTCATAGAAAATTCCAATTAAATGAACTTGATGAGATGGCGCATGAGGCATACGAGAATGCTAGCATTTACAAGGAGAAGACCAAAGCTTTTCATGATAAAATGATTCGTGGCAAAACATTCTCCATAGGGCAGAAAGTGCTATTATTCAATTCCCGTTTACGTTTGTTTCCTGGTAAGTTACGTTCTAAGTGGATTAGACCGTTTGTTATTACTAATGTTTTTGTTCATGGTGCAGTCCAAATCCAAAGCTTGAAAACGGGACACGAATTCAAGGTAAATGGGCATCGATTGAAGCCCTATTATGAGCACTTTGAGGAGCATGCCATGGATGACATTTCCTTGCATGCCATGGGCTCCAATGGGGAGTGAATGCTTTCTTCGTCCGGCTGCACGACGTTAAAGCAAGCGCTACTTGGGAGGCAACCCATGCATTCAACAAAGGAAGACCTAGGAACCACTCCAATTCCAGATTTGCGTTCCTCAAACCCTTCTCTTTGTTGTTATTTCGTTTCTGTCCTGTGAATTCTTTAGTTGCTGTTTGCTTATTTATGTTTTGTTTTTGTGAGTTTATGCTTGAAACATTGAGGACAATGTTTGATTTAAGTGTGGGGGGGGGGGGGTAAATAAGTGCTTTTGATGCAAATTCGTAGGATTTTATCACCCATAACTTCCAATGTTGTTCCTTGATGTTTTTAAGTGGTTTTTAAGCTGTTTTGATGCATTTTAGTGTGTTTTACATAAAAATCCGAAAATCCCAGAAAAATTAGGAAATTTGTTTTGAAAAAAAACCAAAAAGAGTTGTTTTGATTTGTTTTTGTGTGTTTGTTTGTGTATTAGGGTACCTTCCAACACAATGATGAGGATTCGGTTTTTAATTGCATGACTGTTAAAGAGAGTTATGAACATGGATGAAAGTTTGATTTACTCTTTGGTTTATGCTTGGGTGTGGTTATAACTTATGAATTCACATGCAATCATAAAGGAAAAAAATTAGTTTTTGTAACATGCTTGAAGGAAGGAACTCAAACTAACGCTACAACCTTGTGAGACTTGAGCCTAAACGTTTATTTGGAGAGTTAATAATCTGTGCATTGTTGTTTTCTAAAGTTATTGCATGATCTCATTATTCTTTGCTTGGTTACTACTTAGAAGGCGTTTCATCATTTAGTTCCAAATGCTAGAACTCATGCCCATTTCATTCAAAACATGCTATTGATTTGCATACATATTCAAGATGAAGTTGTGTAGTGACCACCACCAAAGCCAAACTGTCGTGTATCCTAATTCATTATATGTTTAAGTTTAACCCCATTGAGCCTTGTGTAGCCTATGTTTTTTGTTAACCCACAATATCCTCACCTAGCCTAGATTAGGACCATCCATACCCTTGTTCTTGAAGCATAGTAAAGCACGACTCAAGATGAATTCCTTTTGATCAATGTATTGCAGAAAACAAGTGTGGGGGAAAGGATGTGTGTGTGTGCCAAAGACTTTCAGGTGGCACGGGTAGAAAAAGAAGAAACAAAAAAAAAAAAAAAAAAAAAGAGAAAAAAAGTTCGTGGAAAATAGAAAGAAAAAAGAAAAGTATGAAAAAAAGTTGAAAAAGATGTGAAAAAGAACTCTAAAGTGTTATTTGTTGAAGATAGGGTCCAAAACATTAAATTCGGCCCTAAGTGTTGTATGACTCTTCCCTTTGTGTTTAAAAGTTGATTTCTACATTCTAAAGTGAATTCTAAGTTTCGATTTCCTTGTTTTGCTTGCTATTGCTTTAAGAACATTTGTTATCCCTATCCTTTCTTTGTTAGCCATTACCCTTAGCCCCGTTACAACCCTTGACTTCTATTTTGAGTGTTATGTGTTTCAATTTGTGGAGTTTGAATTTGGTATGAGCATATGGTGTCACTGGTTCTCGCATTTAAGTAGTAGCATTCCATTCATGAGATCATATCTAAATGCTTACTAACTCCAGAAACTGCTTTCTTTGTTATACATATATGTGAGTGTTCGTTTTCATGTCTACATTAATCTTCTCACATATAACTAGTATAGGGTGTGTAGTTAGAAAATCTGAGTGAAAATTGAGTGCATATCTTGTAAGGAATTGAGCAAATTCTCTAAGGCATGTTACTACATTCAAAACATCATTTTAATTGGTTAAATGTGAACTAGTAAGTGGTGACTATGATTAAATATGTGCTCAAGTGTGAAGCTGACTAAAATCTGTGGGGATGATGATTTTTAACATGTCAGTGCATTGGAAATCCATGAGGCAAACGTTGGAAGGTTTAGGTTTTGTTGTTTGTTTTGTTTCGTTTTGTTTTTCTTTTGTATTTTTGTTTTGCTCAAGGACTAGCAAAAGCTAAGTGTGGGGGAATTTGATAGGAGCATATTTATGCGACTTAGTGAGCTTGTTCTTGTGCATTTAAGTTGTGTTTTCTTAGTTAAATTAGTCTTTTAAGCTATTTTCATGTGTTTTCAGGTTTTAAGGGCAAAGTATGCAAAGTAGTGCATTTTGGAGCCTTTTGGAGAAAAATTGAGCTTGGAATGGATATCAAATGCTTGGAACAAAAGGAATGGACGAGATTGAAGGAGTCCTAGTTAAAGATGGATTCCTAGTCAAAAATGGATTCCTAGAAGAATAAGGATTCCTACTCAAACAAGGTTCCCTACTTGAAGTAGGAAAGTTAAGCCTAAAGTTTCCTAATTTGGGTGGATCTTTCCTAAACCTAGATGGCCTTAAGTTCCAGCAATATTGAAGGTTTCCTAAGCATTTTTGGACACAAAGAAAGGTTATAGAACACTTCCCTATCCTTACCGTGAGTTATATCCTATTTCCCCTTGGTTTTGGGCTTCTAGAAGTCCTATCTTTTTCCCCCGTACCTGCCGCACCAATTTCAGCAAGGAAACCTCTTTTCCTTGCCTTGCAAGGCTTTCTAGAAGCCTTATCCTTTCTTATCTAATATGCCGCACCTTTTGGCCTTTTCCCTTGGGGATTCTGATTGTTTAAACCTTTTTCCTTATGGATTTGGATTTTACAAGTCCATATCTGATTTCCCTAGGGTTTTATGTGCCTATATATATTGTTATTTATGCCTTGGCCGAACCACCACCTCTCATACACATCAATTCATGCCAGAAATTCATCACCCTTCTCTGCCATAGCAATCACCACCAATTCTCCATAATTCCTGACCAAAACCACCCCTTGCCACACCTTCCATCCATCCTAAACACTACCATACCATCTCCCATCCATTCTACACCATTCATAACCCCAAGAACCTGTCCCCAAGCTTTGTGTCGCAGCAAGGAGGAAGGAGGACTTCGTGGATGCACCTGTTGTCCAAGTTGGAGCATCTAGGTGTTTTCTTTCTTTGGATTTCAATGTCTAATTTTATTTATCTTTGCTTTGTGCGTACGAGGAACTAAACCCCCCTTGGCTAGGGGGGATTCGAAACCATGTTCATGCTTGCTATATAATTTGATTACTTTCAGTTGCGTTTCATAAGTTGTGAATTCAATTTGCTTATCTATATGAATTAAAACTGATTTGTGTGTGTTGGTTGAGAGTGCACGCTTAATTTTCATGCATAAATCTGATGCTAGGATGTAAGGGAGTTTCACCTAATCGTTATGAACTTATATTCAAGAGTAGTAAAGGTTGCTAATCACAATCGTGTTTAGTAAATTCTTGGCATAAGTTTCATGCAATTCATAGTAACAAGTGCCTCGTCAATGCTTATGATTTTCATAGAACTTAATGATTCTTGCTTGTATCTTTATTATGCAATTCACGTAGGGAACTTGTGGGGAATGCTTTGGGTTGTTGTATGCAATCATCCAATTCAATAACTTTAGGAAAATCTGAGGGTTAATTAGTGCAATTCACGGTTAATCTGGGGCGTTGAGGATTCATAGTTTATTGAAAAGAAATTGGAAATCGTTTTGTATGCAAGTGTGACATGTGTGGAGAAGAACCTCCTTGCTAGCCCATCATCCATCTAATTCACCAAATTTCGTTAAAATCTGTTTAAGTTTTTCTTGTTTTATTTTACTTAATTTTCGTTCAAAACCAAATCCCCTTTTTCTTTAGAGTGTCTAACTAGTTAGAAGATGTTTTAGATTGTGTTTTTAAGTGTTTTGAGTCAAGAAAACCCAAAAATTCATCCAAAGGAGTGTTAGAGTTCAAATCTGCCCAGTTTGTGTTTTTAGGCAAATTTGAGTGTTTTTGTGCTGTTTTGAGTCTTTTGAGTTGTTTTAGTGTTTTAGAGTTTAGTTTTGCATTCTTTGAGTGTAGGTTAGTGTTTTAAACTTTGTTTTACGTTTTTGAGTCAGTTTTAAGTGTTTTAGCAATCCCTCCTAATCCCCGGCCTAGAACGATCCCTACTTACATAGTTTGCTAAAATTGATAAAAAGAGGGTTTAATTTGTGTGCTTATATATTTTGCATCAACCGACAAAGAGCGATGTCTTATCTTCCCCTCCACCCTCTCTGGCGGAGCTCTAAACTGGTATTGCCGTTTTCCACCTAAGACAGTAGACTCATTTAAGGAACTGAGGAAACTGTTTGTCTCTCAACACATCTGCCAGACTGATCGCTTGCATTCTGTAGATGACATGTACACTATTCACCAGAAGCCGGATGAGTCACTACGAGAGTATGCTGGTCGTTTCAGCAATGAGTATTATCGCTACGCTGAGGCAGATGACAAGACCGCCCTCAAGGCCTTCACGGCAAGCCTACGTGATTGTTTCTTCAAGTACATGATCAATGCCAACACTTGGAAGACTTACTCTGAGGTGATGGCACAGGCTTACAACCATGCCTCCGCCGAGGCAAAGACATATCAAGGGAAACCCCCCCATAACCACCCATTATCAGCAAGTAGGGAGTGGAAGCCAGATCCAACCAAATGAGAATACCTCGACCTTCCAAACGGCAGCGGTGCCTCCCCCTGCCTTACTTAATACTTTGCCAAGTCAACAGACATATCAATCTCAGGGAAAAAGGAAAGATTTCCATCCTCACCAGTCTCATTTTAGTAAAAAGAGTAAGGGACACTACCGCGATAACCAAGGGTATTGCCATGATAATCCCCGACCCCAGGCAGTCAACACAGTGGGTCAAGCACGTGTCAGGACAGCCCCTACCCCGAGGTATGAGGCATACACACCTTTGAACGCCACATGCGTGGCCATTTACCCCAGCATAGCACACTTGATACCGAAGACAATGTTGGAAGTATGCCCACAAAGCCACTCATTTGATGTAATAGCTTTTGGAATACTTATTGTATTAAACTATTATATGTTTAATGAAGGGCAAAGCTTATTGATAATCACTATTTATTGTATCATGTGTTTAAGCAATAAGGGAATCCAAGGAATGTATTTGATCTAAGAGATAAGTGATTTAAGTAAGTTAGATTAACGAGACCTTTCTCTTATGTTCATTCCTAAAACGTTCCTAGCCATAGGATTGCCAATTGGGCATTGACAATCCGCTAAGGTTAGTATGTGTTATGTCAACTTAAGCGTGAATATGACTAGTCTCAAGTCATTTAGTGTTGGACACTAAGACAAACACATAGGTGCTCGAAAGAGTAATCGAGTACACTGAACAACGATCAAAAGAGAGTTCGAACATACATGTCATGTAAGAACTCAATAGTTGCAATAGGCAAAGTAGTCCTTTCACCTGAGGAATCATAGATGTCTAATGGTTAGGTCCTTGATCTTTGATCATGTCAAAGGCATTCCATTGAGAGTGTCCACGGCATTGTTGGGGTCAAGCTATCTAGTCATGTAGGCATATGAATGCACAACAAGGGATCTCTAACCTTCCATGGTGGAAGGAGAATACTCTAAGATATGATTCGGGAGTCTTTGGCCAAAGCATACGAATATGACTTAGGAAGTATGTTCCAAATCATATTCAATTGAATCATATAAAGAAGTATCACATTGGATAGTAGACATGAAACAAACTATCACTCAAACAATGTGATTAAGAGTATTGTATTAGAGAAGGACCGTATTGCATTGTAATTGTAACTGGATAGGTTCTCCAACCACTTCTACTTAGCTTGGGTAACCATGACATGCTGCTAGGTGTCACTCATGGTTTGTGGAAGCCCTGAAGATTAGCAAACACTAATCTTAATCAAAGGGAGAATTGAAATGTAGTTTCAATTCATAATCGATCGTCAAGAGTAACAATCGCCCACTGCCTCGCTAATTGGAACCTAATGGATCGTACACCGAGTAAGGATGAAAGTGAAGAAATATAAATGAAATGGATATGCAATTAAATGGTTTAATTGAAAATGGTCAAGATTAATTAATTAGTTGATTAATTTTACGAAAGGTTCGTATTGGGCTTTTAAGTTGGTTTTGGGTTTCGGGGCCCAAAAGTGTTTTGGTCCACAAAGCCCATTATGTTTAAGTTGTATGACAACTAAAACAAAATGGGCAATTAGCCCAATAACAAAGACAAGGCCGGCCATAAGGGAGAGTGGATGCAAACTTAAATTAATTACAAGTTTGCCACTCAAATGTGATGTAGTATAAAGTTAACTTTATAGCTATTTTCTCATTAGGGTTTTCTTGAGGCAAAGAGGTGAAACACTTTCTCTCTTTTTCTCAACAAGGAGGCCGGCCACTTAGAGAGGATTTAGCTAGCAATCTTTTCTTCTCTAAGTCATCCATTTCATCTTCACACCTCATCCTTGGTGTGGAGACTTAGAGACACTAAACCTTTGGTGTTTTGGAGATCCTTTCCTCACATCCTCAAGGAGCAAAGGAGCACAAAAAGGGAAGGAAATCACAAGGAAGATCCAAGGAGCTAGGAGGTGACTTGAAGGCCCTCCACTTGGGTGAATCCCTTGTGTAAACAAGGATGAGCTTCAAGGGTAATGAATCTCTAAATCCTTCCTTCTCTTTAATGTAGTTAAAGAGTCTCTTGGTTCACCATTCACTTGAAGGAAAAATTTTGTCCTAGCTAAGAACATGTAAGAACATTTGAATACATATGCAAACTATTAACACTTTAAAGTAGGCATGCATTAAAAAACAATTCATAAAACCCATGACTTTCAAAGCCTAGTATATGGTGAACCAATAAACTCTTTAACAATATTAAAGAGAAGTAAAGATTTAGAGTTTCTTTACCCTTGAAGCTCATCCTTGTTTACACAAGGGATTCACCCAAGTGGAGGGCCTTCAAGTCACCTCCTAGCTCCTTGGATATTGCTTGTGATTTCCTTCTCCTTTTGTGCTCCTTTGGACTTTGTGGATGTAAGGAAAGGATCTCCAAAACACCAAAAGTTTGGTGTCTCTAAGTCTCCACACCAAGGGTTAAGTGTGAAGATGAAATGGATGACTTAGGGAAGAAGAGATTGCTAGATTAATCTCCCTAAGTGGCCGGCCTCTTTGTAGAGAGAAAGAGAGAAAATGTTTCACCTCTTTGCCTCTAAGAAAACCCTAATGAGAAAATAGCTATAAAGTTGCTTTTATAACACTTTTCTTTGGTGAGTGGCAAACTTGCAATTAAGCAAACTTTTACCATCTCCTCACCATGGCCGGCCTATATGTTGTGATTGGGCTTATTGCCCATTTTGTTTTAGTTGTCATACAACTTAAACATAATGGGCCTTATGGACCAAAACACTTTTGGGCCCCGAAACCCAAAACCAACTTAAAATCCCAATACGAACCTTTCGTATAATTAATTAACTAATTAATTAATCTTGACCATTCTTCAATTAAACCATTTAATTGCATATCCATTTCATTTAATTTCTTCACTATCGCCCTTACTCGGTGTACGATCCATTAGGTTCCAATTAGCGAGGTAGTGGGCGATTGTTACTCTTAACGATCGATTGTGAATTGAAACCACATTTCAATTCTCCCTTTATGATAAGTGTTTGCTAGTCATTAGGGCTTCCACAAACCATGAGTGACACCTAGTAGTATGTCATGGTTACCCAAGCTAAGTAGAATTGGTTGGAGAACCTATCCAGTTACAATTACAATGCAATACGGTCCTTCTCTAATACAATACTCTTAATCACATTGTTTAAGTGATAGTTTGTTTCATTTCTACTATCCAATGTGATACTTTTCTATATGATTCCTTTGAATATGAATTGGAACAAACTTCCTAAGTCATATTCATTTGCTTTGGCCAAAGACTTACGAATCATATCTTAGAGTATTCTCCTTCCACCATGGAAGGTTAGAGATCCCTTGTTGTGCATTCATATGCCTACATGACTAGATAGCTTGACCCCAACAATGCCGTGGACACTCCGATGGAATGCCGTTGACATGATCAAAGATCAAGGACCTAACCATTAGACATCTATGATGCCTCAGGTCAAAGGACTACTTTGCATATTGCAACTTTCAAGTTCTTACATGACATGTATGTTCGAACTCTCCTTCGATCATTGTTCAGTGTACTCGATTACTCTTTCGAGCACCTATGTGTTTGTCTTAGTGTCCAACACCAAATGACTTGAAACTAGTCATACTCAAGCCTGAGTTGACATAACACATACTAACCTTAGCGGATTGTCAATACCCAATTGGCAATCCTATGGCTAGGAATGTTTTAGGAATGAACATAAGAGAATGGTCTCGATAATCTAACTCACTTAGATCACTTGTCTCTTAGATCAAATACATCCCTAGGATTCCCTTATTGCTTAAACACATGATACAATAAATAGTGATTAACAATAAGCTTTGCCCTTCATTAAACATATAAAAGTTTAATACATTAAGTATTCCAAAAAGCTATTACATCAAATGAGTGGCTTTGTGGGCATACTTCCAACATCACTAGGCTTTGAAAGTCATGGGTTTTAGAATTGTTTTTTAATGCATGCCTACTTTAATGTGTTAATAGTTTGCATATGTGTTCAAATATTCTCACATGTTCTTAGCTAGGACAAAATTTTTCCTTCAAGTGGTATCAGAGCCTAGGCCTAGTTTATGGTGAATCCTTTTGGGTTTTGTGATTTTCATGATTTGTGATTTAAATGTTGTAAATGTTACAAGCTTTGTTCTTGCTTTTGAATATAAATTTTGCTTGAAAATTTAGCATCTCAAATGTTGTAGATGTAGTTCATTTAAGCATGAATATTGGAACTAAAATTTGGTGCCATGTATGTTGGGAAATTCGGCCAAATCCAAAGGGTGAATTTTTGGGTTCATGATTGTCTTGGTAAAATGGTTTTAAAGTGACTTTTGGAACCCCTAAGTACCCTAGGATATTAACCCTCTTTTGTGTAGTGAAAATTTGAGTTTTAATGTGTGAAAACATTCATGGAGCTCTTATGAGTTTTCATGTGTGTTCTTCAATGTTCTTGAGTTTCTTACCAAGAACAAAAAGGTTGGGAATTTTGATTCAAAGTGTTTGGTGTTTTTCATAAAGTTTTGGTTTATGTTTGATGGGTGATGGATTATTGGTGAGGGATGATAAATGCCATTAATGTTTCACAAAACATTTTCTTACAATCTATACCCATCACCTTTATCCTCACCACTTGCATAAACCACTGGCACTAAATTTTTTAAATTTTTTTTGATTTTTCACCAAAACCCTTTCACACTCCTTTTCACTACTAAAACCGGCCAACCCCAAGTGGGGGGTGAGTTTGGGCCTTTTATGCAATTACATAAAGTTTTGATACTTTTGTATTTTTGTATTTTGGCCCAAAAGTTTACGTTTTTACGTTAAGGCCCAAAAACTCTAAAGGACAAATTGTTTTGTTCCTTTATTGATGTTTTTGTTATTGTTAAAAATTTTGGGTTCTAGTTGTAATTACATGAAGTTGTGGACTTTTGTATTTTTACAAAGTGACCCCAAAAGTTTATGTTTATTAAATAATGGCCCAATTGTTGAGGTCATTGTTTTTTGCCCAAATAAGATGAGAACAAAATGGTTTTGTCTCTTTAATGAGACTTGGATTTTCATTTCAATTAGTTCCATTTAAATCAAGTATATGAATCCGAAAACCAATTGTTTAAGTTGCTTTCTTAGTTTAAGTTGCTTTCTTAGTTAATGTGATTGATTAAGAAAAGGGTGATTATGAACCGAAGGCCTCGATAAAGGAGCTATGTGATTGGCCGCTTTACATTATGAATGTTTGGGTTTAGTAGTTTAGATTTCAATGTAATTCGATTAGTTCAAATTTGTTGTAAATGGACATAAGTCCATCAAATGTGTTGTAAAAGGGCATAAGCCCTTCTCTTTATTTCAAGTATTCCTTTTTGTTTATATGTATGCAAATTGGAATAGTTGGGTCCAACGCCCAATAGGAAATAACGGTTTAATTGGATTAAACGCGTAACTAAAATCAACAACTATTAACCTTAAACCCAAGGTCCAACACAAGGCTCGTGTTGGATCAAATCAAACGGTTCATAATCATCCTAAGACCAAATATGACTATATAGTCCATATGAGGATGCAAAGCATTCGTTAGTAGTTCCATATAGTCTCGCTTGTTTCATCGAAATAGTGGGAGTATTATATACTACTAATTCATATTAACTTGGACCAATGGTTGTGATAGGCCCAAGTTCTTTTAATGAGATTAAAATAAAATTGATGTAGCCCAACACTACTCCCTCAACAAAACGAATATTAAGTTGATAAGCGAGAGATGTTTTGAACATCTCTTCGTAGGCCTTCCACCGTGGTGGGCTCCAATCGTTTGTGACTCATACACCGACTTCACCCTATAATGGGGAAGTTCAAAGTATGTGCTTACATCCAGGAGGAGTCCATAAACATATATGATGAAGTGAGTGTAGACAACGAGTATGACCAACATGATATAATTCTGAGGCTGTGCTTGAACCCCTACATCAACTAGCATGGTGGGAATGACTTAACTAAGTGCAATGGTGCCAAAATGATATAATTCTAAGGCAATCATTCTCTAGAGGCCAAAACAGATGGGTAATTACAAAAGTTGTAAATGGCTAAGAGTTATCCTCTCATCATTATTGTTGCTAGCCAAAATGATATAATTCTGAGGTGGGCTTGGTAATGGTGAGCCTCCCATACCCCGCTAAGAGTTCATCATAACTCTCGAATTCCATTGAGGGATGTGGAATTTGCCAAAAATAGTGGGTGGTACTATTTGATTTAAGACCCAATCAAGTAGTTTTAAAATCAACAATCTAATACGATTTCTGTTATGTTATGTAGTTAACGACATGCCTAAAATTACACCCACCGTTATACTTGACAAAAGGGGCCTTAGGGGCCAACGTTTCCTTGCTTGGTATCGCCACATTGAGAATGTCTCAAAGGTGAAAGACATATTGTATGTGCTTAAGCAATCCCCTCCTCATGCACCTCCTACGAAACTAGCTTCAAATGAGGAGTGTCAAAATTATGCTAGACACTAGGAGGATGACTTACAAGCCAAATGCTTAATCCTCACTTCACTTAGTGAGGAGCTTATGAAGCTACATAAGCACATGGACACTTCTTGTGCCATGGTTGAAAGTTTGCATAAGATGCATGACATTGAGACTAGTAATGTACGATTCTCAAATGTTTGTAGTCTATTGAATGCCAAAATGGCAAAGGGGGCATTGGTCCAAAAACATGGACAAAAGATGGAAAGGATCTTTCAAGATCTTGAAAGTTCAAGAACTTCCATCGATGGGAAAATGGCCCAAGACTTTTTCCTTGCATCTCTCTCGGATGATTTCACTAAGTTTATTGTAAACTATAAAGTGAATAAATTTGATCATACTTTTTCCAAGATGATTGACATGTGCTGTAAGTTTGAACAAAGTTTCTAAAAGGACAGTGGGAGTGAGAATGCAATTATAAGGAAAAGGTTGCATAAGAAGAAGGCAAGAAAATCCAAAGGAACATGTTTTCATTGTGGAAAGGATGAACGTTGGAAGAAGAAATACAGGGTGCGCATTGCGAGCCTTATGACACAAACTTTTGAAGGAACTATTTCTGTCATAGAGAGTGCTTTTACAATGAGCTCCAATTCCTGGATATTTGATTCAGGCGCTAGTCAACATATTTGCAATTCGTTGCAGGGACTAACAGGGAGCAGGACATTGCGCAATGGGGAGATGATTGTGCGAGTTGGGAATGGCACTAAGATCTCTGCAAAAGCAATAGGCACCTACATGCTTAAACTACCCTCTGGGAAGTCTTGGAACTTAAAAATTGTTTATATTTTCCTTCATGTATAAAGAATTTGATTTCTATCTCTAAGCTTTTACGAGATGGGCACTCAGTATTGTTTGACAAAATGAGTTGCACTTTATACCTGAACGGTCGTATTATCTCTCATGGTAATATGATAGAGGGACTTTTTCACCTAGAGACAAGTAGTGGGATGCACTGTATTGAAAGCGGGAATACCTCAAAACCCAAAAGGGCTAGAGAAGAAGTTAACCAAGTTAGACTTTGGCATCTTAAACTTGGACATGTAAACCAAGATAAGATTCGCAAGATGTCGAAAGACGGATATCTTAGTCCATTAGGTAATGACCTCATGGGCACTTGTGAACCTTGTCTACTTGGGAAGATGACCAAATCTCCATTCACTAGGAAAGGAGAGCGTGCCGCTGAAATTCTTGGGTTAATCCACACTGACGTATGTGGACCTATGTCTACTACGTCGAGAGGAGGCTTCTCCTACTATATCACATTCACCGACGATCACTCTCGGTTTGGCTATGTGTATCTTATGAAGTACAAGTCAGAATCCTTTGAAAGGTTCAAAGAATTCAAGAATGAAGTTGAGAAGCAAACTGGGAAACAGATAAAGATCCTAAGATCAGATCGAGGGGGAGAGTATCTAAGTAACGAGTTCCTAGATTATCTCAGAGTGTGGAATAGTATCACAGTGGACTCCACCAGGAACTCCTCAACATAACGAAGTTTCTGAGAGGAGAAACCGAACCTTGATGAACATGGTTCGTTCTATGATGAGTTCCGATGATCTACCAATATCATTCTGGGGATATGCACTACACACAGCAGCTTATTTGCTGAATGCAATGCCTTCTAAATCTGTTCCACAAACACCATATGAGATATGGTATGGGAAGAAGCCAAGTCTTAAACACGTTAAGATTTGGGGTTGTCCAGCATACGTTAAGAAACAAGATGCTGGAAAGCTTGAAGCAAGATCTGTTAAATGCTATTTTGTGGGGTATCCTAAACAAACCTATGGATACGAATTCTATCACCCTGACGACCAGAAAGTCTTTGTCGCCAGAACTGCTATATTCATGGAGGATGAATTCGTTCTTAATGGAACTAGCAAAAGAAAGATAGAATTGAAGGAAATTAATGAGATTAATAATGAACCACAAACAAGCACTCGACAAGTTGACAACCCTGTTCCTGAACCCCTAGCTCTACGTAAATCTGAACGGGTTAGCAAGCCACCTAAGAGGTATGGCTTAGATAATGACTTTGGGGAATTGCACCTTCTAGGTGACAATGACACAAAGGAAGACCCTAGAGACTACACTGAAGCAATGTCTGACATTGATTTAAAGAGATGGCAAGAGGCCATGAAATCCGAGATGGATTCCATGTATCAAAATCAGGTCTGGACTCTTGTAGACCCTCCAGAAGGTATAGTACCTATTGGAAACAAACGGGTCTTCAAGAGGAAGATAGGCGTTGATGGGAACGTGGAGACTTATAAGGCTAGACTAGTAGCCAAGGGTTACAGGCAACGAGAAGGGATTGACTATGAAGAAACCTTCTCTCCTGTAGCCATGATTAAGTCCATTCGGATTTTGCTTGCTATAGCTGCGTACCATGATTATGAGATATGGCAAATGGACGTGAAGACGGCCTTTCTGAACGGCTACCTAGAGGAAGAGCTCTATATGACTCAACCCGAAGGTTTCGTGTCCAAGTCTGAAAAGACTAAGGTATGCAAGCTTCAAAGGTCCATTTATGGACTTAAGCAAGCCTCCAGGAGCTGGAACATTCGTTTCGATACTGAAATCAAAACGTTTGGTTTTACTCAAAACGAAGACGACAATTGTGTTTATCAAAAAGTCATTGGGGATGCAGTTGTATTCCTAGTGTTATATGTAGATGACATATTACTATTCGGGAATGACAATGCAATACTTTCTTCTGTAAAAATGTGGTTGTCCAAAACCCTCCACATGAAAGATTTGGGAGATGCATCTTATGTACTTGGAATAAAGCTCTATCGTGATAGATCCAGAAAATTAATTGGATTATCCCAATCTATGTACATAGATAAGGTGCTAAGTAGGTTCCAGATGGAACAATCTAATAAAGGTCTTCTTCCTGTAAGACATGGAATTCACCTTTCTAAGTCCATGGGACCTAAAACTCCTGAAGAGATACGGCAGATGAGTGTTATTCCTTATGCTTCCGCCATAGGAAGTCTCATGTATGCCATGATATGCACAAGGCCTGATATCGCATATGTTGTGAGCATTACTAGTCGATATCAATCTGTCCCAGGATCAGAACACTGGGCAGCTGTCAAGACAGTCCTTAAGTACTTAAGAAGAACTAAGGACATGTTCCTCGTTTATGGAGGAGCGACAGAGTTGCGAGTGGAAGCCTATACAGACGCAGATTTCCAATCTGACGTCGATGATAGAAGTTCCAACTCCGTATATGTATTCACTTTGAATGGTGGGGCTGTTAGCTGGAAAAGCAAGAAGCAAGATGTAATTGTTGATTCCACAACGGAGGCAGAATATGTCGCTGCAGCTGAAGCCGGCAAAGAAGCGTTCTGGATGAAGAAGTTCATTACTGAACTTGGAGTGGTTCCAACCATTACATCACCAGTAACTTTGTACTGTGATAATAGTGGGGCGATAGCTCAAGCCAAGGAACCCAGGGCTCATCAAAAGAACAAGCATTTTGACAGGCGCTTTAATATCATTAGAAGATATGTTGCCGAGGGGAAAGTCAACATTCTCAAAGTTGCCTCAGCAGATAACATAGCAGATCCACTGACAAAGCCAATGTCTCAAATCCAACTTGACCGTCATATGGAAAAGATGGGTATTAGATACATAGGAAGGTGGCTTTGAGTGCAAGTGGGAGATTGTTGGAAGTATGCCCATAAAGCCACTCATTTGATGTAATAGCTTTTGGAATACTTATTGTATTAAACTATTATATGTTTAATGAAGGGCAAAGCTTATTGTTAATCACTATTTATTGTATCATGTGTTTAAGCAATAAGGGAATCCAAGGAATGTATTTGATCTAAGAGATAAGTGATTTAAGTAAGTTAGATTAACGAGACCTTTCTCTTATGTTCATTCCTAAAACGTTCCTAGCCATAGGATTGCCAATTGGGCATTGACAATCTGCTAAGGTTAGTATGTGTTATGTCAACTCAAGCGTGAGTATGACTAGTCTCAAGTCATTTAGTGTTGGACACTAAGACAAACACATAGGTGCTCGAAAGAGTAATCGAGTACACTGAACAACGATCAAAAGAGAGTTCGAACATACATGTCATGTAAGAACTCGATAGTTGCAATATGCAAAGTAGTCCTTTCACCTGAGGAATCATAGATGTCTAATGGTTAGGTCCTTGATCTTTGATCATGTCAAAGGCATTCCATTGAGAGTGTCCACGGCATTGTTGGGGTCAAGCTATCTAGTCATGTAGGCATATGAATGCACAACAAGGGATCTCTAACCTTCCATGGTGGAAGGAGAATACTCTAAGATATGATTCGGGAGTATTTGGCCAAAGCATACGAATATGACTTAGGAAGTATGTTCCAAATCATATTCAATTGAATCATATAAAGAAGTATCACATTGGATAGTAGATATGAAACAAACTATCACTCAAACAATGTGATTAAGAGTATTGTATTAGAGAATGACCGTATTGCATTGTAATTGTAACTGGATAGGTTCTCCAACCACTTCTACTTAGCTTGGGTAACCATGACATGCTGCTAGGTGTCACTCATGGTTTGTGGAAGCCCTGAAGATTAGCAAACACTAATCTTAATCAAAGGGAGAATTGAAATGTAGTTTCAATTCATAATCGATCGTTAAGAGTAACAATCGCCCACTGCCTCGCTAATTGGAACCTAATGGATCGTATACCGAGTAAGGATGAAAGTGAAGAAATATAAATGAAATGGATATGCAATTAAATGGTTTAATTGAAAATGGTCAAGATTAATTAATTAGTTAATTAATTTTACGAAAGGTTCGTATTGGGCTTTTAAGTTGGTTTTGGGTTTCGGGGCCCAAAAGTGTTTTGGTCCACAAAGCCCATTATGTTTAAGTTGTATGAAAACTAAAACAAAATGGGCAATTAGCCCAATAACAAAGACAAGGCCGGCCATAAGGGAGAGTGGATGCAAACTTGAATTAATTACAAGTTTGCCACTCAAATGTGATGTAGTATAAAGTTAACTTTATAGCTATTTTCTCATTAGGGTTTTCTTGAGGCAAAGAGGTGAAACACTTTCTCTCTTTTTCTCAACAAGGAGGCCGGCCACTTAGAGAGGATTTAGCTAGCAATCTTTTCTTCTCTAAGTCATCCATTTCATCTTCACACCTCATCCTTGGTGTGGAGACTTAGAGACACTAAACCTTTGGTGTTTTGGAGATCCTTTCCTCACATCTTCAAGGAGCAAAGGAGCACAAAAAGGGAAGGAAATCACAAGGAAGATCCAAGGAGCTAGGAGGTGACTTGAAAGCCCTCCACTTGGGTGAATCCCTTGTGTAAACAAGGATGAGCTTCAAGGGTAATGAATCTCTAAATCCTTCATTCCCTTTAATGTAGTTAAAGAGTCTCTTGGTTCACCATTCACTAGGCTTTGAAAGTCATGGGTGTTAAAATTGTTTTTGAATGCATGCCTACTTTAATGTGTTAATAGTTTGCATATGTGTTCAAATATTCTCACATGTTCTTAGCTAGGACAAAATTTTTCCTTCAACCAAAACCGAGGCACCCGGATTACAAGCCCACGAAGAACACGGGCACGTTTTGCTGCTACCACGAGCATAACGACCATGACGGTGAGAAGTGTATCACCCTTCGTGATCATATTGAAGCTTTGGCACGTGAAGGAAAAATTGATCAATTCCTCCTTCACCCTCAAATGGGTAACCGTAACCAACGCCAGGTAAATGTGATATATTCCATAAGTGGTGGCACACCCATATCTAAATCTTCCAACAGGGCCATGAAAAATAGTGAACGAGCTTTAAGGTCTGGCCACCAAGTGTTTCACGTGGAAGACATCAGGGGAGTTAAGTATCAAAAGCCTAACTGGGATCCAATTTGTTTCTACCCTGAGGAAGAAAGAGGTATCATCTACCCTCACAACGACCCACTGATTGTGGAAGCTCACATAGCCAACTTTGAAGTACGACGAATCCTGGAAGACGCGGAGGCTTCGGTTAATATCATGTTTGCTAAAGCTTTCAGGGCACTTAATGTAGCTGAACACTTGCTCGACCGCTCGATTTCCCCTCTGATAAGCTTCTCCGGTGATATCGTGCAACCTTTGGGAAGCATACACTTACCTTTCACCATTGGTACAGGCCCTTACACAGCTACCATTACCACTAACTTCC
The DNA here is from genome assembly GCF_042453785.1 of Malus domestica. NCBI lineage: Eukaryota > Viridiplantae > Streptophyta > Magnoliopsida > Rosales > Rosaceae > Malus > Malus domestica. Next base: position 39,050,963 of record NC_091676.1, read on the forward strand.
TGGTGGTTGATTGCCCAACGGCATACAATGTCATCTTCGGACGCACAGGCATCAATGATCTCAAGGCCATGGTATCCACACAAATGTTGTTGATGAAATTTCCAACCCCCTATGGCAATGGTTACATAAGAGGAGATCAACTTAGTGCACGATCATGTTACAACACTTCGGTCAAGCAATAGCACCTGCATGTGCCCAAGGAAACCCTTTTTATACATGATCAAGTCATAAAGACCAGCCCAGACGAAGCCAACTTGGATCTTTACGGTGGCAACAGTCAACCTAACGATCCTCGAGATGACTCTTTCACCCAGCAAGCATAACCCGCTGAAGAGTTGGAGAAGGTCTCTATCTCAAAAGATTATCCGGATCGCATAGTGAAGATTGGTACCACCTTGTCACCACCCATTCGGTTGGCATTGATCTCTTTTTTGCAAGAGAACACTAAGGTCTTCGCCTGGTCATACGAGGACATGTCAGGCATCTCTCTCGATATAATCTGTCATCGCTTAAGTATTGACCCCAAGACTAAGCCAGTGAGACAGAAGCGAAGATCTTATGACGCTGAACGGTACGAGGCAATGAAGGCAGAAGTTGAAAAACTCAAAGGCATAGGCTTCGTCCGCGAAGTCAATTATCCAACGTGGGTAGCAAATGTTGTCCTTGTTAAGAAGAATCCGACCAAGGAAAGTTTCCTGCTCCAAAAGGTCTTGTGGAGAATATGTGTCGATTACACTAACCTAAACAAAAGATGCCCAAAGGATAGCTTTCCTCTTCCTCTTATAGACAGACTTATAGACTCTACGACAGGGTGTGAACTCCTGAGCTTTATGGATGCTTACTCAGGATACAACTAAATCCTCATGAACCCTCCAGACCAAGAACACACAGCCTTCACTACTGACAAGGGACTATATTGCTATAAAGTCATGCCTTTCGACCTAAAGAATGCAGGAGTGACTTATCAGAGACTGGTCAATTCAATGTTCGCCGAACAGATTGGGAAGGGCATGGAAGTTTACGTTGATGATATGCTAGTCAAGAGCAAACATGCTGACGAACACATCACTAACCTATCTGAAACTTTCACCATTCTGAAGAGGTATCGAATGAGGTTGAACCCCAACAAATGTGCCTTCGGCGTAGGCTCTGGCAAATTCTTAGGCTTCATGATAAGCCAACGAGGCATAAGGCTAATCCCGAGAAGATCAAAGCAATCCTCGACATGAAGGAACTGGTAACTTCAAAAGACATCCAGAGCCTTACTGGCAAGGTGGCAGCCTTAACTAGGTTCATCTCTAAGGCCACCGACATATGTGAGCCTTTCTTCAAAGCACTTAAGGGAAGTAAGAACTACATTACATGGACTGATGAATGTGCTGAAGCATTCAAGAACCTCAAAGACTACATGAGCAAATCCCTTTTGCTCTCCAAACCTGAGGTTGGTGACATTCTCATTATCTATCTATCGGTATCGGCTTCAGAAGTAAGTTTCGTTCTCATTCGAAAGAATGGTAATGTCGAATGGTCTGTCTACTACGCTAGCAAGGCCTTACAAGATGCGGAGACACAATACTCCAACATTGAGAAATTGGCTCTAGCATTGGTCATGTCTACTCGAAAACATCGCCCTTACTTCCAAGCATACTCCATCATCGTGCTTACCAATCATCATCTTCGACAGATACTCCAAAGTCCTGACACTTTCGGGCGAATCATCAAATGGGTGATAGCATTGGGTGAGTTTGACATCTCCTACCAACCAAAGCCAGCTGAGAAGGGCCAAGCAGTGGCAGACTTCATCGCCGACTTCACATTTCCTGTTGACATTGTTTCTACACCTAAGAAGTGGTTTCATTATCCTCCGAAGCTTAGAAAATAGAACCAACAGCCCTAGCATGGAGTCTATATGTTGATGGCTCGTCCAACCAACAGGGTTGTGGAGCAGGACTAATCCTTACGACCCTTGACAAAGTGGCGATGGAGTATGCTTTTCGTTTCAAATTCAAGGCGTCGAATAATGAGGCCGAATATGAAGCCCTCCTAGCAGGCTTACGTTTGGCCAAACACCTTAGGGTTAAACGAATTGATATCTTCAATGACTCCCAATTGGTGGTTAACTAGGTCACCAACAACTTTGACGCTAAGGATAGCTCCATGGTAGCATATTTGGCACAAACACAATTGTTGCTCAGGCCCTTCCACTACCAGATCACCCAAATTCCTCGAGCGACAAACAGTCATGCAGATGCTTTGGCTCGCCTCACCTTAGCGGTGGAAGACAGGATTGGGAGAAAAATTCAGATCGAATTGTTGGCAGCACTAAGCACCATGGCTGCGGAAGTGTGCAACTTACAACAAGGAGATAGTTGGATTACCCCGATTTATAGATTCCTTGCTCATGGCACCCTTCCAAATGACAAAGTCCAAGCTAAGCAGATTCGATACAAGGCTACCCGTTACTTGATCATTAATGACCAACTCTACAAGCGGGGTTTTAACCTACCATACCTAAGATGCCTTACGCCCGCAGAGGCGGAAACTGTCCTTCGGGAAATACATGAAGGAGTATGCGGAGATCATGCTGGATCTCGATCCCTAGCACACAAGGCTTTTCGCCAAAGATATTACTGGCCAACACTCCACCAAGATGCCATCAGAATATCCCCTCATGTGATAAGTGTCAACGCTACGCAACTATTCCTCACTCCCCTCCCGAGCCGCTTACTCCTATGATCAACCCTTGGCCCTTCGCCCAATGGGGACTTGATTTGATCGGCCCAATGCTTGTAGGGAAGGGCAAGATTCGCTATGCAATCGTTGCAGTTGACTACTTCACAAAGTGGGCTGAAGTAGAACCCTTGGCAACCATTACTGAGGCAAAAATAGAAAACTTCGTATGGAAGAACATCCTTTGCAGATTCGGCATTCCCAATGCAATAGTCACTGACAACGGGCGACAGTTCGACAACAAGAAGTTCAGGATGTTCTGCTCTAAGTTCAACATCAACTTATGTTTTGCCTCACCAGCTCATTCCCAGTCTAATGGACAAGTTGAAGCCATCAACAAAATAATCAAGCGAACTTTGAAAACCAGCTTGGACAAGGCTAAAGGTTATTGGCCAGAATTTGTACCCCAAGTTCTTTGGTCATACCGCACTTCGTATCGGACATCAACATGAGAAACCCCATTCTCATTTGCCTTTGGTACAGAGGCAGTTGTCCCAGTTGAGCTTGAGCAAGCAACGTTTCGAGTCCAGAACTACGTGCAAAGCGAAAATGACAAACAACTTACCCTTAACTTAGATCTAGTCGAGGAACACAGAAACTAGGCTCACTTGAGGAATGTCGCCTACAAGCAGCGCATCTCCAACTATTATGACTCAAGGGTCAAACCTCGTTCTTTCAAAGTGGGGGATTGGGTATTGAAGAAAAGATTACTCTGCGACAGAGTCCCTAGTGAAGGAACACTTAGTCCAAACTGGGATGGACCATTTGAAGTTGTTGGCATCAGTCGCCCTGGCTCTTACGAGCTTAGAAGCTCCGATGGCAAGACCCTTGGCCATCCATGGAACGCTGATCACTTGAAGTACTATTACAAGTAAACTTACATTGTACAAGTGTTAAGCTTCAGTCGTTCGGCATCCTATGTAACGAAGACTATTTGGCATGAATTCAATAAAGAGGTGATTTAGACAACTTAATCCTAATCCTCTTACATTCCTAGCAATGAAACACTCGGGTTCAAAGCTTCAACATGAATGCTTCCAACATGAAACAAAGCCTAAGTATATGTCAACAAGACTATACAAATAAACGAATAGCTTCACAGTATATTCGTTCAATCATACATTCCAACACATTCATACATAAGCCAACTGTGCTTTGAAAGGGTTCAACATACTTTGTGTCATTCGACACTTGCTACAATGTGCCTAGACACCTTGCCTTTATTCTCACCAACCAGGTGATGAAATGTAAAGAAGGAACTCATCTTCATGCCACCAACCAGGTGATGAAATGTACAACCCGTACTCTCCTTCATGCCACCAACCATGTGATGAAATGTACAACCCGTACTCTAATATCATTTGGCAACTTACCATTCATGCCACCAACCAGGTGATGAAATGTACAACCCGTACTCTCATTCATGCCACCAACCAGGTGAAGAAAGAACTCATCTTCATGACACCAACCAGGTGATGAAATGTACAACCCATACTCTCCTTCATGCCACCAACTAGGTGATGAAATGTACAACCTGTACTCTAATATCATTTGGCAACTTGCCATTCATGCCACCAACTAGGTGAACAAGGAACTCATCCTCGTGCCACCAACCAGATGATGAAATGTGATGAAAGGTGATGAAGGAACTCACCTTCGTACCACCGACCAAGTGATAAAAGCAACTCACCATTCATTACACCTGCCAGAAGACAAGTGGTACAACTTGTACATATGAACTCCTAGCATTCACAAATAATCAAAAACCCTCAAGCTTGACAACTCAACTAGGGGAGAACTTATGCCCAACAAGAGTTATAATCACCAACAAAGTCTTATTGCAAGCCAACAACAACTTCAGTGCATGGCATACGAAGATCAAGCTATTCAGCCCTCTTGCATCTGCTTCAAACATTTCCCCTCTGTAACAATGCCAACACTACAACACATAGAAAGCTTCACACACTCTTAATCAAGACAGTGTGAAGCAAAAGCAATTTATGCTGCCAACAAGAGCTTCATCAAAGAAGTTCAACCACAATTCTCAAAAGCTTCACACACTCTTGATCAAGACAGTGTGAAGCAAAACCAATTTATGGTGCCAACAAGAGCTTCATCAATGGAGGGCAGCCATAAGTCTCAAAAGCTTCACACTCTTGATCAAGACAGTGTGAAGCAAAACCAATTTATGGTGCCAACAAGAGCTTCATCAAAGGAGTTCAACCACAATTCTCAAAAGGTTCACACACTCTTGATCAAGACAGTGTGAAGCAAAACCAATTTATGGTGCCAACAAGAGCTTCATCAATGGAGGGCAACCACAATTCTCAAAAGCTTCACACACTCTTGATCAAGACAGTGTAAAGCAAAACCAATTTATGGTGCCAACAAAAGCTTCATCAAAGGAGTTCAACCACAATTCTCAAAAGCTTCACAGACTCTTGATCAAGACAGTGTAAAGCAAAACCAATTTATGGTGCCAACAAAAGCTTCATCAATTGAGGGCAACTACAATCTCAAACCTTTGAAGCAAATTCAAGACTGTTCGAAGCAAATTCAATTTATATGGTTCGTCCAAACCTTTGACTACTACAAGGTATGGCTTGCATCACAATCTCTTGCTCAACAGTGTGGAAGCAAAATTTGTATATGTTGTCTCTCCCACATTTTCAAATTTCTAGTTTCCCAAAAAAAAAAAACAAAAGCTTCATCAATGGAGGACAACTACAAATTCTCAAAAGCTTCACACTATCTTGATCAAGATAGTGTGAAGCAAAATCAATTCATGGTACCCAAAAAAAGCTTCAACTCCAAAGATTCACCTACACAGCTTTAACACAAAAACTTCACCAACAAAAGCTTCACACTATCTTGATCAAGATAGTGTGAAGCAAAATCAATTCATGGTACCCAAAAAAAGCTTCAACTCTAAAGCTTCACATACAAAGCTTCAACACAAAAGCTTCACCAACAAAAGCTTCATCAATGGAGGACAACTACAAATTCTCAAAAGCTTTACACTATCTTGATCAAGATAGTGTGACGCAAAATCAATTCATGGTACCCAACAAAAGCTTCAACTCCAAAGATTCACCTACAAAGCTTCAACTCCAAAGCTTCACCTACAAAAGCTTTAACACAAAAGTTTCACCCATAAAAGCTTCAACACAAAAGCTTCACCAATAAAAGCTTCATCAACGGAGGACAACTACAAATTCTCAAAAGCTTCACACTATCTTGATCAAGATAATGTGAAGCAAAATCAATTCATGGTGCCCAACAAAGCTTGGCCTATAAAAGCTTGACCCACAAAAGCTTCACCCACAAAAGTTTGACCCATAAAAGCTTGACCCATAAAAGCTTCACCTACAAAAGCTTCACCTACAAAAGCTTGACCCACAAAAGCTTGACCTACAAAAGCTTGACCTACAAAAGCTTGACCCATAAAAGCTTGACCCACAAAAGCTTCAACTACAAAAGCTTGACCCACAAAAGCTTGACCCACAAAAGCTTCACCCACAAAAGCTTCACCTACAAAACTTCAACACAAAAGCTTCACACTATCTTGATCAAGATAGTGTGAAGCAAAATCAATTCATGGTGCCCAACAAAGCTTCAACCTCAAAGCTTCACCTACAAAGCTTCAACACCAAAGCTTCACCTACAAAGCTTTAAAATATATATATATATATATATATATTTATTTATTTATTTATTTATTTAATTTTTTTTTTTCGAAAATTCAAAAATTCAAAAATTCGAAAATTCAAAAATTTGAAAATTCAAAAATTTGAAAAAAAAAATTTCGAAAAAAATAAAAATTGCCTAGGCCTCCTCTTCTTTGGGCCTAACAACTTTCATAACAAATATATATGAAGAAGGAGTTTTGGGATACCACTTAGAAAGGAAATGCCTCATTCGTCAACTCCCTCGACCGAAGACTTGGGGGACTCCAACCATATGCTACTGCACCTTAATCAAGACAGTGTGAAAGAACATATACCGTCAAAGTGGGGGACAACATATAACGTTGACCGGTGCTCATTCGTTTTTTTTTTTTTTTTTTTGGAAACTAGAAATTTGAAAATGTGGGAGAGACAACATATACAAATTTTGCTTCCACACTGTTGATCAAGACAGTGTGAAGCAAAACCAATTTATGGTGCCAACAAGAGCTTCATCAAAGGAGTTCAACCATAATTCTCAAAAGCTTCACACAATTTTGATCAAGACAGTGTGAAGCAAAACCAATTTATGGTGCCAACAAGAGCTTCATCAATAGAGGGCAACCATAATTCTCAAAAGCTTCACACACTCTTGATCAAGACAGTGTGAAGCAAAACCAATTTGTGCCAACAACAAGAGCTTCATCAATGGAAGGCAACCACAATTCTCAAAAGCTTCACACACTCTTGATTAAGACAGTGTGAAGCAAAACCAATTTGTGCCAACAACAAGAACTTCATCAATGGAAGGCAACCACAATTCTCAAAAGCTTCACACACTCTTGATCAAGACAGTGTGAAGCAAAACCAATTTATGGTGCCAACAAGAGCTTCATCAAAGGAGTTCAACCACAATTCTCAAAAGCTTCACATACTCTTGATCAAGACAGTGTGAAGCAAAACCAATTTATGGTGCCAACAAGAGCTTCATCAATGGAGGACAACCACAATTCTCAGAAGCTTCACACTCTTGATCAAGACAGTGTGAAGCAAAACCAATTTATGGTGCCAACAAAAGCTTCATCAAATGAGTTCAACCACAATTCTCAAAAGCTTCACACACTCTTGATCAAGACAGTGTGAAGCAAAACCAATTTATGGTGTCAACAAAAGCTTCATCAATGGAGGGCAACTACAATTCTCAAACCTTCGAATCAAATTCAAGACTGTTCGAAGCAAATTCAATTTATATGGTTCATCCAAACCTTCGACTACTACAAGGTGTGGCTTGCATCATAATCTCTTGCTCAACAGTGTGGAAGCAAAATTTGTATATGTTGTCTCTCCCCATTTTAAAATTTCTAGTTTCCAAAAAAAAAAAAAAAAAAAAAGCTTCAACTTCAAAGCTTCACCTACAAAGCTTCATCAATGGCAGACAACTACAAATTCTCAAAAGCTTCACACTATCTTGATCAAGATAGTGTGAAGCAAAATCAATTCATGGTACCCAACAAAAGCTTTAACTCCAACGCTTCACCTACAAAGCTTCAACTCCAAAGCTTCACCCACAAAAGCTTGACCCACAAAAGCTTGACCCACAAAAGCTTGGCCCACAAAAGCTTCACCCACAAAAGCTTCACCTACAAAAGCTTGACCCACAAAAGCTTGACCTACAAAAGCTTGACCCACAAAAGTTGACCTACAAAACTTCCACACAAAAGCTTCACCTGCAAAAGCTTCACAATATCTTGATCAAGATAGTGTGAAGCAAAATCAATTCATGGTGCCCAACAAAGCTTGACCTACAAAAGCTTCACCCACAAAAGCTTCACCCCTAAAATCTTGACCCATAAAAGCTTCACCTACAAAAGCTTGACCCCATAAAAGCTTGACCTACAAAAGCTTGCCCCACAAAAGCTTCACCCACAAAAGCTTTACCTACAAAAGCTTCACACTATCTTGATCAAGATAGTGTGAAGCAAAATCAATTCATGGTACCCAACAAAGCTTCAACCTCAAAGTTTCACCTACAAAGCTTTAAAAAATATATATATACATATATTTAATTTTTTTTTTTCGGAAATTCGAAAATTCAAAAATTCGGAAATTCAAAAATTCGGAAATTCAGAAATTCAAAAATTCGAAAAAAAAAATTGCCTAGGCCTCCTCTTCTTTGGGCCTAAGAACTTTCATAACAAATATATATGAAGGAGGAGTTTTGGGCTACCACTTAGAAAGGAAATGCCTCATTCGTCAACTCCCTCGACCGGAGACTTGGGGGACTCCTACCATATGCTACTGCACCTTGATACTCAGAAGTCTCACAACCACTCAGTGACTTGGATTTGTCAGGTCTCCAATCGAGAAGTTTTCCTCACTCGGGAAATTAAGGGAGCACTACCTCAACATACCTGCTTCACTCTCAAAGCTTCAACATACAAGCTTCAACAAAATAAAAAATTCAAAGAACTTAGTGAAGAAGGCCTTGGTGTATTTAACACAATACGTTGAAATGAAGCAAAGTTTGTTTATTGATATCTCCAATAAGTTACAAATATGTACATATACATGAATCAAAATAAACAAACAAGAGGGAGCCTTCACAAAGGTTGCTCATGAGAAGTCTCAGCAGTTGGCAGAGCCCCAGAAAGAGTAGGCACCGGAAGGTGATCATTCGGAGCCTCAATACTGGGCAGAACCCCAGAAGGAGGAGGCACCGAAGGTTGATCATTTGGAGCTTCATTACGTGATACAGCCCTAGAAGACAAAGGCAATAAATGCCTTTGGAACAAACCCACAAACCTCTGATGATCAAGCAAAATCTGACCATCAGATTCTTGCAACTGGTCAAGCTTCCTCTTCATGTTTGTGGCATAGTCATGTGCGAGCATGTGCAACTGTTTATTCTCATGCTTGAGCCCTCCGATCTCCTGTTTGAGACTTATCACTTCAACCACCAATGATTCAACTTGGCGGGTTCGAGCAAATAGGCGTTGGGCCATATTAGACACAGAACCTGCACACTGAACACTGAGAGCCAGAGAATCCTTAACAGCCAACTCATCAGACAGTTTGGAAAGTAGTCTGTTATCTTTGGGAGTGAGAAGGTTCCTAGCCACCACCGCAGCTGTCATATCATTCTTCATCATAAAGTCCCCAACGGTAAGAGGACCATTAGGGGATAAGAAGGATGGGCACCATATGTTGTCTTGAGAAGGCATAGATGCCTCTTTACCAAAGTTCAAGTCAAAACGACGGTCGGATGGGCCAGACATTCTCATAAATGATGAAGGAGAAATGAGGTGCAATAAATCTCTGAAGTAAAGGGAAAATTCCTACAAGCAATAAACTCTCTGAATGTACTTCTTGCACACAATTGGTGCCCTTATAAAAGAAAGGGCAACAGGGTCGTTGGTTCAAGAATTGAAGAGGCACCACTATCCGGATTCCGAAGAGGCACCACTTTCCACACGCAACCTCAGCTCATCGGGTACCACAGATAACTTTGCCAAAGATCTCTGACAAAGTTTAAACACATAAATTTTGAAGATCCAGCTACCCTACTATTACCCACAAGGGTAAAGGAACATCACCACTGCTTGATAACTAGAAAGTCCCAATGTGTGTCAACCTCCGCACTCCGTGGCAAGGCAGACTGGCAAAAATGCCTAACCTTTACTCACATTCGAGAAAACACTCCCAACAAGATTGCTTGCTCAAAAATCGAAGAGGCACCACTCTCCGAATCTCGAAAGCTAGACTCCCAACAGGATTACTTTCTCAAAAATCGAAGAGACACTGCTATCCGAATCTCAAGAGTCAGATTCCCAACAGGATTGCTTTCTCAAAAATTGAAGAGGCTGTTCTCTGAATCTCGAAAGCCAGATCCTCGACAGGATTGCTTATTCGAAAATCCAAAAGGCACTGTTCTCCAAACTTCAAGAGCCAGATTTCCTTGGATAAAGCTTGTATGCAATCTTCACATGAAACATCAGCTTTCCAGATACCACAGACCACTTTTTCAAAACGCTCTGACAAAGTTAAAACATGTGAAGCTTGCGGCTCCCACTACATTGCTATGACCAAGAAGGGTAAAGGAATAGCGTTATTACTTGCTCAAAAATCAAAGAGGCACCGCCCTCCAAATCTCGAGAGTCAGACTCCCAACATGATTACTTTCTCAAAAATCGAAGAGGCACTACTCTCCGAATCTCAAGAGCCAGACTTCCAATAGGATTGCTTTCTCAAAAATCGAAGAGGCACCGCTCTCCGAATCTCGAGAGCCAGATCCCCGACAGGATTGCTTGTTCGAAAATCGAAGAGGCATCGGTCTCTGAACTTCGAGAGCCAGATTTCCTTGGATAAAGCTTGTCTGCAATCTTCGCACGCAACATCAGCTTTCCAGATACCACATACCATTTTTTCAAAGTTCTCTGACAAAATTAAAACACGTGAAGCTTGCAGCTCCCACTACATTGCTACGACCAAGAAGGGTAAAGGAATAGCATTACTACTTGTTGTTAGGGAGACTCCTATATATGTCGATATCCATCCTCCACGGACAGGCAGACCTGCAAAAATGCTCAACCCTTCCTCATATTTGAGAGGGCACTCCCAACGAAGCCTCTTGAAATACTCAGCTTTCTTCCCCCCAATAATACCTATGCAAACCATCCACACCAGAGCAAGAGTATCTCATATCATCAAGGTTAAAAGCAAGAGTATCTCATATCATGCTTTTTCCCTGTCTTTTCCTTTGCCCTTGTTCTTACCTGCAAGACAAGGAGAAAGAGAGCAATCAGTAGCACTTGGAATCAAACTTCCAGTCAGGAACTGACTGCCTGGAACCCCTTGCATGATTACTTACCTGGCATTGCTCTCGAGTACTCATCTTCAACATCTTATGCTTCCAGAAAATATACCACATCTGTCTGAGGAACAGATAGGGCAAGTGAGAAGGATACAAGGAAGCATGTGGAGACAAGCGCAACGGAACACGTGCCGATTCATCTATTACTTCGTCAACAGCAAAAGTATCCCATATCATCAAGGTCGAACGCACTCTTGATTTGATGGACTTGTTTTGACCCTCAAACTCTTGAGTCGGCCTTATACTATAGAGGAAACCAGAAAACCCTCCAACCCAGTTCAAGAATAAGCCTGTCGAAAGTTACTTCTTCAAAAGCAAAAGTATCTCATATCATCTATTCTCCATTTGCTTCTCCTTATCCTTGTTGCTGTTTACGACATAATGAGAAGGAGAACAATCAACCGGAAGCCAAAGTCGAACCTCCGATCCAGGTTGCTTGCTTTGAAGTCTGATTGCTTACCTTGTCTGTTACCTCTTTCGGCAAATCTCCTAACTCGGCGACTTGGGGGACTCCTACTATAGGGTTTTGTATCGCACTTGACCAAGCCCGAAACTACAAGTAAACTTCAAGTGAAATTGATACATTACCTTGTGCATCTTCATCGGTTAAAGATACCACCCCTGGATTGAGGAAAAATACTTCCAGAGAAGATGCCACAGCTACGTATGAGACAGATAAGGCAAGTGAAAATGATACCACACTTCAGTACTTAGAAGTTTCGTGATTACTCAATGGCTTGGATCTTGCAAGTCCCCAACCAAGGAGCTTCCCTCACTCGGGAACTTAGGGGAGCACTGTTTGTACCATACTTGACCAATCCCGAAACTACTGAGCACCGGTCAACGTTATACCGTCAAGGACCTAGAAGAGTTTCCCTCCAACCAGGAGGCCAATCACAGCGTGACACGTGTCGATATAAAAAACCAATCATAGCACGACACGTGTCAACATCAGAAGCCAATCATAACACGACATGTGTCAATGTCATAATGAAACTAGAAACTCTCTTCTATAAATAGAGATCATTCTCTCACAATATTTCCTAATGTCATTTGTACTAAATCATTCACTTGTACTCACTAAAGGAGAGCTTGAACCTATGTACTTGTGTAAACCCTTCACAATTAATGAGAACTCCTCTACTCCGTGGACGTAGCCAATCTGGGTGAACCACGTATATCTTATGTTTGCTTCCCTATCTTTATCCATTTACATACTGATCCATACTAGTGACCGGAGCAATCTAGCGAAGGTCACGAACTTAACACTTTCTGTTGTACCAAAGTTCTCACTGATTTTGTGCATCAACAAATTTCATATAAATATAACATGTTAGCCAGAACCCCTATGGTAGTCTATACGGCTGAATTCATAGCACAAAAATCAATCTAGCCGGAATCACTACAATGACCTATACAACACTATGTTGCACAAGAGTTGGAACCAAATGAAAAGGTCTGTACGACAATAATAGGTGTAATATAATCATGCTCAATACTACTCTCACATAACAGATGGACGATAAATCACTAGTCACCTACGAGTCGGAACCACCTAAGATGGTCTGTACGACAGGACTGTGCACCTAAATTGGATCCAATATGAGCATATGGTGCGGGAGGTGACATAATAAATAGGCATGTGCCATAACTCTGGCTAAATCACAATCACCCTAGGTGCAGTTTTATTAGCTCAACGTTATTCAATCACATATATATCATCAATGATTCACATAACTTACTTGAGCTTACCTGAGCGTCTACATCACCACAATTATATATCATGCATCATATACCAATTCATATACAACATATAAATTCACATGCATGGCATTCAAGGCATACTTTCATTTAAACACATATTTTTTGGAAAATATCAAGTATATAAATATATATTGAAAACCAAAAGCCCACTCACTGGTATGTCGAAGGGTCGTAGCCCCTGAGTCGCCCTTGAACACGCTCGTCCTTAGGATAAGTCTCACCTATATGCGAATTAACTATAAAAATGTTATTTAAAGCACATAGGCAAAACTAACTAATAACTTCTCATACATAGCTCAAATTGGGTATATGAATATACCACAATGACCTATACAATCTCAAGATTGTCCCCAAATTTTTAAAATAATTTTTCATCCACCCATGTGTCACCACGCGCCGGCGAGTGCACAGCAAGATGCGCGGCCACGCACAGGGAACCCTAACGGAAACAGTAACGGCAGTTAGGGAATATTCCGCTTAATCCTAACAGATTCTGTTAAACTTAACTGACGGCATTAGAATATTCCGTCAGAATTGACAGAATATTTCGTTGTCTTCAACCTCAGACTCCGGCGACCATCACCGTCGTCGGAAAACTGGGAATTTTTCAAATCGCTATATCTCACTCATTTTTCATTCATTTCCTACGAAATTTGCACCAAAATGAAGCTTACAACTTGAAGAACATTTCCTTACCAATTTGAAGCTCCAAAAGTCATGGAATCTCGCTGGGGAAATTCCACAAAATCCGGCCAAGCTTGAAACTCACGATCCCGACGTCCAATTTCACCCAACGAACCACTCCGAGCTTCCTTAGGACCTCCTAAAGCTTCATATGTCCTTAAAATTCCCTAAAAATCAACATTTTACGTGAGCATGAATAGTACCTCAGATCGGGGTTCGGATTTCACGAGTTTTCAAAGGAGTTCTTACCTGAAAATGGTACCATTCAACTCGTATGGTTCTCACGAACACAATGGTGTGCTTCACACCCTCGATCTTCACACTTTCGATGGGTTTTGGGTGTAGTCCGTACAAGAGAGAGAGAGAGAGAGAGAGAGAGAGAGAGAGAGAGAGCGTTCGAGAGAGAGAGTATGGGAGGGTGAGAGTGAAAAAGTTTTGGGTGTGTGTGTGGTCCTCACACTAACACATCACCTAACCCACATCTACAACCAAACAAAAAGTCTAAGTCCCAAATTATCCAAAATTAAGCTAGGGCAACCAAATAACCCTAATATTAAATCCCATGAAACGTTTAAGGGTATTCTTGACATTTCCCATCCATGAGAATAATTTTCCGGGACGGGCTGTGATAGTTTCTTATTTTTTAATATATTTTTGTGAGATATTAATATCTCTCCCTCCTAAAATAGAGGAGGCATGGGCCTTTTTTTTTTTCAAATAAAGCAAATTTTGAATTTACAGTTTTATTTGAATGAGGTATTTGGAGAGGACCCTCAATCTTATAAACGTGGTGTTTTTAATTATTTTAATGTTTTTAATTATTAAGAGAGAAAATCATCTGGAATTATAGGTGGCAAATGCAACATGCAAATGGAGTGGAGTGAAATTCATCCGGTTTTAACTGTTTGTATTTACCATTTGTCTCTTTTACTGCAAAACTTCTTCTCTTTACAACTTAACCCACGTGGCTTTAATCCATTTTTTTTATTATTTCAGTTTTTTTATGACAAAATTACCCTTGCAAATTTGTTTCTACTATTTTCGGCCAGTTTTGATTTTTTTTTTGTTTGGGGGGCTTTTTTATCGAAAATTTTTTGGTGAAGTCTTGAGACACCAAACTCTCCTTCTTACTTTCTAACTGCTCTCCATAACTGCTAACTTTTAGAGGATAATTATCATGATTTTTTTTAATTACCATGTTTTGTTTCCAATACAGTTTCTGATAAGTTAAATTCCTTTTTACGTTTTTGTCCTTGTTTTTGGGATTTTTTGGACTTTGATTGTAAAGAAAACAAAGGGACTTTCTTGGCATTTCTAAATGCTTCACAAAACTAGCCTTCTCCCTTTATATACATAGATAAAGAGATGTTAAATTTTAAGTATAAAATTCGAGTTTGATAACTTATGTGGTAATTTGACATTTTTTAAAATTTTGCTCTCTACTCGATAAGTCAAATTAAATTATTATTTTATTACATTAATTTTTTTTATATAATTTTTGTTTTATATTTTAAATTTTACATGTATAAATAACTTTTATAATTTCAGCAGAAAATGTATAAATAGTTCATAATGAACCATTTGGCATTCATGTTTTTTTCCTATTTATCAAAATTAACTTTTTCAATTGTGAAACCCTAAATCACGTTCGAATTCCTTGTTTCAATCTTGTATTGCATAAATTGAACTTTTGTGATTGCGTGGATCAAGATCGAAGAGAAATCCCACCCCACCTCTTCGGAGGCCCCCAAATCCCAGCCCATTCCACTTCTTCTTCCCTGTCAACCCAAATCCCAACCCCTTCCAGATTTTCCAAACCCCACCCCCACCCCTTCAGAGGCCCTCAAATCCCATCTTGACAGTGGAGACGAGCTTGACCGGTCGACACTATAAGAGCAGTTCTACCATTGCTAAGGCATTCCCGGGCTATTCACTATTTAATCCACTCAATGAATAATAACTGCTTTTTGCATTTCCATCCCTACATTGAATAACCCTAGCAATAGGCAATAAAATATTAGTATTTAAAAAAAATTATTTGTAATTACGGATAAAATTTTTGACACACCCCGACCTAAAATCAAGGCGTGCTGGCAGTCACGTGAGGGTGACGTTGCCATGTGTACAGTGCGGAAGCGATAAGGATATGAAATATACGAATAAATAAAAAACCGAAAGCTAATTAATGTGCACTAATAAGCAGAAAGTGCTAGGAATGAGATACAAGTGTAAATACACATAATCAGAGTATAGAAGTCTAAGTGCAGTCTAGTAAGACAAGTACTAGTTATACAGTACCAGAAGAAGTCCTACGAATATTATACTTTGTCAGAACCGCCAAGATCCACAAATGCCACCAACAACAAGTCTACCTAAAACCTGGAGGGGCGCAAAATAGAAAGTGTGAGTGGGAAAAAACAAAGCTTTTCAAAATCATTTCATTTATCAAATGCTCTAACCTCTCGCCGTAAAACATGTATAATTTTCCCAGAAATAAAATATATATATATATATATATATATATATATATATATATATAACAGAATAAGTAACTCAGGTGAAAATACATTCATGGAAAATAACATATTAACCGGAACCCCTGCAGAAGTCTGTACGGCTGAATTCATAGTTCATTAGTCAATCTAGCCGGAGTCACTGTAAGTGACCTATACGGCACTACACTACACACAAGTCGGAACCACTGTAATGGTCTGTACGACAGGACTGGGTGTAATATAACTATGCTCCTTACTACATTCTCATTATAACTGTGCGATAAATCGCTAGTCACCTACGAGTCGGAACCACATATAATGGTCTGTACGACAAGACTATGCACCTAAATTGGATCCAATGTGAGCATAGGGTGCGGGAGGTGACATCATAAACAGGCATGTACCATATCTCTAGCTAAATCACAATCACCCGAGGTGCAGGTTTATGAGCTTTCAACCACATCTCATATTATAAATATCTCATATAATAAAACATAACTCACCTGGTACTTACCTAAGCGTCCACATCACCAATTCATATTATGCATCATATACTAAATCATATGCTGAATATAAATTTATATGCATGGCATTTCAAAGCATACTTTCATTTAAACGCATTTTCTGGGAAAATATCAAGTATATAAGTATATACTGAAAACCAAATGCCCACTCACTGGTATGTCGAAGGGTCGTAGCCCCCGAGTCACCCTTGACTACGCTCGTCCTCGGGATAAGTCTCCCTTATATGCGAAACAATTGACGTCGTTACCCTCCGTTAGGAATATTTCGTCAACTTTGATGGAATATTCTTCTTTCTTCTCCGATGAACCTCGCCAGTTGCCGTCGTCGCCGGAAAACTGTTTTGGGACCTAAAATCCAAGGAAATTTGCCAGAGAACCTTCGATAATCCAGCCAAACTTCAAATGCATCGATCTCGACTTCCCGACGTCCAAATCATGTCATTTTTCTTCTCCGAGCTTCGTGGAGAGGTCCTTAAGCTTCCTATAAGCTTGAAATCCTCTGAAAATCATGCATTTACGGCTGCATGAACAATATTCAAATCAGAGGTTAAGGTTTCTTGGGCTTTTCGAAGCTTTCACGCCCAAAATTGGTATAGATGGGTTCATGACGATGAGATGAAGATGATGACGGTGTCTACAAACTCGATCTGTGCCTAGTTGGAGTTTAGAGAGAGTGACCATACAAATTGTACGAACGAAGGAAGAAAAACCGAGGGAAGAGAGAGAGTGTACACGGGAGAGATAGAGAGAGAGTGTGTGTTTGTGGTCTAGATTTGGTCCCAATCAAAACCAAAAAAAATCTAAGTTCCAATTGGGTCCCAAAACTTAAGAAAATACATAATTTGTCCACAACCAAAGCTTAAACCACACCATCCCACATACGTTCAAGGGTAAAACCGTCATTTCACACCGTCGAAACTAAACATTTCGGGACGGGCTATGACAATTTTAAATCGGTCTCGTTGTACCACTTTCTATTAAAACATTTATTTTTATTTTTTAATTTTTTCAATTCACATGGTGCAGCACACCATTCCAAAACCTTTGTTTTTTTTTTCACATGGTGCCGATGCACCATTCCAAAACCTTTTTTTTATTATTTTTTTTCTTCTTCTTTTCACATGGTACCAATGCACCATTCCAAAAGCTGTGTGTTTTTTTTTTCTTTCTTTTTCAAGCTCAGCAGCTCTCTCTCACTTTAGCTCCAGAGGCAGGGCCTCAGACTCTAACAACATCAATAGCCGATCCATGCAAAACTTCAGTTTTTCCTTAGTTAAGTAGGTAAAGGATCACCAACTCCTTAGTTAAAATCTCTCTCTCCCTCTCTCTCCCTCTCTCTCTCTCCCCCCCAAAAAAAAATCCCAAATCGTGCGATCTGGGCGCGCAAGTGGAAGGAAGGGGATCACAAGTGCGTGGAGGCGAAGGCAGTGTGGGGTGCGGTGGTAGCTGCGACGGAGGAGGGACTGGATCTCTGCCATTTGTCTGTGGATGTTCATCAGCCTCGGCGACGAACTCCAGCGAGTGCCGTTGAGTTTGAAGCTTATTGGGTTTTTTAATTTTTTTTTTAAATTTTACTTTTTTTATTAATATTTTATATTGTGGCTGACGTCGCCGTGATGTCAGCCCACGTCACGTTGCCTTCGGGCTCTCGGGCTGGCAACTCGTGCCGAGCCTTTCCTTTGGGCATGCTCGGGCTTTCTGGCCCTGTTCCCTCGCCTGTCCCTCGGGCTCCAGCACACGCTGGAGCTACTCTAAGTGATCAACCCAAGGTGCAAAGAGAGAAGACGACGACAACGAAAAAGGAGAAAGCAAGGGTAATGAGAAAAGTTTTGGGGGGACTATGCAAATGATTAGAGACAGAGATGCGGTTGGAATTGCAGATCGGGAATGAAGAAGTTTGAAGCTTTTGGAATTGCAGGTGGAAGGAATTAAAAATGATGAAGAATATGATATTTTTGTCTTTTTTAGTTCTTTGAAGGAAGGTGGATCCATGACCTGGAAAAAGTATTTAATAATGAATTAAAAATATTTAACGATGCTGTCAAATTTGACAGCAAGGGTGTGGACTTCTATTCCACGTCATACCATATTCAGATTTGGCCTTTCGGTTGGAAAATTTTGTTGCTTTTTTTTATGACTGTTAATGTTGATTTGAAGATTTTGACATTTATTTTGGAGATGCTCTAATCTGACCTTCAGTCACTACAAATTTACAGGTGTTGTCAATTTGGATTTAAGAGAGTTTTAATAG
Source organism: Malus domestica (assembly GCF_042453785.1). Taxonomy (NCBI): domain Eukaryota; kingdom Viridiplantae; phylum Streptophyta; class Magnoliopsida; order Rosales; family Rosaceae; genus Malus; species Malus domestica. Next base: position 39,069,946 of record NC_091676.1, read on the forward strand.
ATTTTTTTTTAAAGTGAAAGATTTCAAAGGATTTTAATAGACTCTACAAATTCTCAAAGGACTTTTGCATATTTATATGGATTTGTATTATAGATTTGTATGGATTATTTCATGAATTTTTTATGATTTTTTATGCTTTTTAGGAGAGGCCTCCCACATTGAGGGAGTTTCAATAGCTTCAAACTCTTCCAATGGCACTCATCTTCTTTCTTCATCATCCTTGGTGTCGACACTTAGAGGTTCCCTCTCTTGGGAACTTGGAGAATCCATTCTTCAATCCTCTTCCAAGAAATTCATGGAGCAAAGAAGCTAGGAATGAAGGCCCTCTCTCAAGGGTGATTAGTCTTTGCTTATGCAAAGATGATTCAACAAAGGTATAAGAAATATCAATTCCTTTCTTTAAAATTTGAGTTGGCATAACCACACCGAAGCAACCTTCCTTCGTTTCCTTCTTGGGGTCTTTTGATATGTATCCAAAGTAACTAAAAATCAGACCTATTTCAAAAGTCAAAAGTCACCAAAAATGGGACCTATTTTCCCTTCCTTTTACTTATTGGATTCCGACCTACCCATGTTGCTGCTCTTATCTTCCTTTGTCTTTTCCTGTTCATTATCCTTATCTTTGGCATAAAGGCTTTGAGAGCTCTCAGTTATATCATCCAGTTTAGCATATGACTGAAGGGCTTGACTTATGTCTTTGAGCTTCAAGGACTCCTTTCCAAACATTAGAGTTGTTCGAAAGAGCTTGAAAGTTGAAGGTAGAGACCTCAACAAGATGGTAGCCATATCATCGTCTTTGTAAGTTTCTTCGACCTTCTAATGATTGGCTATGCAATTCTAGAACCTACATATGTGATCTTCAGTATACCTTCTTCTTTTAGTTGAAGCCTGAATAATTCATCTTTGAGAAAAAGTTTGTTGGACACAATTTTGCCCCTATAAACATGCTTCAACTTGTCCCATGTTTCCTTAACGATTGTCTTTTCTATGATATGGGACCTGACTGATCTTGTGAGATGGGTTTTGATGGTGTTCCTGGCCTTCTTGAGAACCTTGGTGCATGCCTCTGATGTCATGGTCGTAGGCTTCTCACCAATGAGTGCATCATCCAAATCTTAGTTTATCAGTATATTATTCATCATTGTTTGCCAATCAATGAAGTTATCATTGCCATCAAAAGGTTTTAGCGCAAGCCTTAGGTCCACGGTCGCCTTTCCTTTTGACATCGTAGAACACTTTAAACCAAGGACTTGATACTAAATGTTGTGTCACGAGCTCCATAAGTGTCAACTACTACAACTGCCATGCACCAATATTGTCCCTACTTAAACACCTAGGCTCAATCCCCAGGGTGGTATCTAGCCCAATGGACCTAAGGTGTGAGATTTTATGTTGAAAGACCTTGGTGCAATTAGAAGTTGACACGTATATTTAAATCTTAGATTATTGTTGTACTTCTCTAATGTTGGACTCTCTCCACACACATATTGGATTGTATCGAGCCAGCCTTTTACACCAACAATTACTTTATTTCTAGCTTCGACCAAAGCAATGTACTCTGCCTTTGTGGTGGACAGAGCTGTAATTGGTTGTGGTAGTGCCCTCCAACTAATTAGTCCTTTTGCACATGTAAAGGCATAACCAAAAGTTGACCTTCTTTTGTCCAAGTCCCCTGCATAATCGACATCCACATTTCCCAACATCTTGCTTTTTTTTTTTTTTTTTTTTTTTTTTGCTTTTCAAACATGATCCCTTATCACCAAGAACCTTTCAAGTAATGCAAAATCCACTTGACTGCATCCCAATGTTGCTTTCCTATATTTGCCATGTACTTGGAAATGATGTTGAGTGCTTGAACTAGGTTGGGTCGTGCGCATGCTATTGCATACAGCAGCCCAAGACATTAGCATAGAGCACCTTCTTTATCAATTGTTTCTCTTTTGTGAGCCATCAAAGGAGTTGAAACTACTTTTGATTCTTTCCTAGTTGTTTTAGGAAAAGAATCGGTGCACCTATACTTTCCCTAATACAATCCTAAATAAAATAGGACACTAAATTTGATGAGCCAAGTCCTAACACTATGTAGTCAAGGTAAAATCATGACTGTGATTTACTTATGGAATTGTGTTTTGGTATAGAGAGGCATGATATAAAGATGGACTGGTAATCCTGGTTGGTCACACTTCACTACTTTTTTTGTCTGTTTGTTTGTCTTATCTGCGTGCACGTAAAACTATATTGCTTTCGATTCTTTGTGTATTAAAGTAGTTCAGAATTTGACTGCTTCCAGGGGGTCTTTCCAAGCTTTGGTGAACGATATCTCTCCATCGTTTTGTTCCAGTCAATTAGAGAAGATGGTGAGAAAATGTAACCAGAGCCATGAAATTCCTTTTCTCAAGCAATTTTGTGACAGTAATGCACATTGATTGTGAAATCCCCTCCACGGATTTCACTATTTAAAATTACGTATTTCGTATTATTAATTCGACGTGTTTATATTTGCGGTGCATTTATTTAAGTAAAATGATGAAATCGCCCCTATTGAATTAAACAAAATTTTCACGGACATATTTGATTCTTTCATAATTTTCCTGATTTCTTTACATATTTGGATAGTAAGTGTCGATACGAACGCGTGACTGCAAACGGATTGCAATTTGGAGCTATAACGAATGAAATATAAACGAGCAAAGGTTAAGGGTAAAATGGTAAAATTGTCCCGTTTTGCTAGAAGGCTCCAGAAAATACCAGGTGGATGGCTGTGATCGCGCCAGGGGGGGGGGGGAAGAAGGAGATTTACTTTGCAGAAAGCTAAAGGTTTGAAGATGCGTAATGCTGTCGTTGCTACCACGGCGGGGAAGAGACTCTTACTGCGGTCTGGAGTCTGAAGCTTGGATTATACAAAGGTACCTTTTACGTAATTGTGTGTGTATATATAGCTTGATATGTAGATGGTGCGAGTGAACCGATGTGGTAGGATAGGCAAACATGAAATAATAATTCCTTTATTCGCAATGCAGAATGAACTAATTTAGGTTTTATTGTTTAATTTGATTATTTATCAGACGCTGATCAATTATTGGCTTCAATATTTTGGTTAAAGCTTAAACTGAAAGATTCAGGAATATGTATGCCTTAAGTGTGAGAAAAGGTTGCAACTGTATCTTCTTTTTCCTCTGTAGTTATCTAGGTGCTCATTTTGATACCCATGAAAGCACCTCCAAGCAGCCTGGAAGATGAGATGAAGATTTAAGACTTTTATTTTTATATTTTATGTTATAGTATTAATGGCTATCTTCAAGCCATCAGATAAGAAGGCACCGCCTGGCCTTCTTCTTGTACCCAACAGGAAAGAGATAGCGAGAAGGGGAAGAGGATAAACTTAATATTTACGATAATAATTTACATGAGAGACTCTCCGTTTCCTTTCCTTTGAGTAATAGGGCAGATGGAGAGAAAAGTGGAAAGAAAAGGAATACGAAAGAGATGATGAAAGATGACAGATGAGAGTTAAGGAGAGATAGCAAGTCTTGAGACTTAAATTAAGATGGCAAGGGGAGCTGCTCTACTGATGGCACCATTGGTACAACAAGTAGGTAGTTCTAGTGGCCTAATTAGTTTTTTTTTTTTTTTTTTCAAATTGAAGGAAAGCTCTTGGCTGGTTCTTTTACGGGTAAGAAAGAAGATTTCAAATTGTTACTTTTTTTATTTATTTGTGAACAATTGACGGATGCAGTATGTAGAGAAGGATAATGACATCCAAGTTATATAGTAGCATTTCGAGTTGTGGATTGGCTACCGTTTTTTCTAAAACTATTTATAAGATGCCCATTCTTTTTCATATGAAACAATTTGGTCTTTCAGTACAAATGTTGAAAAGGCATATATGGTAATTGTCCAATGATCTGTTTAGGGTCTTCTTTTGGCTTAACAAGTTTAGTGATATGTTCTTGACATCTTATAAAATATGTGTGTGTATGCATTCGAACTAAACCAAATTGGTTTAACATTATCAGATCTTTTGCGCATCTACTATATATTGTCTGAGTTATATGTATCAAGTTAATATGATCTATGATGGAGTTGGAAATTATATTATTATGTCTACACATGGTTTAAAATGTCACCCTTCTTATTTACCATGAAGACAACATGCATATGAATATTTAAATTTCACTTGCTCCCTGATTTTCTAAAGGTTATACTTATTCAAACATTCCCTTGTTCCGACCAAACCATTCTAGATTATCCAAAATGACGTTGAGATTTGTAGTGTGAGATTAGTTAGTTTGAGTGTATTGTTGAGGATCAAAGTACATGTCTTGCATATGGTGTTTTGGTTACACTTGTGAATAGGAGCTATCAAAGTGGTGGTTTCTTGTGGTAGCCCTTGGGCGAATGTGCGGTTGTGGACCATGGGCGAATGTTTCAAATTGACTTGTGTATTGATGATATTTGTGAAATGTGATTTGCAGTGCTTGTTGAATGGTTTGATGAAAAGTAATTTGACGTGCATATTTGAAATGTGGCTTGATTTGTATGATTGGTGTGATGTGATGAAATGTAAGGGCTAGTAGTGGACTGTTAACCCATTGACATGGGGATTTGTTGCTTCGAAATTTTTTTCACATCTCGGTTCATTGTTCCATTTCTCGCTTCATTGATCTGCTCTAAATTTAGTACTTGTGCTTTGTTTTATTTTGTTGAGCCTTCGTAAATTGAGCACTTGGTTCATGTTTTGTTTCTTCGAGCTGTTGATATGTTCCTTGGACCTCCGCTCGGTTCCGTTGAGTAATCCAAAATTGGATATCCGCTGGGGTTCCATTGAGTGGTCTGGTTCCCTGCTTCGTTTAGATTCCGTTGAGTGGTCTGGAATCCCTCGTGATCCGTGATTCCGTTGAGTGGTTCAGAATCGTATCTAACTTGGATTTCATTGAGTGGTCTTATATCTATTGTACTCCGCAATTTCGTTGAGTGATCCGGAATCATATCCACTCAGATTCTGTTGAGAGGTCTATAATCCTTTTTACTCCGCGATTCCGTTAAGTGGTCGGAATTGTATCCTGGTTCGGATTCTATTGAGAGGTCTGTAATCCTTTCTACTCCGTGATTCCGTTGAGTGGTTGGAATTGTATCCTGGTTCGGATTCTGTTGAGTGGTCTATAATCCCCTTTGGTGTCTTGGTTCTGTTGAGTAGTCCATAACCAAATGTTGATGGATTTCGTTGAGTGGTCCGAAATCGCATCATTTGACTTGTTGGTTTCTTGGATTTGATTTTAGCTTCAGAGATGTAAGCTTTGACCGAACTGTGTCACTCTAGCCCTGCATTTCAGTGTATGGTAAGTGTTATTGTTTGGTATGATTATTGGATGCTATTGGATGTAATTGTTATGATTATGATTAGACTTGTCGACCAACGTGGCTTGAGATTATTATTGTGCTTCGTCGATTGATCCTTGAGATGTGGCATTCGCTGAATTGTGTATTATGTTGAGACGTAGTGAGATATGTTTTGAATAATCGAGTGTAGTGAAATGGTGAACTACAAACGGCTTAATCCCTATTGAGGGTACGTAGGCAGTCTAACGAGGAGGTTAGATGCAACCATAAAGCATACGAAAAATTATTACGCATTTGGAACTCGAGTTATGCTTTGAACATATCCCGTAGGTGGGGTATGTTAGATATACGAATATTTGGTGACGTCATGTGTCGATCCTGAACATATGTCGGGATTGGAGCGTGACATTGTTTAACCTGAAACTTTCCTTTTTTATATCACACATTGGACCCTCAGATCTTGTAATTGTGTTAAATTTCACCTTTTGTCTATTTGAATGTCTACTTCTTCAATAAATTGATGTTTTTTTAGTCAATTTTGTACAAATGTTGTTTACATATCCATCCAATTATAGATTCCACGCTCATCATGCAATCAATCTAATGAAGATTCAAATAATTTGTTAGGCAAAAGACATGAATTGATACAGTTTTAAAATTTTAAGGTGTAATGTGAAAAAATCAAAATCTCATGACCAAACATGTAAACCATCGCAAATTTAAAGAGTGTAAAATGTAATTAGCCCTTAAACGACAAGGTTTTAGTTCGGGCTGTGTGGTCTTGCTTGTCGTCCAAATTACAGGGTTTACTTCCCAAACTTAATTAAGGCCTTATGTTTTAATTTTTGTACTATAAGTTTTCAAGGGAAGGGATCCCCATTTTTTCATAAAAATAGGAATTAGTTGTGGGGTTCATACGATATCGAATTTTAACGATTTGAACCCTCTAGTTTTCAAGTTGCACCTCATAGACCATTCTTGCAAAATATTAGTCAAATCGAAAATATTTAAGACATCTAATTTGGTTAAAAAAAAATAACGATTACTTTGTTTGTTATATAAGAAACAATACAATTTTATCTTGATAATTAAATAGACAAATGATTTTGGATTGAATTTAATTTAATTTTTGTAAGAATGATCTATGAATCGAGATTTACAAATTAGACTATTCGGATCGTTGAAGTGTGTTTCACACCTAGTCCATATTTTTTGGAAAAAATGAGAATGGCTTTGATATATATATATATATAGGTCCAATTATTTGACTGGGAACGTGGTTCTATCATATACTAGAAAATAAGTGATCGGATCATATTTATATATATTTTTACTTCGAATTCACTCGTCTTTTCTTAGTTAGTTCCTTATATTTTTGAGCTATTTACGTTATTTTTGTGTTTATAGGATTTGTTACGCAAAGAAAATAAAAATAGCACAAATGAGTTTTAAATAATAAACAGAAAGAATATTGGTTTTATTTTTGGATTGGGTTTTATTTTGGTTTATTTTGGTTTATTTTATATGCATTGAATTGATTGTTTCATAGAATATTGGTTTTGGATTTGTTACTTGAATTTGTTCTTAATTCCCAACTGCTACTAATTTAGAGTTTATGATACAAATTAGTTTTGTATTATTTTGTCAAGGAAGAATCCAAGGACAGCAAGAGGAATAAAATAAAGAAAGGGGATCCAAGACAAAAAGGAAAGACAGCGAGAATCCAAGGAGAGACTTGCGGAGCGCCAGGCATGAAAGCAGGCGGGACAGCTAAGGAAAGAAAAGGCTGTCTTGCAGCCTTGAGAAAGAAGAGAAGAATATAGAGAAAGCTGCCTTTGCAGCGTGAAAAAGGGGAGAAGATGCGGGGAGTGTGGAGGATGGAAGAAAAATAATAGAAGAGAATCAAAGAGCTGCTTTTGGCAGCTAGAGAAAGTGACACGGGAGAGAGTAGCAGGTGAAAAGGAGAGGACAGCAGTGGGCTGTCTTGGAGCCCAGAGGAGTGCGCAGGGTGCGCAGAAAATAAAAGAAGAAACGCTGCCTTTAGCAGCAAAAAGGAGAGAAGCAGGAGAGAGGTCAGAGGGCAGGACAGGCGGGGTGAAAGAAGACAAGGCAGAAACAAGAAGGCAGGCGTGGGGGGAATCACGGGAAGCTGCCCGAGGACTGCGCAGAGGAGAAGGAAGGCACGGACTAGAGAGGTGAGCACGGGGGAAGCTGCCCTTGCAGCTGAGACTGACGCAAGGAAGACTGACGCGGGCAGGGGGAGAGAGAAGTGGGCACGAACGCAGCAGATCCTCTTTCGGTTTAATCTTTCCAAACTCCTCTTTTATTTCTGTTTTAATAATGTGTAAATAAACCTATTTTGGCTAGAGGTTAATTCAAAGCCATGAATATATTTGTAATATGAATTGATTACCTTCAGTTGTGATTTCTGAGTTGTGATTTAATTTGCTTAACTGCTTGATTGATAACTTATTTTTGTATGTCGATTAAGGATGCATACTTAATTTACATGCATGAATTTGATGCTAGAATATAAGTGAATTTCACCTAATCGTTATGAACTTATATTCACAAGTAGTGAAGGTTGTTATCCACAATCGTGTTAAGTGAATTCTTGGCAAGAGTATCATGCTTTTCATAGTTACGAATGCCTCGTCAATGCTTATAGTTTTCACAAAGTTTAATGATCTTTGATTGTATATCTATTGTGCTTTTCACGTAGGGGACTTTTGAAGAATGTTTTGAATTGTTTGCGTTTTCCCGTCCAATTCAATAACTTAAGGAAAACTTGAAGATTAAAAAAGTGCTGTTCACGGTTAATTTGAAGTGTTGAGATTCACAATTTATTGAAAGAACAACTGAAAATCAATTTAGGTTGCATATGTGTCATGTGTGGAGAATAACCCTCTAGCTAATCCATCACCTATCCTTTCACCTTAATTTCATGTTTTTGTCAATTTTGTAATTTATTTAAGTTTAATTTACTTCTAGTCAAAACCAAACACCCTTCCATTATTAAATTATTTTATTTAGTTAGTTTTCATTGTTGTTAGTCTTTTAATTCAATTTCCGTCCATTTCAGTTCCTAGTGTCTAAATTGAGTGTTTCCATTATTTTGAGTCATTATAAGTGTGTTTCAAGTTATTAGAGTTTTTAGCCTAGTTTTGTGTCCTTGAGTCTTATTTAATATTTTTAAATTAATTTAGAATAGATTAGCAATCCCTCCTAATCCCCGGCCTAGAACGATACCCTACTTACATCTATACTACAATTGTCAAAAAGAGGGTTTAATTTGTGTGCTTATATAATTCGCATCAATAAGCCCGCGCTATGCTGTGGGAAATCATTGTATTAATCGTAATTGGATGAATAAGAAACATTTATCTAAATAAATTCAACATAATAATGAATGACAAAGGGATATATAAGGTGAGTAGAGAGTGTGCACCACCAATTTGTTTCAGTTTGGGCCCTTACCATAAACGCGCAAACCGAACCTTGTTTTTTTTATTTTCACTGATTTCTTTGTACTGGATCCTGGGGCAGTATCGAAATATTTCACTATCGTTCCTTCATACTTTTTATCGTTTCGAGCCTTAATCAGTTCCCTTAAATTTTTTTACCAAATCACCTTCTAGAATTTGTTGTTCGCTTCGATCAATCTCTTTCACCATTTTATTAACCTTGAATAACAAATTAAATACAACGTTAATATTTATGTATTTAGAAAGAAAAATGTGTTTAGCTTGTAGATCTTAAAATAACTGTGTCAAAAAATTTTAAAACTCAAATATAGAAGCTGTGAGTTTTTTGGAAATAACTTAGGTTTGTTCGGAGAGCATAGTTATTAACAGCACTTATTAATGTACTTTGGGAGGGATGAGATGGTTGACTCTTAGGAAAACCTAACGAAAACACCAACCACACCAACCAAGCAAAGTAACTAACGTCTGAAGAATGGTTTGGAAATTGAAAACGCAACAGAGAAAGAAAGCAATTGACAAAAAAAAAATATATATAAAATGACTAACAACATTCGACTAAGAATTAGGAACATGTAGTTAAAGAAAAATCACAGATGACACCAATGCACCTTTGAACAATAATAGAATGGTTGAGACCAAGTTAAAACCAACAAAAACAAAGAAACTAATGAACTTGTGAAGTATCAAAAGATTACAGAGATAACCAAGAATGAGAAACAAAGCAGGTAGCAGACGAATGACATAAGCTGATAAAACCAAACAATCGACTGAAACATGATAAATTTGCATTAACTCAAACGGAAAGCACAGGGAAACAATGTATATTAGATTAGGTGACATACCAAAGCCTTGATTCAAATGCAATAGGTGCGGATTCCTAGATAAAGGCAGCAAGAAGAGCAGATCACAACGTTGCAATAAGACCTTGATCTAAACTACAACAAATCAGTGAGATTGAGAGTTAGAATTCGAAGCGCAAACAAATGGATACATGAATAGTAACACAATTTGTGACAGTGCAATGGACTCTAACTGGGACAGTTCAATGGACTTAATGTACGACAAATTTATATTTAACGAAAGAAAAGCTGCTAACAACGGGAATGCATCTTCTGTCACCATATTAATTTAAAGGCCTAAAGTAAGGATGAGGTATCGCAGGTGGTTCTTAATTAGTACAGGGGTTAGAGTGTGAGAACGTTGGTTTTAGAAGGAATAAGCTAAATAGAGTAAATAATGGTTTACGGTGGAGTACGTTTAGTGAAAATCAGTGAGATTGTTCATTTTTGGAAGAGGATGGTTTTGAGTTAGAATAGAACATTTGGACTGCATTTAACAACCAGCATTTATGGTTCTATGAAAATAAGTATAAACTAAGTTGGAATGACAACAACAAACAGCAAAAAAAATGAAGGAATGCAGAACTAAGGATTGTCAAGTGGCTCAACATTTAACAACCACCATTCATGGTTCTATAAAAATGGGTATATACTAAGTTGGAATCACTACAGCAAATAGCAAAAGAAAAACAGAGAATGCAGCATTTTCTCATATTTTTGAATCAATTATAAACCCTGAAACCGTTACGCCTAGACCTTTTATTCACACCCCAGTCGTTGTTGTATCCCTACATCTATGAATCCAATTTCATTCAAGAAACAATGCAGAGGAGAAAATCGAAAAAGAAGTATGTCCCCATGATTAGTTTTCTCGTCTATTCTTCACAAACTAATCACATATCTAAAATCTAAGTACAAAAGCTTTGCAAAGGTAATAAAAAAATGGTGTATAACTAATTAGGCTTTGAACATATAATCAGTGTGCAGAATTATATACCTAAAGAAGGCAATGAAGCGTATTGTTCCTCCCAGAATCAGGGTTCCTAAAATTTCCAAAGAACGTAAATCCGTTAGGAAATCCGAGAAATTGGAGGATCAAATCTCATTAAATTTGAGTTAAATGAGTTAACGTACATGAATTAAATGAGAGAGTAAACAGATTTCAAATCTATGAAATGTAATGGTTGAAATCCAACCAAACCTAATCCTTAAACCTATTTTCTCGGATACCCCATACTAAAGAGAATGCATGTGAGGTTTAGTTTATAAAATTGCATGTTGTTTTCTCTCTTTGTACCGTTTAACAATTCACCAGTAAGATCATGTAAAAAATACTTATATTAGGAAATCTAATGGCGAACAATGTGAAACCGAAGATGGTTACATCCTTGGTCTTCCCAAATTTTCCTTAGAACTATAATGTTGTTTCAAGTTTTAAAAATTGATCACTGCAAGCAACAGAGCAGATAGTATTAAGATCGAAAATGCATTCCGGAAACTGTAAAAGTAAAAAAAACTGTGATGGTGGAACGGAATAAATTTGCAAAAGTGCAACAAACAAAGGGTAAATCTCATAAGGGTTTAACTGACGACCAGTCATTTATACTTGATAATGTTCTGAATTATCAGCCGGATAAAGCTGTTAAAATGTGTTTTGGAATCAGTCGTTTGACAGCATGTTTATCCACGCTGTTGGGATCAAAATCTTGGATGTTGGGGTCAAAATTTTGTGTCTGCCCAAGGATATTTGAGGCTAAAAACTTAACTCTACTCAATTTAGTTTCTAAGTTATTTTATTTTTCAGTCTTCAGATTTCAACTAAATATTTAACATTCCATAGTGTAGCTTCAACTTAAACTTTACCGTGAGAGCTTGTATACTGGATTTACTTCTTTAGCCCTTTGTATGCAATTTAAATTACATGACTCAAAATACAACCCAAATAGAACACAAATGGCCCATAGAAAAAAATGCGAAATATTTACCAATCACTATTCACAGTTTCTTCTGTCACACACTTTAGTTCAATCATACATACCAGACCCCACCAAACCACATGCTAATTAAACTAATTAACAAAGTAAAACCATCTTTAGTCTTTAATATCCAAAGCCCGAAAAATGTTGCCCTCCCTTTGCAAACCAAATATAGAGAGAATATAACACATTTTCTATCAAAATATTATACAAATATGTACTGACTAAACCAAATTTCGAGAGGATTTAGCCAACGCTAGCCAAATGAATACACTTGGAACCATAATGTTGTTTGAATTTTAAAAAAGGAAAACTAATGAAAAGTCCAAAAAAACATCTCTTTTAATGAAAAGTCATTTTCAAAGGTATAGTGAATAGTGTCAGCTAAAGGTAAAAAAGGGGTTTTTCGTTAAAAATGAACAGTACCGGAAGTGTTTTGTTAAAACTCCCGTTTTAAAAAATGTTAACTGATTCAAAAACCACATCATTTAAAGAACCAGTGGAGATCAGAATAAGTATGAAATACTACAAAGGTAAATGAACAACCATTAATATAATTTTTTTTCTCAGCATGGCAACAACAATCATAAAAAGAAAAGGAGAAATTCTATGGGATAAATTTAAAGTCTATTTGAAATATTCAATATATATTTGTTTGTCAAACTCTGATAAAACTTCACACTCATGCTTTCCAAAAAGAAAAGAAAACGAAAAACTTAAATCATTGACAATTGCAAGCAATATAGCAGCTATTATTAAGATCCAAAACGAATTGTGGAAAGTATGGGGACCAAACACTATTAGAAGTTGGAAAGATATGCCGATGCAGCAGTTTGAGAACACAGTTTGGGAAACTTTGGGTAGGAAATATGCTCGCAAGGAAAACCGACAGTGGGAGTATGACTCTCAAAGATGGTTTATGTTTAATTTACTAAATTACCATAATCGTTGTTGGTTTGTTTTCACTAATGGTCTACTTTGTATTCAAGTTTTTGTAAAGAAAATTGGTCTTTTGACATGCTCTTTTCTAAATTTTAAAAAGGATTGTAATTTTGTAAATAAATTCAATTCCCAAATTGAAATTGCAAAGAAAGTAGATCCGTTAGATGCTTATGTCTTTCTTGGTACAGATACTCATATTGTGCTTAATTAGCATCACACGTCATGATATTAAAGTTCTAATCATGTTAGACCTATGCCATGTAGCATATGCATTCAACTCAATACCTTAACATTACAGCCAAAATTAATTGATATTATCAAGAAGTTGAGACTTTACCAAAGCAGCAAAGTAGCGGTTGCAAAATTCAGTCAAAAGCTTTCACTTTGTTTTGATCTGCAAAATACCAAAAACACATTTAAGATCGAGGAAAGAAAACACATTTGATTAAAGAATGCACTTCAGCCATTATCAAATTGTCAACTGAGCGAAATGTATAAACTACACACATTTACACAGCCAAACTCTATACTTTTTATCAGCGACAAAAAAAACAGCAATTTACCTAACAATTAACATAAAATTACATACTCAAATTGATTTGACAGTTTTTAAAGATTCAAAAAATGAACAGACATTTTTTCGAATATCTAACTCATTGTGTCATCTGAATTCACTTGTATACATAAGCTACTAATGCAATCACTCTGCTACCACATGTGGTAAGCTATTAATAGCAGAGGAAAAAAAAATTACAGAACAAACTCGCAACCAAAATGAGTTAAGATCTGAAATAAGAGCATAACGATCAAACTATCCGATAAGAAACGATGAATCAAAGCGATTTTCTATCAAACAACTAAAGACCTAAATTGTAATGGCTATAGGGCAACCGGCACTTAAAAGAATAAACCATGCCAAAAGCACGGTATAAATGAACTAAATTACGAACTCGACAAATAAAAAGCGTAAACGTTAAACAATTTAAAGGAAAAGAAAACAGCCCTTACTTTGGCTCTTGTTTCCTTCCCCTTTTCTTTTCCCAGATACTTCCAAGTGGGAAATATAAACCTTTAATTACGTGAAATGTCAGCCAAAAAAGTGACAGGATTAGAGCAAAATAAAGCAACTAAAAGGTCTAACTTATGTGGTTGAGCACTATGGGTTAACAAATACCCATCTAACCACAAACTTTTTTCCCCCATCCAAATTTTAATGTTAACCAAGAGATATAAGACAAAATCGCAATAAGAGAAAATAGGTGAATTAGATCATCAAACGCTGTATCAATAACTGAGATTGAATAGAATGGGGTGTCATTGTTGTGCTCAACTTGGACACCGGTATATACATGCTTTGACAGTTGGTATGTACACATTTCCAAAGATATAAGCAAGTTTATTGGAATACACATACACATACGCATACGCATACGCATACGCACACACATACGTATACATATACATATACATACATATGTACATATATATATATACACGGTGGTTACTAAATAAGAAAACAATTCCATCGGTTTCGGTTTCAGATCTTATATGTATATATAAGCATTCGTTAATCTTCAGACATATGCAGAAGTTTTGATAATGTTAAACCAATGAGACCTTAAATAGATATTCCATAGATTGAACAATTACCATATTTGCTTACAACATTAATGTCCATAAGCCAAATTATTCATATGTGAACATTTTTTTTTTTTTGAAAAGAATTCATATGTGAACATAGGCATCTGTAAAGTTTGAAAAACATTGGCTTGTTCATGACTTACAATCAAATACTGCACGAAAGTAATAAGAAATGTAAATCTACACTAACAACATGCCTGAGTCCTCTTCTACACGAACCTCAATTAAATGACAGAAGTAATATTTAGCAAATAGTAATTGTACAGCTTCAGTCTTATGACAATGCAATCATGATGATCTCTAATTGAAGGTCTAATAGCCATGCATCTTTGCAAATATACAATTATAAACCATCAAAAAAGAACATGAAAGGTTGTTCAAACTTGAAACAGCAAAAAAAAATCAAGGAATGCAGAACTAAGGATTGTCAAATGGCTCAACATTTAACAACCACCATTCATGGTTCTATAAAAATGGGTATATACTAAGTTGGAATCACAAAAGCAAACAGCAAAAAAGAACAGAGAATGCAGCATTTTCTAGTATTTTCGAATCAATTCTAAACCCTGAAATCATTATGCCTAGACCTTTTATTCACACCTCAATCGTTGATGTATCCCTACATCCATGAATCCAATTTCATTCAAGAAACAATGCAAAGGAGAAAATCGAAAAAGAAGTATGTCCCCATGATTAGTTTTCTCGTTTATTCTTCACAAACTAATCACATATTTAAATCTAAGTACAAAAGCTTTACAAAAGTAATAAAAAATTGGTGTACAATTAATTAGGCTTTGAACATGTAATCAGTGTGCAGAATTGTATACCTAAAGATGGCAATGAAGTGTATTCTTCCTCCCATAATCAGGCTTCTTGAAATTTCCAAAGAAAGTAAATCCGTTAGGAAATCAGACAAATTGGAGGACCAAATCTCATTAAATTTGAGTTATATGAGCTAACGTACACCAATTAATGAGATAGTAAACAGATTTCAAATGTATGAAATGTAATGGTTGAAACAGAGCCACAGTGAAAAGGGGAGCAACCAAAATTGTTTAACCATCTTTCTAATAAAACAAACTCCAATTGTTTAACCATCTTCAATGAAAGGCCAACTTTAATTTTTCATTCCCCCAATTAAACCGCTAAACTCACAGAACCTGGGTTTTAAACCAACCTAAGAACATATTGAAACCATTATGCAAAAACAGCAAGCAATGCAAACCATTAAGCGTATATGCAATACCTACTTGCACATTATTATGAATGTCCATTGCGTGGTTTAGTTCAAATCCTCTAGCCTCATACACAACCCATAAGAGGCATTCGGAAACCAAACCCCCCCCCCTTTTGAAATTTAGCTCACTAACCCAATTGAATCAAAACAAATTCAATCAGGAAACAGAAAGTTAAGAACAACCTTAACTCACTAACCCATTGAATCAAAACAAATTAAGTTAGAGAAAAACTACAGTCCAAAATCATATATATACATATATATATATATATTATCTAAATGTAAACCACTACTTAGCTAATTAACTGAGTATACCAAAGAATCAAATTAAACACAAATTCTTAAAGTTTGGCATCCCAATAATCAAATAAGGAAAAACAACAATGTGTGTACTGTGTGTGTGAGTGCTTGTGCTGCATAAGTGTGTGAGTGTATATTGTATTGCTGAGGAAAAACAACAAAATCTTCCAAGTGATAAAAGAAGGCATAAGCGTGTGAGTATATATTGTATGTGTTGTGTGTGTATAAGTACATGACAGTGTTTGTGTGACATTGCATGTGCGTGTACTGTGTATGCATATAAAATGTGTGTGTACTCTGTGTGGATAAGTGTGTGATGTGTGTGAGTGTATATTGTATGCGTATGCAGTCGGTGTGTGCATATAAAAAAAGGTAAGTGTATTCAGTGTGTATAAAAAGTTATAGTAGGGCTGCATATACCAAAATCCAAACATCATCCTCTATCTCTCTCTCTCTCTCTCAAACAGTTCCACTTAGTTTCCAACTCACTGAAATGCAAAGGAAAACTGAATCTACATGCAGTAGCTAAAGGTTCATCCATATTCATTTTTTACACCTTAATTCACACAACCTGAGTTTCAAACCAACCTAAGCACAGATTCAAACCATTATGCAACAACAGCAACCAATGCAAACCATTAAGCACATTTCCATGATTTACTTGCAATAGGTTTTCTAGTCACTACTGCAGGTGAGTAGCCATGAAACTTTGAGTATTCGTCTAGTATCCATGCCATGGTCTGTTTAAACATCAAAAATACCGAAAAGATCGAGAAGAGAAAACTGTTAAAATACAGTTCAAAGTTTTTCGGACATTCAAGCTGATCTACTTGATAACCAAATTCTGTTGTAATCAAATCTCTTGAACAAAATTAATGGAAAATGTGGCGTGCTCAACCTGTGGACCTATCCCCATATCTGGTGTTGGAACATCGGTGTGGATTCCGATAAGATCGTGCATCTTTTGTGTGAAAACTCTGGTGAGTTGCTCAAGTTTGGAAAGACTCAACTCCCCTGGATTACATCCTATACCCCCTTTGGCACCCCCGTATGGGATGTTGGCTACCGCCGTCTTCCATGTCATCAGCTGCGCCAAAGCATTCACCTCATCTGGATCAACCTACATTTTCCATAAAAGGATCGATAACAATTAAAGACAATTTCTCGGCAGCGAGTCTTGATATATGACAACCATTCACATTTGTCGTAGAAGTGGAACTTAACAAAGTATGCATATACCCCTGGGTGATATCTGATTCCTCCCTTCATAGGGCCTCTAGCATTGTCATGTTGAACCCTGAAGCCAACAAATGAAGCCAAACTGCCATCGTCTTTTGGCATAGTACACTCAACCTGCACCAAAGTATATAGTTCAAAAGCAACGAAAGGAGAAAACTCAATAACCACATTAGTTTTAAGGTCTGAAATCTACCTATAATTAAGAGTAAGGGATATACAAAAGGGAGATTATATGCAAAATTACCTTGATTTCCCTAAATGGTATAAGTAAACTTTTCTCAAGCTTGAAGTCCAATCCCAAAAGCCGAGTAGCAAACTTAAAGTTTCTGTTCGTTGCCACTAATGCATTCATCTTTGCTCCTTCTTTAAGTGTCTACCTTAGAAGCTAAAACCAGCTACTTATCACCTTCAATATCAGATTCTGCAAAAGAACAAACCACATGCATGAGGATTTATACAGTTCTTTGCTTTACCTAAGGTTACTGGACCAGAAATAAAAAACGAAATCAGAGTGCTTTACTTTGTGAGGTTTGATTTGTAGAGGACTGGAGGCTGGAGCTGGGTTTGGTTTTGGCTTGAAGCAGTGGGAGAGGAGTCGAAGGGGCAATAATCTGAAATTACAGTTCTAGAACTCAAAATATATTACGGAAAAATACAAGTAATTTGTGAAGCAGAGCAAAAGTGGGATTTACCTCGATGCTATGTAGAGGGTTTGGAAGATGTCTTCCTTGTAGTGGTCCGTGCGACCAATTTGATAAGAAGTACTCTGAATCTCGTCAAACCCAGACGGACTTATATCAAACGTGTGCAGCAAAGCGAGAATAGTTTGAATTGATAAAAGATTTGTTTGTGTGAAAAAAATGAAATAACACATGAGAAGCATTAGCTTGAAAACGGAAAAAAGGGGCATATATGTATATACCTGTTCCTCAACTTCATCTGATGGGCAAAGCTCATCAGGCAAACCTTCTAAAGCCTGACCGAGTCTTTCATGAATGCCATGAAATCCAACCATGATTGCCTCGCTTTCATGAAGCGCAACAACAAATAAATTAATAATTCACTGTTTCGAATTTGAACATCTATTAATTTTCAAAGGGAAAAAGCCTAACCAGATCAATTTTGCTCCCTGGACAAAACACCCACAACCCACGTTTAAAAGGATAAAAAACCCTCCACAAATCAGATACCAGAAATAAGATTTCTTAAAATACGAAAAAATTTGGGATCGAAACACAACAATATTGAAGAAAAACAAACAATTCGAGAAAAATAGTGAGAATAAGGCACGAATCAGAGAAAGAAGTGAGATTTAATTACCTCTTGAACGCTAGAGAAATTGGGTGCAGGATGAGGGGGCGAGAAGATCGTGAAGCAGAGATCGAAAAGATGAGGAAGCAGGGATCGAAGGGATCACGAAGCAGAGATGGAAGAGATTGATGCGGACTGTAGGACGCATGATCGAAGTCGCCAACCCGTTGCAGAGCAGCTAAGAATGTTTTAGGTTTCTAGCGTTTTCGGAAGACCCAAAGAATACACACACCCATGCTTTCCGCTCTGTATCTCTTCCTGTCCATCTCTCTCTCTCTAAAATGGGGGAAAATCCTATAGATCCTGGCAGAGCACCTACCTAAATATCTCTCACACTCAGTCCAAACCCGTAGCTCCCATCTCTCTCCAATCAGTCAGGCCCTGTGTCTCCCTCCTTTGTAGTCGCTCTGTCCCCCTCTCTCCGCTCACCACAGGCACACCCAGCTGTCTCCGAGTAAAAAATATGAGCGAGCTTCTCTCTCCAATTTGTCAGCCGTGATGTCCCCCCTCTCTCTCGCCGAGTCAAAAGCTGAAATGCAGCGAACGACTGAAGATAGGTCCTCAAGGTTGAGTGGCAATTTTGTAAATTAAGAGAAAGCTGGTTAAAAGCATCTGAGTGGCAATCTTGTAAATAAACTGAAATGTGGTTCAAAACACTGTTCATTTGTACAGTGCAATTGAAAAGCCTTCTTTAGACTAAAGTAATATGCCCTATCATTAAGGGCTGGTTTGGTATTGCTGTGCTTTGAAAAAAGTTGCTTCTGCTGTGTTATGAGAATAAGTAGCTGTGAAATAAAGCTGTAAAGTGTTTGGTAAACTTTTTTGTAAAAATGTTTTTGAAAAAAAAAAGTAGTATTATAGTGTTTGATAAACTTTTATGTAAAACAGATGTGAAAAAAAGTCAGTTTTTTAAAGCTGGGTTTTGTAACTTCTTGTTTTTGGCTTTTTTTCACCAAAAACTGTGAAAAAAAGCTGAAGCGGAATGTTTACCAAACACAAAAAAACTTCCAACTTTTTTTTATATCAGTTTTTTTAGAACCACTTCAATACCAAACCAGACCTAAACATATAATAAGCAAGCAAGCAAGCAGCAAGGAAGTGATGAGTTAGGACCAAGAAAGAAAATATCGATAATATCAGAGATATTTCGCCGATATTATCATTTTTTTTTAAGTTCGATATTTTTTTAACTATCCAAATGATTTTCATCAAAATATCACAATATTATCAATAATATCGATAATATTGCGATATTTTCAAAATTATCGATAATATCGCAATATAATATTCAAAAATACTTAAAAATGTTGAGAAATCTCAACACATACTACACTTAATCATAGCTCAAAGGCCAACCAAGACATGCTTTTCTTAGCTTGGGAATGTGGGTTTTAAAGGCATTCTTGCTTGCTCACTGCCCTCACATGGGCGATGTGGGACTCGACCAAGGAAGAAAATAGGAATTTCGGCCGGAAATCCACACCCACTTTAAACGGCCATAACTTTGTCAAAACTCAATAAAATCAAGCAAGATAAAAACGAAAGTTGTAGCCCTCGAAGAGACGAAGAGAATGGTACCTCACACGACATCTGAATCGTCGTGGTTTGGCCGGAAAATGCCTCGAAAGTCACTGAGGTCGCCGGAAACTGGGTAAGATTCAAATGAGTATAACTTTTTCAATACTCAACGAAATTGAGTGAAATAAAAAGGAAAGTTGTACTACTCGACGAGACGCAGAGATTGATACCTTGGACGCCGGCCAACTCGCAGTGGTTTGGCCGGAAAACCAGTGTCAAATTTGGCATATTATTCTTTATCATTTTATTCACTTCCCTTTTTTTTTTTAATATCCTAAATAAAACCTCCCAATATTGTACTAATTAATTATATATAAATGATTATGGTGTGTTTAAACTTCTTTCATTAATTACTACATATTTTCTACACTCACAATGTTTGCCAGCTCGCTATATAATCAACTTAAATCAGTTAAATCCATCATGCAATGCATTTCCTTCCAATTTTTTGTGATAAACTAATAGATAATTGACTAAATAAACATCCTGCAAAGTTTCATTAAAAATTTCCAAGTTTTTCTTACAATTTCCGTGGTTTCCATGTAATTTTTATCGATATCGATATTATCCCTATATTTCCATCGATATTTCAGTGTTTTCGGACTACCGATATTTCCGATATTACCGATATTTTCTTCCTTGATTAGGACTTTCGCTTTCGAAAAGTTTTACTGGGGCTAACTTGTCACATATGAGTACTCGAATGTAGAGTGGGTTTTTTTGTGACTTTGGGCGGACGAGATATCTCTGACAGTCATGCCAAAGTTTCCTCCTCTTCTTCCATTTCCACTCGCCCACTCTACCTTCATTTCGAAACCAATTCACCTACCTAATAGTCATTTTGACCTCTCTCCTGAAATGTGGTGAAAATAGTAAGGAAAATCTTTCACAAACAAACAAATATATGTTAATTTTTCAATTTTAAACACACAAGCGTAAGTGATACTTAATATTATCCTTTAATGATACTTTTCTTAACTTGTAAATAAAATATTTTGAATTTAATTCTTATGGATGACAAGTTCGATTTTAATTTATTTTATGAATATATGATTTATACAGAAGAAAAAAAGAATGACGTGACTAAGGCTTGGTTTGGTATTACTGTGCTTTGAAAAAAAAACTGCTGTGAGAATAAGCGGCTGTGAAATAAATCAGCAGAGTGTTTGATAAACATTTTTTGTAAAAGTGCTTTTGGAAAAAAAAAAAAAACAGTCTGATAGTGGGTCTTTTCATTAAATGAGCACTGTAGCTCCGTATGCTTTGAAAAAAAACCAGTTTTCCAAAGCTGCAAATAGCAGCTTCAGCTTTTTCTTTTGATTTCAGCTTATTCTCACAGCAGCTTCCAAAATAAGCCATTTTTTTCAGTTTATCAAACACTTAAAACCCTCACAGCTTTTTTCATAGACGTTTTTTTTAAGCACCTCACTCCCAATCTATTCCAACCCACCTGAGGGCAGTGTTGAGAGAGTATTTAATCATTTTTTAACCGGTGGTTAAATAGTCGCTGGTAGCCGGGTTTAGTCGCCACTCGCCAGCCTGGTTTAGAAGGCTTGTAGTGGGGTCGGGAGGCGGGTGAAGGTCTGCTCTGCTCTGCGTCACACACAGAGAAGCTGGGAGAGCGGAGATGACTATTCTCATAAAGTCAACCTTGTTTCTCTCTCTTGAATTGATGCATACAAATATCCAAAATTAATTTTTCTCTTCCTTTTCTTTAATTTCTTCTTGTTGGTATTGCTGCTGTTGTGTTTCTCTTTAGTTTCTTGCCTTTGGGCTTTTGGCTCTCTCTCTCCCCCTTGTTCAAATTTTGTCTGCAATTCTTAGACCTAAATTAGAATAGGGATTAGGGGTCTCTCTCAAATCAAAGCATCTTTTGACCACCACAACTCCATAACTAGTCAAAAGCATTGGGTATGCACTTGTTTCTTTTTTGTGTGCTTTTTTCTGGTAATTTAGTTTAAAGCGTAAACCTTTTACTAAACTTAATAATTGGGCATGGTTTTCATTCACAACTCTGTAGTTTACTCAACTTATTGTTGAACTGTCTGAATTACCGGATTATTCTAATCTAACCTAATCTAATCGAAACCCTGATTTGTGCGGTGATCAATCTGGATCCACCTCCGCCGTGTGGAAGAAACTAACATAAAGATCATGAATTTGCAGTTTCTTAGAGCACATTGTATCTGGGTTAGGTGTTGTTGTGCTTTATCTTGTCGATCCAATACTCTGATTGTGTCTTTTTCACTTTACTCTGCTCCCTATTTCTACTGCTTGTAGTTCAAGTGGGAAATGCAAATATTGCATTGTGTAGCTTCTTTCCTTAAACGCTGCCATCAAGCCAACACCTAGAGTTCAGAGATTCCACATATTAGTTTTGTTGATCTGCAAGATATAGGAAAGTTGGAATGTTTGATTCTAACTTCCAGTTCATAGTCGAACGTCATAATTTTTGCTGCACATGTGCTGCTCTAGCGTATCTTACTGACCCAATGAAGTATAGTTTGTCTACAACATTCGTGCAATGCAACAGTTGCAGTATACTACACATGCGAAGTTAAATCCTTTTTGCATGAAATGGAGTTAGAAAACAGTTCAGTTCATTTCATTTCCTATACACTTTGCACCCGTTCATTTTAGTTTTCTGTTGATTTTAGAGCTTATTCAGTTTTACCACTAGCTTGTGATTGTTGGTGTGCTGTTCTAACCGTGTGCTATCTTACTTTGGTGCAGTAGGAGGATTTAGGTCAGATGGCTGACAGTTGGCATGGAAACTATGATACTGGCAGTCAGTCAGATGACAGCCATAAGTTTGAGAGAATGCACATAGAGCCTATTTATGATGCATTTTTTTGTCCTTTAACGAAGCAAGTTATGCGTGATCCTGTTACCTTAGAAAACGGTCAAACATTTGAGCGAGAAGCAATTGAAAAGTGGTTTATGGAATGCAAGGAGACTGGAAGGAAGTTGGTCTGCCCACTGACACTACAAGAATTGCAAAGCACTGAGCTAAAGCCTAGCATAGCGCTGAGGAACACCATTGAAGAGTGGAATGCTAGAAATGAAGCTGCTCAGCTTGATATGGCTCGTAAGTCGTTGAATCTGAGCAGCTCAGAAAGTGAAGTTCTTTTCGCCTTGAAGTTTGTCCAGCAAATCTGCCAAAAAAGCAGATCAAGTAAGCACGTTGCACGCAATGCAGGGCTGATACCTATGATAGTTGACATGTTGAAGAGCAGCAGTCGTAAAGTAAGGTGTAAAGCCTTGGAAACCCTTAAAACAGTGGTGGAGGAGGATTCCGATAATAAGGTAATCCTAGATTTTTTTGGTTCTCTTTTCGTTTTCCATTAAATTGCAAACATGGATGTTTTGTAGGGCCTCGTATTAATATCCGTTTGGTTATAGGAAATATTGGCTGATGGGGACACGGTACGAACTATAGTGAAGTTCTTGTCTCACGAGCAATCCAAAGAGAGGGAGGAAGCTGTATCTTTGCTGTATGAACTATCCAAATCTGAAGCCTTATGTGAGAAGATTGGTTCAATTAATGGAGCGATTCTTATTTTGGTTGGAATGACAAGCAGCAAATCAGATAACATTTTGACTGTTGAGAACGCTGACAAAACACTGGAGAATCTAGAGAAGTATGAGAACAATGTGAGACAGATGGCTGAAAATGGTAGACTGCAGCCTCTTCTGACACAAATTCGTGAAGGTACTTGTACTAACTGTACTTCCTCTTATCTTTACACTTTTCTCAGTATGTTGCTAGAAGTAGGGCAAACAAACAGCCAATACTCTTTGGATAATTTATTTCGCATTTAGAGATGGGCTACAAGGCCTGCAAATATGGTAAAGAAGCATTTATTTTTATATATATGTTTTTTTCAAAGACAACACAAAAAAACCGTGCTGAACTGAACTATCGGAATTTCTGCACCTTGCCTAGCGTCTCCAGTCCATCACAGCCTGCACGATTCTGATGAGTATTTGACCCAAGATGAGTTTTCCTACTTATGAGACAACTATCCATTTGTTATTTTTTGTAATAATTAATGTTGCTGTCCAGACTATGACTTCTTGGTCTAAACCTGAGTACACATTAATTTCCTCTATTTCCACCTCTGATATTGTAGTTCAGGGGGGGGTTTTACTGTATAGTGGACTACCGGTATTAGTTTGAGCTATACTTCTCTTTTATTGTTTTAAACTAAGATATTTAAGTTTTATCTCTCTTAAAAAAACTATGTTGAGCATAACTCAAATTTCCTTGTTGATATGATCGCAGGCCCTCCAGAAACCCAACTTTCAATGTCTAATTTCCTTGGTGAGTTAGTTTTGGACAACGATGTAAAGGTCCTAGTGGCTAAAAGTGTTGGTTCAGCTTTGATCAATATCATGAGAAGTGGTAATATGCAGTCAAGAGAAGCAGCTTTGAAAGCTCTCAACCAAATTTCATCTTGTGAGGCGAGTGCCAAGGTACTGATAGAAGCAGGAATACTTCCGTCTCTGGTCAAAGATCTCTTTACCGTTGGGACTAACCAGCTTCCTATGCGACTGAAAGAGGTTGCTGCAACAATTCTTGCTAATGTTGTTAGCTCGGACTATGATTTTGATTCGATCTTGGTTGGACCTGATCAGCAAACGCTAGTCTCCGAAGACATTGTCCATAACCTACTACATCTCATTAGCAACACTGGACCAGCAATCGAGAGCAAGCTTCTCCAGGTTCTTGTTGGACTCACTAGCTCTCCTTCAACTGTTCTGAGTGTTGTTGCCGCCATTAAAAGCTCCGGTGCCATTATTAGTTTGGTGCAGTTTACTGAGGCTCCACAAAAGGAATTGCGTGTGGCTTCCATTAAACTTCTCCAGAACCTCTCCCCACATGTGGGTCAGGAGCTAGCTGATGCCCTACGTGGCACAGTGGGCCAACTTGGAAGCCTAATTAAAGTCATATCAGAAAATATTTCAATCACTGAAGAGCAAGCAGCAGCCATTGGCCTCTTAGCTGAACTTCCGGAGAGGGATCTAGGCCTTGCCAGGCAAATGCTAGATGACGGTGCCTTTAAGCTGATACATTCTAGAGTAGTTAAAATCCGCCAAGGGGGGAGTAAGGGTGGCCGCTTTGTGACGCCATTTTTAGAAGGACTTGTACGAGTTCTAGCAAGGGTTACGCTTGTGTTGGCCGATGAGCAAGATGCAGTCGCTCTGTGCCGTGAACTTAATCTTGCTACACTTTTCATTGAACTTGTACAGGCCAATGGACTGGAGAATGTGCAGATGAGTTCAGCAGCTGCATTGGAGAACTTATCACAAGAATCCAAAAATTTGACAAGATTGCCCGAGTTGCCTACACCTGGTTTCTGTGCTTCAGTTTTTCCATGTTTTAGCAAACAACCTGCCATAAATGGATTGTGTCGGCTTCATCGTGGGACGTGTTCACTTAGAGAAAGTTTTTGTCTCCTGGAGGGACATGCTGTGGAAAAGTTGGTAGCTCTTCTCGACCACACAAACGAGAAGGTGGTTGAAGCAGCACTTGCAGCACTCTCTACTTTGTTGGATGACGGGGTTGATATTGGACAAGGGGTTATGGTGTTGTGTGAAGCAGAGGGTGTGAAGCCTATTCTTGACGTGTTGTTAGAGAAACGGACAGAGAATCTGAGGAGGAGGGCAGTCTGGGTAGTTGAAAGACTATTGCGGAGTGATGAGATAGCCTATGAAGTTTCTGGAGATCCGAACGTGAGCACCGCACTTGTTGATGCCTTCCAGCATGGTGACTATCGAACGCGGCAGATTGCTGAACATGCCCTGAAGCACGTTGACAGGTTACCAAACTTCTCTGGTGTCTTTCCGAACGCAGGATAGGCATCTTCCGGTGGTTTTTATTGTTATAGTTTGCGAAGGTGCAATTGGAGGAGGGTACATATTTGTTGTATACAGATTTTTTCTTTCATTTGTTTTTAAGGGTGGTGGTGTGTCCATCGACTTGGGTCTGTTAATGAACTGCTTCTTGTGTAGAATTCCCAAGGAAAATTCTGTTTACGCTCAAGTTTCGTCTTTGGACACCCCACTTCTTTGGACGCTTATATATAAATTTAGAAGGTGCTTTTTGGATACCCATTGAAACTTAAATTATATTCCGAATTTGACCCCAAATTAAAGCGTATTAAATAAAATTAAAATCAACAAAAAGGCGTGGTGCAACATCCAGAGGGGGGGAGGGGGGCTGACGACACCTAACAAGCATCTGGTCATCCAACCATTGTTTTATACAATTACAATTGCATCTTCAAAGACGAATTTGAGCTACATAACATACTCTCTCACTCCTTTAGTGTGGATAATATAATTGCATATTCAAACGGTGCCAGAATCCCCCTCACTTTAGACCGAAGTAATAGGATAGCCACCATTAAAAATCAATAACATTCAATTCAATATAGTTGCAACATATGAACATGATGCGGGGGGAATAATTATCAGACGCGTGAGACTTAAATTACAGAATCAATTTCTTGAATGTTGGTGAACAAATTACATCCGCGACTACATGAGCGTGCGAGCGAGCATACGTACCATATTTCCCTACTGGTCGGGGTTTTTATCAAGAATATCCATTCAAACCGTTCAACACTGAAATTGCCAGTCGCAGGTACGCCCAAAATGCTCTTGAGAAGAAAGCGAGAACAACAGCGTTGATGATCATGTGTGTAATATTTTGTTTCTGTTTGTGAGTTACAATGTGGAGAGGACTTTTCAGTCTTTACCTTACAGATGTAGCACAGCCATTGACTTGGACAAGCACGAAGAAGCATCCAGCTCGCGAGTTACAAAGTTCCTTGAGACATGACTCCACTTCATCCCCATATCAGAAACGTCACATGCAGTAAAAAAATCCAATACTTGCCCAAATATTTTGAACATCTCAATACCAAATATCACGTTTCCGTCTGCCACAAACGCAGCATTCCAGTCCATTGGAGCATCAGGATGTACTGAGACCTCGGTCCAGTTATGGTACATGAGATCCAGCTCCCATACTTTTCTAACGGCCTTGTTTCTCCGGCCTATCTGACCATCCCCTTCACACCAGAAGACAGAAAGCATGAAGAGCCGGCCATTACAAGATACCAGTTGTGGGTAATATTCATGAACGCGGGGTGGGAAAGGAGTGGTTTGGATTCCAATCCAGAAACCCCTTTCTATGTCATATCCTGCGAGCTTGTCAGTTTCAGAATAAACATAAAACATCCCATTACAAATAACCCCAGAACAAGCAAACCCAAAGTCCACAGGCAACCCTTGAATTTCAGTCCATTTCTTTGAAACAGAATCATATATTTCTCCAGAATCCAAAGGTTCATCCCAGGATCCAAGACCACCTACAGCAATGAGCACAACCCTTCTACAACCCTTCATGGATGAGTGATCACTTTTTTGTTTCAAAAATTTATATGACTTTCTATTGGGCAACACCGAAGACTCATTGTCGTCACCAGAACATCCGTGTTGACGCCTAAGAGAAAGCCTGTGAGGATCTTCATAAACCTCTGACACTCCACCTACCCGTGATCTGGGAATACGTCTATCTTGGCGACTTTGATAACTTTGACTGGTGGAAAAATCTGAAGTTACCTCCGAAACTCCTAAAATAGGCATTGATCTTGCATACTTCATTGGAGCAACATTGCGCCAAGATTTTGTTAGGGGACTAAACAGTATCACCCCTTTGTGTGTCTTAAATGAGCTCTTATCCATCCTCCCAAAGTTGTTCAAGCTAGAACAACCTCCAACAACGTAAATATCATCCTGGACACTAGCAACAGAAAACATGAACCTTCCCTTTAGAATGCCAGCATCTACACCATGCCATTGGTTTAGAGACACATCCAATGCATGTATCTCCCCAGAGCAATAACCATCTTTAACAGCACCAAAAAGAAACAACCATGGGTTTTGATGTGAGCCTTCCCGTCTCATCTGCAGGAAACGAGTAGTAGTAGTCAAGTGTTTCCATTTCTTGCACACGAGGCGTGCAGTCATGAGACTGGTTAGTGGGAGCCTCACCAAGCACATTTCCAGTATGTCATCTGGAAGAAAAATGTGCATCCTGCTATTTCTTATTGATTCTTCAAGCTCAAAATCCTTTCTGTTATGTTTCTTCAAAAATCTCTCCCTCACCCCATATAAGAAGCAATCAACTCCAGATTTCTCGGTACCACATATTGGTCTGTATCCTTTGCCATCATCGCTGGCACTGGAAGGCCTCCTCGTGTTACTGGTATCCCCAAAATCATCACCTGTGTCAGCACCTACTCTGCAACCTCCACCCCTACCATACAGAGTAAGACATCTCAAAGATATTCCCCTCACATCATCATCGTCATCTCCTACAGATCTCTGATTCTTCTTCCTCAACTTCTGGCTAACACTTCTCATGAGACGCTTTGACACACTCAAAGCTTCAACATCTTGATGAAGAGATTCTTCACCAGATGGTCTCCCAGAGTACATTCTGTTCTGTAATCATTAGCAAGCAAAATAACGCACTCTCTTGCAAGAGTCATCAACCCTAAAAGATGAAATAAAATCACAAGCATAAGATACCAATCAAGAGTTGAGTAAACTTAAGCACGTATTTCCACATACGTTTGGCACTCCCAAAAATTCATATAGAACATGAGCGGTGAAATCATGTGCAGCAGCATACTTAGGATTTGGTTAGGTTATTTAAAACTATATGCCCTTGAAAAATAAGAGATAAATTGAAGCATTCCGTTTTCTAATCACAAGAAAAGAATTTTGATTACTCAAACAAAACTCGGTTGACTTTACAACCTCGCAAATCTTTGCGGCTCCTAAATTCATTAACATCTCATTAACCGAAAAAAGACAGATACTTAAACTTGCACAAACATGAGAAAACAAGCACAGAACAAACATTGAAATTAAGAATTTACTTTTTATTTTGGTTTCCGGGGTTTTCCTTTTCCCTTCAGTTTTCTGGGCAACCCAACACAGAGCAAAGAGTTACACAATCGAAATAAACAACGGGTAGAATACCATATTCAGTCAAAATCACCACAGAAGGACTCCGATATCATTTAAATTCAGTTGAATGAACAAACATACCCATACATACGTACGTACATACATACCTACATACATATAGCTCATTTGACTGCCGATAATTAAGTAAGTAAATAAAATAGAAGCTGAAATTTTGCAACTTACCGGCAATCAGCACCCTAATGAGATCGACATTTCCAGATACAGAACGTGTTTGGCTGGCGAGAAACGAGAGGAGAGGAGTAATTTCGAACTTGGAATCGATTGATATGGAATGAATTGAAAAGAAAATAAAAAAGAAATGGAGAAAATAAAAAAGGGAAAGGAAAAGAGTTGGAAAAGCAAAGGGGGCAATTGAGGGCAGCACTGTTGAAGTTGAAGTTGAAGTTGAAGTTGAAGTGAGCGATCTGAGAGCTATGAAATGGGATTGAATGATGGAAAAGAAGGTAAAGCGAGGAAGAAAGAAAAGAGAGATGAGATTCTCCGATTATAAAAATTCAGCTGTGTTCCACTCATATTTAGAATAAGAATGTAATTGTATAAATCCAGGAAATCTGATAATGTATCTTATATTCCTATTAGGATTAGATTACCTATTAAATGTTGTAATCCTAAAGGGAAATGTTTTACCTTTCCTACTACTATAAATAAAGGCACAATGGGATGGAATAACAGACACCTCACAATTACACATCTCTCTTTTTCTCTCTATCCATGCCGCACCCCTCTCTCTCTCTCTATGACCTCCATAATTGTTCAGTAAATTATGCCTACAACACGTTATCAGTACGTTCTTGACGCTGCGCTGACAAGAGAATTTGATCTTCAATCTGGGGAATATTACGTCTTTAATCATTCTTTTCATGATTAATTTAATTATTTTATTGAATTGATCTACATGCTATTGATTCAATTTAATCTTTCTATGTTGAACGTGATACAACGAATTGGAGATGCAATTTCGGCTTTCGGAGAAGGATCTTCTACAAATTCAAAGGCTTATTCATTTTCTGCTACTCAGGTACGCTTAAAATAAAGGAAGATATTTGAAACGACCCATGAAACATGAAAACATTCCCCATGATGCATGAACGCCCTACATTTATATTTACCTTCCGATATATATATTGTATATGTTTCATATATTTGTCAATATATATATTTGTTTCATGCATTACGCAATAATTGCTATGTAGAATTTGTGAGTCAAAGAATCGAAAGAAATTAGAAGCATATTAGGGTGTTCCTAAACCCTAAAGGATTTGAAAAAAAAAAAAATGGGGGAATCAGGACATGGTGCGGCACACCATTGCACCATCATTGTGCAAATAATCACCAGGCCTAGGCCTGGATTTTACCTCGGTAGGGCCTGTAGCCCTGAGCCTATGCACACTGTGTTGGAAATATGCCCTGAAAGTCAATCTTTGGAAGAAACCTTTCAGGACAAATGAATGGATGTATAGATGACTCTTATACATCAAATGGCAAAGATACTAATTATGACTATCTCAATAAACGATATATGTCATAAATAGTGAATCCATGGACAATGGATCGGTTGAAGAAGTAATCTAATGATGTTAGACTACAAAGACCTTCTTCACATAACCATCATGTCCAAAAGGTTCCTGGTCATAGGATTGTCGGAGGGAAAGTGACAATGCATAGACCGGTACATACTATGTCCGCTTCAATTGGAAGGATGGAAAGTCTCATCCCATTCGTGTAGTGACACTAAGATAAGTATGTAGGTGCTCATTAAGGGAATGAGTTCACTGAATACAATCGAACGAGAGTACTTGCATGGAGGTCTACTCACATGTTAAGCAAGTAACTCTTATGGTTGGAATAATGTAAGTAGTCATTTGACCTGAGGCATCGTCGTTGTCTTGTGGTTAAGTACTTGATCTTTGATTATGTCAAAGTCACCCTATTCGCGGGTGTCCACGGCATAGTTGGGGTTAAGCCACTTAGTCATGAAGGCAAGTGAATGCGCAACAAGGAATCTCTAATCTTCGTTAAGAGAGGAAGAATACTCTAAGATATGATTCGGGAATCTTCGGCCGAAGTATCGAGCGTAATAAAGGAAAGCGTTCCTATACGACTCAATTGAATCATATAAGAAGGAATAATCACATTAGGGGTTTGACATAATATATCCATACCCTAATGATGTGATTGAGAGTATTGTTTTAGAGAAGGATTGAATTACATTGTAATTCCAACTGAATAGGTTCTCCGAACAAATTCTACATTAGCTTGGGTAGCCATGATATATGGTTAGATGTCACTCATGGCTTGTGAGTTCTTCTAGATGATTAAATGTAGTAGTCAAAGAAGAAGGTGAATTAAAAGGAAGTTTTAATTCACTAAGTGATTGGATTAAATATAATCAATTGGATTTGTGCCAATCACCTCACTGCCTTGCTAATTAGAACCTAAAATGATTGTACACCGATACACTCTTGTAGTGATACCACTAATGGATGATGGGAATAATTAATTGGATTAATTAAGTGTTGTGATTAATTAGAAAGTCTAATGAAATCATAAAAGCGATATAAGATCGTTTTGGGCTTAAAGAAACGTTCGGGTTTAATTGGACCCATTGGACCTAGACCCATTGGGCTTTTATTCAAGCATAGGATGACTTGAAATAATAAAAGCCCAAAACTCAAACCAAACACTAAAGGCCGGCCACTTAAAGGGAAAGGGAGAGAGTGGAAGTCAAGTTGTTGACTAGGTTTCTTTTTGTCTATATAAGGAACTTTATAGAGATAATTTTCAATGGGGTTTTTGTGTGTTAAAACAACAAAAGAGAAAAAGAAAATATCTCTCTAAAACACCCAAAGGACGGCCACCATTAGGGAGTGTGAGCTAATCATCTTATCTCCCTTTTGGTCATTCCTCCATCCATCTCACTACACTAGTGGGTGTGGATCTTTAGAGGTCTTCTACTTTGGAGACTAAAGGAGAACCAAAGGAGCACTCATACTAACAAAGTGGAGGAGGCAAGGAGGGAGGCTAGGCTCAAGGAGTTCAAGGAACAAAGGGCTTGGAGGTGGTCCATCATTGG
The DNA here is from genome assembly GCF_042453785.1 of Malus domestica. Classification (NCBI taxonomy): domain Eukaryota; kingdom Viridiplantae; phylum Streptophyta; class Magnoliopsida; order Rosales; family Rosaceae; genus Malus; species Malus domestica. The sequence continues at coordinate 39,101,976 of NC_091676.1, forward strand.
TCTAAAATCTAGATCAAGAGGTATAGATCTATTCCTACACTTTGTTCTTAACTTAAATGTTTTGATGCATTATATATAAACCTATGAACCTTGAAGGGGATTTGCATGACTATAGCTTTGATATTATTTGATAACATGCTTCCGTTGCTTTCGTATATAAATTTTGAATTGTATATGCATGCTAGTCATTAGAAATCACACATGAATCTCATAGATTTCCCTTCAAGTGGTATCAGAGCCAAAGGTTTATGTATGATGTGTCCTTTTGGATTTTATGCATATGGGTTTTAATTTTATGTATGACATATTATAGCTTCATTCAAAGTATGTTTATCTTTTATTTTTCAATAGTTGAAAAATGTGAATCAATAGTTGAAAAGATATGTATGCAAAAGTGTTTTAGATGCATGAATGAAGAATGAGTTTAGAACAAAATTTGAGGTTTTGAACCATAGGGAGGGCACGGCAATAATGGGTTTTTTTTTTTGCTATGTGTTTGTGTTTTTATTTTGAATCACACACACACACTTTAAAGCTAGCAAGTAGAGTTCTTGTCACTTTTGTTTTTGGGTTTGAAAAATCACCAAGAATATACAAATCTTGAAAATGTGTTCATGGTTTTGTTCTTGGTGTTCATGGTTTGTTTTTGGTAAAAATGGTTTTATTTGGTTTTCATGCATTGTTTTGTGGTTTTGGATGATATTCATACCATCCATAACCATATCATAAATTTATAAAACCCTAGACTTGACTAGGAGATTTCCATCACCCATTTTCACCTAAGTCTTTAAAGCCAAAACCAAGTGACAAGCAAAATTTATTTTTTTCTACTTTGCATTGAATTAAAGCTTTATGGGTGAGACTTCCCATCTCACCTTGTAATGGCCGGCCTCCCCTAGTGGATTTCCCACTTGTGGGGTCTTTTTGTCATTTGGAAAAAGTTGTTTTTACTTTTGAAGTATTTACGGTTTTACCCCTAACTTTTTCATATTTGCATTTAGGCCCTTACTAACTAGAAAGTTAAAATATTTGATTTTAATTTTGTTAGTTGTTTAAACTCATAATACTATTATGCCCATATGCACTAAATCTAAATGTTTATGTTGCATTCCATTTAATTATTTAATGTGATTAAGTAGTTAGAAAATTGGTGACTATGGACTTATGCATTAAACGATAATTGAGCTATAAGATAAGGCGCTAAAATCAAATTGTTTGAACCTTGGGAATGTGTTTTAATTATTGTTTCAATTGGACCTTGTCACGTTGGACATTAATCTATCTCTCCCTCTTAGTATGTGTAATTTGTAGGAATTTGTGCAAATCGGTTTGTAATTCTTATTACTTCTTAATCTCTTTTAGTTAGTTGATTCCCTCTAGTGCTAGACTAGAGTTTCTTTAACTATTGGTAAGGAGACATAACTAAAAGAGGGTTTTGACATGAGATTAAAGATTAAATGGGTCCAACGCCCTAATTAGCAATGAATGATTGTCTTTCATTTCTAATGAAAATGTTTTAATTGGATTGAAAAGCACGTAATTAAATTGACACAACCTCCCCGAGTTCTTATTCAACAATGTTGGCTCGTTGTTGCAATAACCTAATAAGTTCATGGTCATCCAAGAGCCTAAGATAACTATAAAGTCCAATTTCAAAGGAATGCAAAAACCTTAGTAGTAGTAGTTACTTCCAATATTTGAAAAATTCGTTTTTGATATTGATTTGTTTTTCTTAAAACAAATAGTGGGAGTATCATACGTTACTAAACTATAATGAATACAATTAGTAGTTATATATATCTCCAATATTTTGAAAAATGTTTTGATATTGATTTGTTTTATGAAAACAAATAGTGGGGATATCATATGCTACTAATTTCATTAACTTTGGACTAATAGTTATAATAGGACAATTTATTTGAATGTGATTAAATAAATAAAATTGATGAGACCTTAAAATCCCTCAACCAACATACAATATTAAGTTGAAAGCGTAAGAGTGCTTTGAACACTTTTTCGTGGCCTTCCACCGTGGTAGGCTCCAATCGTTTATGACTTGTACACCGCCTTCACCCTATCATGGGGGAGTGCAAAGTGCATGCTTATACTTAGGAGGAGTTTATTTAAAACATTTGATGAGGTTAAGGTAGGCAACGAGTGTGGCCAACATCGTATCATCGTGAGGTCATACTTGAACCCCTATCTAAACCGGCATGGTGGGAAAGAACTTAACTAAGAGAAATGATGCCAACATCGTATCATCCTGAGGCATTGTTTTCTAGAGGCCAAAAAGATGGGTAATCACAAGAGGTTGTTGTGAATGGGTAAGTGTACCCTCTCACTATTATTTTTGCTAGCCGACATCGTATCATCGTGAGGTGGGCTTGGTAATAGTGAGCCTCCCATAACCCGCTAGGAGCTTTCTTTGAAATCTCCCGGATTCCATCTTGAGGGATATGGAATTTGCCAAAAATGGTGGGTGGTGTCATTCGGTTTAAAGACCCGAATCGTTTGACTTAATCAACAATCAAACTAATTATTTTATTGTTTATGTATTTAGATATGGTTGGAAGCACACTCGCGAAAATACTCAACAAACATTGCCTAGAGGGGCACAATTTCCCATCATGGTATCGTAATGTCAAGATTCTCCTAACATTGGAGAAGATTGTTTACGTACTAGACAAGGCTCCACCTCACATACCTCTCGGCCCTGAGGCCACTGAGGATGAACGTGCTAAGTATGACAAGCACGTTGAGGATGACACACAAGCCAAGTGCTATCTGTTGGCTTCCATGAATGAGGAGCTACAGAGACAGCACGAGGGCATGGACAGTGCATCTTCCATAATACTCCATCTTACGGAGTTATATGGTGAAGGGACGCGCAACCGTCGCTTTAGCACTGTCTGTGAACTTGTGAAGACCAAGATGGTCAAGGGGGCTCCAGTACATCAACATGTACTGAAGATGATAGGATTCATTGAACAATTGGAGAACCTAGGTACTCCACTTGACGGGGAATTGGCCCAGGACTTCATATTGGCTTCTCTTTCTGATTCATTCTCGCAGTTCGTAATGAACTACAATATGAATAAGATGGATAGTACTCTCTCTGAGTTACTAAACATGTTACTAACTGCCGAGAAGACTATGAAGAAAGAGAACGTTGTAGGGACTGCTGCAGTAGCCTACAACAAGCCATCCTCTTCCAAGGCCAAGCCGCAAGGCAAAGGCAAAGGGAAGGAGAAGAAGTCTCCCACTCCTAAGCCGCAAGGAGGAGTGAGGAAAAAGAAGGCAAAGGAGCCCAATGGGACTTGCCACCACTGTGGAAATGAGGGGCATTGGAAGAGGAATTGCAGGTTATACCTTGCAACTCTTAAGGACAAGCCACAAGGTATGGTTTATGTTCTTATCTTCAATTCTAATTGTTAGATCTTCTAAATATTTATATTTGATATAAAGGGCTAATCACTTGTATAATTGTATATAGGTGGAGGAGCCAAGTAGAAGAGGAACAAGCAAGGAAAAATGTGGAGAAGGGTTCGGCCACTAAGTTTTTGCTTACTACTTAGGAAGTTTGTTAGGCATTTAAAGATTGTCTTTAAACTTTCTTATTTTGTTAAGAACTTAATGTGGCTTCATATGATGGAAGACCACTATTAGTGCCTAAATGTATAAAGGTATATATTAGTCTCTAAATGTATAGAGCTAATACTTTTTGTATTAAACATTATGAATGTTTGAGTTATCATATTAATGTAATGTGATGTATACCTTCTAATATATTATTTCCTTAAAAGTAGTGTTATGAATTGAATATTGTCTTGTTGTATCCTAGTTGAGATACAAGATTTATATCACTTATTGTAATGTGATAAACCAAACTTTAGACTTATCAATTATGGATAGATCTCACATGTAGGACATAGAAGGATACAATGAATCTTTAGATTTGGTTCCAATTGTCTACCTATGAGTTCTATATGAACTGACAAAGGTCTAGAGATTCATTTCTTGAAGAAAAGGAAGATCACATTATAATGATATAAATAATAAGAAAAAAAACGTTTCTTATATGGTTATCACATGAACCACAATAATCAAGATCACTCTTGATTCAATTAGAAGTTTTGAACAACTAATTGGGCATTCTTTAAAATGTTTTAAAATGTCAATTGTGTTGGTGATTAAACCAAGAAAGAAGTGTCTAAATCTATAAAATGTTTAAAGACTTTAGTCACTTAATAACGAGACATTAACTTAGTGAAGATTGAAACAAACGAGCTTGAAAGGTTTTAAAGCTACTACACAATGTCTTCTACCCGTATACTCCACGTTTATACAATTTTGAATGTATGAAATCATTAAAGTCATGAGAAATAGTGGGAGGTGTGAAAATGGATATAAACTTGAATGTGATTGGTTTATAGTTGTCTAAAGAATAATAGTACTTGACTATTATTAAGAGTTTGTAATTTTAATTGTTAAAACCTCAAACTCTTCAAACGTTAAAATTCTATGTTGTGTAACGTTCTAAAGAATAGTCTTTGAATGTTGGTTTCGTCAACCTAGCATAAAATGGTTATATGTTGGGAGTTGTCCATTATTCTCTTTTATGAGAACAAGCTAAATAACAAAGCATATGGACAAGTTGATGAAACAAAAGGGAATAGTTTCAAAAATGAGTCACAACATATGATTTAACAACAAGACAATCCAAATTCAACATCTCATGTAACTATAATGCTCTATGTAGTTTTGATAAAGAATTATATCAACCACCTAGAAGGAATGGTTGAGTTTCTATATCCTTAGTAGGAGCCATGCTTCCACTAAAGACTTGGATAATTCTTATATGACTACATTAAAGGTCTTAGTATGACTAAAACTTGAAGTATGGTGTACGACACCATATAATTTAAATGAATAGACTTGATAAAGCAAGTCACACATTTCAAATGGAATTACTTGAGAAGCAATTCTTTTGTGTATGATTCGTTTAAATAAACTTGTGTTAGCTATTGTTGTGGATAGTCTCAAAATTGTTGAGACATCATCAATAAGCTAATGGATCTCAATGATTGTCAATAGATCCAAGACAAGTTAGTGGGAGCAATATGCATTCAAATCAAGAAAATATAAGTGTTAGATTTTTTAATGAATGCTAAGTTACAACAAGGCCAGTGGGAGTGATGTCATAATTTGAGCAACAAGATATGAATAAAGTCTATTTGATAGACTTAATAAATCATAGATGTTACTCGGAAAAATGGCAAAACATGACATGGTCAATTTTGAAGTATAGACTTGAAATTAGACTTATTGATATAGCAAGGCTATTTCAAGGATATTAAATAGGGAAATTAAATCTCAAATGTTGAAGATTTAAGAAAACATTTTCCTATATGATAGAAAATCACTTTCGTATCCCTTATAATGAATGTGTCACAAAAATCACAAAAGGGACACATGTATGGACTTGTGAAGTAGATATCCAAAAGTGAAGAACCACAGGGGTTGTCACTTTAAGATATTACTATATCACATGATCAGAACCAAAGCAACTGATAGAGTATTATTGCCTTTAAGAAAGAAACATCAGAGTGGGACTTTGGAAGCGTGCATTCACTTAGGTTATAAACCAAAGTGAAAATAAACCATTTTAACAAATGGAACTTCATATTGGATGAAGTACTAATCATATGAATGAATTGTTAGTATTGTACTACAATGGTCTCAAGGTTGGAGCAAAGTTTGTATAAAGTATACAAACGAAATATATGACGATATATTGTTTTAGAAACTGCTTCAAAAGGTGTTTTGAATGAAGGGGTTCTTATAGAACCAATAAGTGAATCCAAACCATAAGGTCGTTAGTAGGATACTACGACGTAATGGGGCGATAGCTCAAGCCATGGAATCAAGGTCTCATCAAAGTATTCGAACACAATAAAGAGACATCATCAAATGTTTTGGAAACATTTGATAAGTAAATCCCTTTTAAATAAAAAAGGATTAATACATAACCAAGTTAACCTACGAGCATAAGCTCTCTCAACTAGCAAGTATAAGATACACTAGTGATTGACTTTAGTGCAAGTGGGAGATTGTTGGAAATATGCCCTGAAAGTCAATCTTTGGAAGAAACCTTTCAGGACAAATGAATGGATGTATAGATGACTCTTATACATCAAATGACAAAGATACTAATTAGGACTATCTCAATGAACGATATATGTCCTAAATAGTGAATCTATGGACAATGGATCGGTTGAAGAAGTAATCTAATTATGTTAGACTACAAAGACCTTCTTCACATAACCATCATGTCCAAAAGGTTCCAGGTCATAGGATTGTTGGAGGGAAACTGACAATGCATAGACCGGTACATACTATGTCCGCTTCAATTGGAAGGATGGAAAGTCTCATCCCATTCGTGTAGTGACACTAAGACAAGTATGTGGGTGCTCATTAAGGGAATGAGTTCACTGAACACAATCGAACGAGAGTACTTGCATGGAGGTCTACTCACATGTCAAGCAAGTAACTCTTATGGTTGGAATAATGTAAGTAGTCCTTTGACCTGAGGCATCGTCGTTGTCTTGTGGTTAAGTACTTGATCTTTGATTATGTCAAAGTCACCCCATTCGTGGGTGTCCACGGCATAGTTGGGGTTAAGCCACTTAGTCATGAAGGCAAGTGAATGCGCAACAAGGAATCTCTAATCTTCGTTAAGAGAGGAAGAATACTCTAAGATATGATTCGGGAATCTTCGGCCGAAGTATGGAGCGTAATAAAGGAAAGCGTTCCTATACGACTCAATTGAATCATATAATAAGGAATAATCACATTAGGCGTTTGACATAATATATCCATACCCTAATGATGTGATTGAGAGTATTGTTTTAGAGAAGGATCGAATTACATTGTAATTCCAACTGAATAGGTTCTCCGAACAAATTCTACATTAGCTTGGGTAGCCATGATATATGGTTAGATGTCACTCATGGCTTGTGAGTTCTTCTAGATGATTAAATGTAGTAGTCAAAGAAGAAGGTGAATTAAAAGGAAGTTTTAATTCACTAAGTGATTGGATTAAATATAATCAATTGGATTGGTGCCAATCACCTCACTGCCTTGCTAATTAGAACCTAAAATGATTGTACACCGATACACTCTTGTAGTGATACCATTAATGGATGATGGGAATAATTAATTGGATTAATTAAGTGTTGTGATTAATTAGAAAGCTAATGAAATCATAAAAGCGATATAAGATCGTTTTGGGCTTAAAGAAACGTTCGCGTTTAATTGGGCCCATTGGGCCTAGACCCATTGGGCTTTTATTCAAGCATAGGATGACTTGAAATAATAAAAGCCCAAAGCCCAAACCAAACACTAAAGGCCGGCCACTTAAAGGGAAAGGGAGAGAGTGGAAGTCAAGTTGTTGACTAGGTTTCTTTTTGTCTATATAAGAAACTTTATAGAGATAATTTTCAATGGGGTTTTTGTGTGTTAAAACAACAAAAGAGAAAAAGAAAATATCTCTCTAAAACACCCAAAGGCCGGCCACCATTAGGGAGTGTGAGCTAATCATCTTATCTCCCTTTTGGTCATTCCTCCATCCATCTCACTACACTAGTGGGTGTGGATCTTTAGAGGTCTTCTACTTTGGAGACTAAAGGAGAACCAAAGGAGCACTCATACTAACAAAGTGGAGGAGGCAAGGAGGGAGGCTAGGCTCAAGGAGTTCAAGGAACAAAGGGCTTGGAGGTGGTCCATCCTTGGTCTAAAATCTAGATCAAGAGGTATAGATCTATTCCTACACTTTGTTCTGAACTTAAATGTTTTGATGCATCATATATAAACCTATGAACCTTGAAGGGGATTTGCATGACTATAGCTTTGATATTATTTGATAACATGCTTCCGTTGCTTTCGTATATAAATTTTGAATTGTATATGCATGCTAGTCATTAGAAATCCCACATGAATCTCATAGATTTCCCTTCACACTGGCCTTGGTCCGCAGCCATCCAACCTGCCCAATTGTCTGGGCTGTCTTCCCATACACACGCTGCAACCTTTTTAGTTGCTGGGTTTTGTTGCTCTGGCCTGCATACATATAGCTAGCATATGCTGGGCTTGTCCTTGCGCCACCCATACCAAAGCATGTGACTTGCAGTCACTATAGGGCTGCTTTCACGTAGCCAGACTTCGCTGGGATCCCCGTGACAACCCACAGGCCAGCATGAGTTGGACTTGCCCGTGAACTCCCCACAGCCCAAAACCGACACCCAGCTATGGCTGGGGTTTCGTTCCCTCCCCGGTGGCTTGCAGCCATACCCTGAGGCCCTTTTGGGCCTTGTCGTTTTTACTCAAGGCACCCCATGCCTTCCTTTTTTTTTTTCACTGCACACATGCCCAAATTATTTTGGGGCATTTTTCAACCCACAAGCTATTATTCTAGCATTCTAAAATAATTTAACTCGTATGTTAATATTATTTAGCTTCTACAATCGACCCTGTATGGCCCGATTTATTGAATTAATTAAAGTGACCTGCAGTCCATTAATCGGATAATAAATCCAAAATTATTGACCTGAAGATCACTTTTGGACATTAACGATTCAATAATTTATTTCTCTTCTTTGAATCGTCATATACTTTTGTAGTAACGAAGCTTTCACACTTGAGTTCCCGAAGACAACTCAAATCCACCACACTAAGTTAGTATATTGCATTCTGAGTTTCTTGCAGGAACCTCTCTTTTATGAACTAAATGTTCATAAACTAAATCGAACCTGTAGTTTCGAATTTAGTGCCTTTGAAACCAGAAGTTTTCATAAAACAATACACCCATGAAAACCCGACGTTTTTCATGAAAACCATGTCTTAGAACTCGAATGTTCTAACTTTGATGCTTATGGATGATTCATTCCCATAGCACCAATCACAATCTTGTTCCCTCAAATTCAACGAATTGTCGAACCGGCACAAGTTTGATTTTCCTGATTTGGACGTTTCTAATAGAAACCACTTTATGTGGGATACAAGATGTGAATCTCCACATGACTATTAAGAAGCTGAGAAATCATTGAAGCCAACAATGGCATGGAAGAGCTGAATAAGCCTCTGCCATGATCTTCATTCGAAGACTTATGCTCAAAGCATTACAAATGGAAGTACCTCTCGAACGAGGATTCCATGGCTCTTTGGCTCGCTTCTACGGACCATCTAATCATGAAAGATATTGCCCAAAGCAAACCATGATTACATCCATGAATGAGTACAATTATGAAGTTTATAAATCTGATCGAATTTTGACTGGAGAATACTTTTCTCGTCCTTCCTTGTTTCTAACTCGCCCCTGAAGCAGCAGTGTAGATAGCGGAAGTTTATCAAATTCTCGGATCTGATTACTACCACAAACGTGAGAGAAAGGTATGGACCTAGTTTGGTCAAAGCCTACCAAATGGTGATGCACTGCTTCGGCAAGGATACACTGAATGGCATACTCTCTCACAATCCAATTTTGAGTTTGTTTTGACAAACATATGGTAGAATCAAGGCCTGCCAAGGTGTGGCATCATGCCCGACGCGTGATCCTTGGCACCCAAGACCTAAAACTTCAAGAATACGGGATAATATTCCCAAACCTTAACCCTGCAGAATCTACTTCCGTCTTGATGGAATATACCATTGGTTATGCACCTGTTCGTGCCCCTACCAATGTTGTTGAGGAGTACCATTCTAGTAGTCAATATGTGAGATTGATTTTGCTCCACCGAATATCGTTGGAATAGCAAAATTGTGACATGAATGGCCTTGTTGGTCGAATCCACCAAAGTAACTTTGGTTTACTTTGTGAACATTTTTCCATGTTCTTGGATTTAAGTTTGTGTATGTTTTACTTATGGATAATCTTATTGATATTGTCCTCGAATATGAGTTAATTGAATCATGTTTCTTGAATACATGTGACCAATTCAATTGACCACGTGATTAGGTGGGAATGTGGGAAAGTTAGTTGTCTGGATGAATGCGTACTACGCACACTAACTTTACACCTAAATCACATCTCTAACAACGACTTCAGGTCTATCCAACCTGATTAAAAGCATTGGCACGCTCCTTGTTGTATGAATGGTACAACATCACCATTTAAAGGACCTTAAATTCTTCTTGACGTTGAGTTTTTAAGGATATTCGAGATGACAATGATCATAAATGAAACCACTGAAGAAAATAGAGTGAAATATCTTTGCACCACCTCCAAAAATGAGCCTGAAGCTTTGATTTGGGGCCAATGGGTTGTCTCCCAACTGGGAATAGACCACATGTGGCCGGCCTATAGCCTGGTGATTAAGCAGTTTACTTGCTTTGGCACGACCTTTTGGGACACTTAGGTCGAACAATGATGCTACAACGCATCTTCTTATTTGAAGTAAGGATTTTGTGCCTACAAGCACACTTTGCCAATCTTGCTCATTAGGGAAATTGATTTTCTATATCATTTCTTGCAAAGATACGAAACAACTCCATTTTCGTAGTGGATTCAAGGGAATATATGTGGACTAATCCAACCAAAACGCGGACCATATAAATACTTATGGTTTTGGTTGATGAATCGACAAACTGGTCACATGTTTGTCCACACACATTGCTGCTAAACCTCATGGCCGATTATGGGTTAACCACCCTACTTATCCCTGAAGGTCCCGGAGACTGGATAATGCCGGAGTGTTTACATCGACGGTTTTTAATAAAGTATTGCATGTATTTTGGGTTTCTAATTGAACATCGAATTCCCATGTTCACCCCAAATAGCCTTACCTAGCGATCATAAAGCGCAATTTAAATGATCGCCTGAATTTTGGTAAACGTACCAAGTTTTCGGTCTTTGCCTAGGGCTATGCAATCTTGCACGCAGCTATGTTGGTCCGCCTTGAGGCCTATTGCCACCCAACCTATATGACGTTACAGTTGGTTACTGGGTACGAACCTGACGACTTTCGTATTTACGCATTTGGGTGCGCATTCCATGTGCCAAGTTGTGTCACCACAACATACCACCTTGGGTCCTCAAAGAAGGATGGGAATCTTTTGTCGATCATGATTCTCCTTCACACTAGCTCTATTCGAGCCCTTGCACGCGATCTCTTTACCGCTCATTTGCTGGTTGTCACTTTAATGAGACCGTTTTCTCGCCGTTAGGGAGAGATAAGAACGTTAATGTTCCTGTAGAACGGCGAGAATTTGCGTGGACGTTGCCCACTATGTCTCATCTCGATCCCCATACCGCACAAGTGTGATAAGCAAGTGCGACGAATTCTAGATTTCAGAATGTTGCTCCAGACGCATTCCTCTGATCTAGCTAAAGTGACGAGATCATATACCAGCTGCAAACATGCCTGCAAGGATAGACGTACTTAACGGACGTCGAGTCAACATCCTTGAAGGGTGTGCCGCCCATGTTGGATGGTTTGGACGCCCCTGTTGGACGGTCCGGTACACCAGCGGATAGCCAATCAATATATCTTGGCCTGGAGCACGACATATCATTCGGTTCGTAGGATTCACTTCCCTGGAAGAGGAAGACACGGCACAACAATGAATCTAAACTCGATTGCTGTCTCAAATCATTTCCATCTCATGAGATTAATCCGGATTACTCCCAAGACTTGAAGTTCTTGGTCCAGTATACTAGTTTGGATGAGAAAATGGAATTGAAATGAGATTATCATCGATGATGTTTTCACTTATATGGTAGCTACCGACATAAATGAAAAGCGACGATATCGAACCGTGTTCCGTTGATTAAGTGACAACGTAGAACTGATTGGACAACTAAAGTTACAATCCAGGTCAAATTCCTTACCAAAGTGTGTATTGGACCTGTCATTCCTACACTGCCCAAGGTAACTCCGTTGTGTTACAAATGGGAAAGGAAGCATTATGAGATGAATGAAATAGTGCGATATGATGCACACCTTACGGCGCAAGGTTTCTCTCAAACGTCATGTGATTGATAGCAGCATTATGAAATGTGGTTAGTGTTTCTCCATGGGGATATTGATACGGAGAATTACATGTAAGTTCCCGAAGAATTACATGGATTGGTTCAAATAGTTCCAAAACCACGGAACACCCTCTTAACTTGTTTGAGGCGTTCACTTACAATCCGACAGATATGCTATACCCGTCTTAAGTGATTATTTGATCAGTCAAGGATGAATTATGCCCTTACGGGTTAAACTATGAAGTCTTATTCCAAATTGCTAGAGTTACAGTTTATGTCGTTAAACACGAATCTCACTAAGACTCTGGAAGAGCTTGAGAAAACTGACTCGCACCTGAAGATGGAATTTGAGATGAAGGATCTTGGGAATGTTGGAAATATGCCCTGAAAGTCAATCTTTGGAAGAAACCTTTCAGGACAAATGAAACGATGTATGGATGAATCTTATACATCGAATGGCAAAGACACGAATTAGGACTATCTCAATTAACGATATATGTCCTAAATAGTGTATCCATGGACAATGGATCGATTGAAGAAGTAATCTAATGATGTTAGACTACAGAGACCTTCTTCACATAACCATTGTGTCCAAAAGGTTCCTAGTCATTGGATTGTCGGAGGGAAACTGACAATGCTTAGACCGGTACATACTATGTCCGCTTCAAATGGAAGGATGGAAAGTCTCATCCCATTCGTGTTGTGACACTAAGACAAGTATGTAGGTGCTCATTAAGAGAATGAGTTCACTGAACGCAATCGAACGAGAGTACTTGCATGGAGGTCTACTCACATGTCAAGCAAGTAACTCTAATGGTTGGAATAATGTAAGTAGTCCTTTGACCTGAGGCATCGTCGTTGTCTTGTGGCTAAGTACTTAATCTTTGATTATGTCAAAGTCACCCCATTTGCGGATGTCCACGGCATAATTGGGGTTAAGCCACTTAGTCATGAAGGCAAGTGAATGCGCAACAAGGAATCTCTAATCCTCAATTAGAGAGGAAGAATACTCTAAGATATGATTCGGGAATCTTCGGCCGAAGTATCAAGCGTAATAAAGGAAAGCGTTCCTATACGACTCAATTGAATCATATAAGAAGGAATAATCACATTAGGGGTTTGACATAATATATCCATACCCTAGTAATGTGATTGAGAGTATTGTTTTAGAGAAGGATCGAATTACATTGTAATTCCAACTGAATAGGTTCTCCGAACAACTTCTACATTAGCTTGGGTATCTATGACATATGGTTAGATGTCACTCATAGCTTGTGAGTTCTTATAGATGATTAAATGTAGTCGTCAAAGAGGAAATGTGAATTAAAATGAAGTTTTAATTCACTATGTGATTGGATTAAATATAATCAATTGAATTAATGTCAATCACCTCACTGCCTTGCTAATTAGAACCTAAAATGATTGTACACCGATACACTCTTGTAGTGAGTAATTCATGGATGATGGAAATAATTAATTGGATTAATTAAGTGTTGTGATTAATTTTGAAAGTCTAAAGAAATCATAAAAGCGATAAAAGATCGTTTTGGGCTTAAAGAAACGTTCGGGTTTAATTGGGCCCATTGGGCCTAAACCCATTGGGCTTTTATTCAAGCATAGGATGACTTGAAATAATAAAAGCCCAAAGCCCAAACCAAACACTATAGGGCCGGCCACTTAAAGGGTTTGGGAGAGATATTTAGTCAAGTTGTTGACTAGGTTTCTTTTGTCTATATAAGGAACTTTATAGCACTAAGTTCATTAGGGTTTTTGTGTGTTTAAAACAACAAAGAGGCAAAAGAAATATCTCTCTAAAACACTACAAAGGCCGGCCACCTTGGGGGTGTTTTTACTAACACATCTTTCACCCTTTTGTTTATTCCTCCATCCATCTCACTACACTAGTGGGTGTGGATCTTTAGAGGTCTTCTCCTTTGGAGACTTAAGGAGAACCTTGGAGCACTCTTACTAACAAAGTGGAGGAGGCAAGGAGGGAGGCTAGGCTCAAGGACTTCAATGAGCAAAGGGCTTGGAGGTGGTCCATCCTTGGTCTAAAATCGAGATCAAGAGGTATAGATCTATTCCTTGACTTTGTTCTTAAGTTAAATGTTTTGATGCATTATATATAAACCTATGAACCTTGAAGGGGATTTGCATGACTATTGCTTTGATATTATTTGATAAATTACTTCCGTTGCTCATGTATATAAATTTTGAATTGTATATGCATGCTAGTCATTTAGAAATCCCATGTGTTAAGCTCATAATTTTCCCTTCAGGGAAAACTCACTTATGCCTTGACCTGAAGTTAAAGCCTTGTTCTGACGGTATTTTGGTCTACCAGTCGAACTACACCCCGAATGTGTCACATTTGAGTATACCTTTGATCGTCCACACGTTATATGCAAATGAGACCCTTGAAGAGGTTATGGAATCCGAAATTCCTTATCTAAGTTCAACTTTGCGCTTCGTTGTACTTAGCTCATTGTATTTAGACAGGACATCTCCTTCGCTGTTGATCTTGGTAAAGATGCAGCACCGCGCCTACACGCAACCACTAAATTGGTATTAAAGACATACCCTGAAGGTATTACATGGGCAAATCCCAACGCATCTCAGCGGATCCAAACCCCCTATTCCTCAGAATGATGCTTGCCTTGTTTGTTATGTTGATGCTGGTTACTTATCAAACCCGCACAAGGCAAAATCCCCAAATAGTTATGTCTTTACCATTAGGGATATCACAATATCTTGGACGTCCACGATATGACCTTAGTTGCGAAATCCTCGAATCGTTCCAAGACTCACCTCACTTCACTACGCCACAAGTGAGACATGGTTAGGAGTTCTTGTTGAGCATATCCAAAGTACTTGCTATTTTTCATCTATCGTTGAGTCCCAACAATGATCCATGAAGATTATGCCACATGTATCAACCCGACCAAACCATGATACATCAACGAAGTCAACGCCAAGACATATTGCGTCTACATCTACATCAGCAAAGCATCAAGAGATTGAAGTCATGCAAACTGATCCCAGACAACCTTGCCGACCTCTACACGACGTCACTGCCGAAGTCAACCTTCCAGAAGCTTGTCCGATGAATTGGTATGCCTAATTATCTGAGTTGAATCGCTTGAAGTTCTCTTATTTAGAAGTTATGTCTAACTCAGGGGAGTATCTAGAAGTATACTCATATGATCTTAATCTACTCTTTTTCCCTACGATTAGGAGCATTTTTCCCACTGGGTTTTTGCTACCTAACTAGGTTTTAATGAGGCACCCATCCTGGGATGATCATACTCCGTTGAGTTCACTACCTTCGTCCAGTTTGACGATTGTTTTAGACATTATGTATATTTTCTTACTTTTCTCCTTAGTCTATGGGTTTGCCCCATTCCTTGGGTTTTACCATAGCGAGGTTTTTGTGAGTTTTTACAAATGCATACGTCAAATTAAATTTGAGACTCGCGATCACCCGTTGTGCCGATGACTTCATCAACTATTCTACCTTATCTGCTGAAGATCTGATGCGATGGTTTGTTGAGTATTTACACACTCAAGGGGGAGTGTTGCAGTCATATTTAGAATAGGAATGTAATTGTGTAAATCCTAGGAAATCTGGGAATGTATCTTATATTCCTATTAGGATTAGATTACCTATTAAATGTTGTAATACTAAAGGGAAAGGTTTTACCCTTCTTACTACTATAAATAAAGGCACAATGGGGTGGAATAACAGACACCTCACAATTACACATCTCTCTCTTTCTCTCTATCCATGCCGCTCCCCTCTCTCTCTATGGCCTCCATAATTGTTCAGTAAATTATGCCTACAACAAGCTGCAAGTATTGTTATAAAAATTGAATATTTGGAAGTTTTTAATTAAAAGAGGTCCGAAAGAAAGGAGAAAAAGGTGACCTAAAAAGATTAATTTTTAATATTTTGGAAATCGTATGATATGGTCTAATATTAATTATCACATCAAATGATCATAAAAGATGGTCTAAAATTTAGTTCTTATAGAATTTTTAACATATTAAAATGTATTATTTGTTGTAAAATGGTCGATTACAAGGTTCGACAAATGTGCCTACGCCTCCTAAGCAGCATCACTAGTTTTTTTCATTATCTAAAATAATACAAGTCCAAAGATATAATCTCACTAAAGTAGCTAACTCTTTTTCTCTTCTCTTTGGCTTGCGTAGAACTCTTGTTCTCACATAGAAATGATAAGACTTGGTGACGTGTTTACAAATAAGGTCTCCACACCTATATTTTTTTTTTGAAAGACAGGTCTCCACACCTATTTAAGTAAATGGTGTGAAATACAAACAAAATGGCTTTGTTAGTGATTTGTAGGTGAATTTTTGGTGGCTTTGTGATCCACCACTTGTTTGTTCTTCTCCTTTCAATGTGTGGGCATTTATATTATTACAAAACTCTAATTGTCACATTAATGCTATATTGTTAGAAAAAGGCCCAATGTGATAAAATAGTACACGTGCGATATGTTTGAAGCTGCATACTTTTGGAGTGGAGACTCATTCTCATCGATATCTCCTCCTGATTATAATAAGTTTAACGAACCAATCGTTACAATGGGTATTGGAATTTGTCTAACTTCAATTACTTTGGCCTTTCTAAGCTTATGTGTATTGAAAAGCTTTGAAGATTTTAGTTTTATCACCCTTGATGAATCTTTTCTTCATTTGAGCAATACAAGTTGCATTATCTTCATAAATGATAGTTGAAGTATTTGTTTCTGACGGTAGACCACATGCCCTGCAAATATGAATGGAACATTGGTCTTAACCAAAAACATTCATGACTAGTTGGAGATATGTATTTTTGAAACATTTGAAGATGTAGCAACAAATGTTTGCCTCATTGAGCATTGTACAATCAGATATATTTCCATAGGTGAATGCAAATCATTTTTGTAAGTGATCTTTATGCAGGCTAAATATATTCAGATTATGCCCTAAGATCATGACTATTAGTAAGTTCATTGAAACAGAACAAGCACATGTCTACATATTCATAAAAAATGTAACATTTGATTTAAATGCAAATCAGATCTATTTCCATAGGTAAATGCAAATCATTTTTGTGAGTGATCTTTATGTAGACTAAATATATTCAGATTATGCCCTAAGATCATGGCTATTAGTAAGTTCATTGAAATAGAACAAGCACATGTCTATATATTCATAAAAAATGTAACATTTGATTTAAAGGAAAACTAATTAAAAAAGTTTGAAAATTTTGAGTTTTAACGATAAGGACAAAATAAAGGGTAACGTGAACTAGGATTGACTTTTTAGTATAAAAATGTAGTTTTTCGTTAAAATGAACAGTACCAGGAGCTTTTCGTTAAAGTTTCACTGATTTAATATATTATGTTAAATATAGTAAGACACATACTTCACTAATATATGTTCCTTCTAGACCAAGTATCAATTCATACTTTCCATGAGGAGAATGAATGATCTTGTGATAAATTACCCTCCATAGTTGTTAATGTATGGAATAATTGAGTTTAATTCGGAATGGCTATTTCAAAACTGATATCGACAAAGTTGGTACCCATTTTTGGTAAATCGAGCAGATTGTGGTGCTATGGTGGCTTGGAGGTCGTAGTGCGAGAGAGAGGTATGGAGATGGAGGTCGTGGGGCCGTGGTGGTGGGAGAGAGAGACCTGATCTGCAAGTGGGTTGTTTGATGAGAATCGTAAAGAGAGGTTTGAATATTAAGATGGGGGGGGAAGGAATAATTGTTGGTGGTTGAAATGCAGAAGTGGTGATGACTATACTGGGGTGGTGGCGACGATGAGGGGGTGGCACGAGGAATTTTGGTGGTGATGGCGGCTGGGAGGGAGGGAGGGAGAGAGACAGAGAGAGAGTATGGTGATGTGGCGGCCAGAGAAGTTGCAGAGAAGACCTAGGAGAGATTTTTCACCATTTATATAAAAACACGTGATGTACTATCCGAATCCA
The DNA here is from genome assembly GCF_042453785.1 of Malus domestica. Classification (NCBI taxonomy): domain Eukaryota; kingdom Viridiplantae; phylum Streptophyta; class Magnoliopsida; order Rosales; family Rosaceae; genus Malus; species Malus domestica. The sequence continues at coordinate 39,120,004 of NC_091676.1, forward strand.
GTCACAATAAAAAAATTTCTCTTAGGAGAGGTGGTCAAAATTGAGGGAGGGGGAAGTGATGTGTGGTGGTTGAGTGAAGACCTAAGAGACAATTGATTTTAAATGGAGGGCTGAGATATTCTCCTTCATTTTATATATGGAAGGTTTTATATTCGAGTCGAACCAATGATCTATTAAAAAAAGCAAAATAGCTAGCCTATGCGTTGTAGACTGCTTGCGCTCGGAAACTGTATTAACTTGAACAGCAGCGGTTGGATTGGACAAAATCTGAATCAAATTTTGCACAGAAAACTCTGATGATAATAATTATTTCAAAAGATAATCATTCAGAGAAATGTCTTAATGTGTAATTTACTTGATGATTTTGTTCCCCCTCCTCAATTGTCATTCAATTGTCATTACAAAACAAGCATTTGCTGATAACAAGTACTGCTAAACCCTGGCTCCTGTACAATTAGCCGAAAAGATAGCCTATGCTTCATAGACTTTGCACTCCTCGTCAGCCGGGTTTGTCTTGCAGAAATCCTCCAATGGGTCTCCGCTTCCCGCTTGTGCCGTGCCTGGCCACTTGCTTGCCACCAAATATGCCAAATCCACAACCCTTTGACTGCAAAACATAATGATCCACAGGAAGATCAACACTCAATCGCATAAATAGTGACTTAGCATTCGATGCAACATTAACTTTCTTTAATGGACAACTCTTTGTAGATTTGTAACGACTGATCTCACCTGTATCCCCATTCGTTGTCGTACCAGGCCACCACCTTGACCATATCCTCACCCATGACCATGGTCAAGGAGGAGTCTATGGTGGAGGAAACATCAGTGCACCTGAAGTCCACAGACACAAGAGGAACGTCGCACACTGCCAATATTCCCTTAAGTGGTCCGTCTGCTGCCTTTCTCAAGGCTGCATTGACATCTTCTGCTGAAATTCCTTTCTTTGCAACGTTGATCACAAGGTCAACCACCGATACATTAGGTGTTGGCACACGGAGGGCAGTGCCATTGAGCTTGCCTTTCAGTTGAGGCAGCACAAGGGACACAGCCTTTGCTGCACCAGTGCTTGTAGGGACTATGTTTAGCGCTGCCGCTCTAGCTCTCCTTAAGTCCCGGTGAGAAGCATCCAAGAGCCTCTGGAATAGGCCATGAATAAAATTATAATTCCAACATACAATAAGATTGAACTACATATCACCACTCAGTGCTACTTGTTCCATCGTCAGGATATCAAAATGTCAATGCTTGATCGTAAACGAAAGAATGAAATCTGTATGCAGAGGAGAATGTAGGCGCCATTCATTACCTGGTCTAGTGTAGGAATGAGTAGTTATCATGGTTCCCTTGACAATGCCTGCAAATTTTCATAAGTAAGAAATGATTAGTCCTCGAAGGTGTACCGTTCGATTCATGCTGAACATACAAATGACGCCTTGCCAAATTCTTCATCCAGGACCTTTACGAAAGGAGCCAGGCAGTGTGTTGTGCAAGAAGCGTTGCTGCAGATACACACAAATAAAACTTTTATACCTCTACAATATGAAGTGAATTTACTCCGAGCTCAGTAACTGTTTTCTTTTTGCTTTTTGCTTTTCCCCCCCTCTATCTGAGAACACTGACCTTACAATGTTGGCAACGTCGTGGTCAGTCTTTTTCATTCACCCCGACAACATAGGTAGGAATGTCAGCACCTTTTGCTGGAGCTGTAATGATGACTTTTGTTTGTACCATACTTGACTAATCCCGAAACTACTAAGCTCTGGTCAACGTTATACCGTCAAGGACCCCGAAGAGTTTCCCTCCAACCAGGAGGCCAATCACAGCACGACATGTGTTGACATCAGAAGCCAATCATAGCGCGACACGTGTCAACATTAGAAGCCAATCACAACACGACACGTGTCAATGTCAGAATGAAACTAGAAACTCTCTTCTATAAATAAAGATCATTCTCTCACAATATTTCCTAATGTCATTTGTACTAAATCATTCACTAGTACTCACTAAAGCAGAGCTTGAACCTATGTACTTGTGTAAACCCTTCACAATTAATGAGAACTCCTTTACTCCGTGGACGTAGCCAATCTAGGTGAACCACGTACATCTTGTGTTTGTTTCCCTGTCCCCATCCATTTACTTACTTATCCACACTAGTGACCGGAGCAATCTAGCGAAGGTCACAAACTTAGCACTTCATGTTGTACCAAAGTCTTCACCGATTTTGTGCATCAACATTTGGCGCCGTCTGTGGGAAACGACACTTATTCCCACTCTCTTCAGCTTTGTCAAGCTGGTTTTCACCATTCGTACACTCTCTTTTGACCAGGCATCCCTCTCCAACATGGGGAGTGAAGGAAGCCACAACACACAGAATGACACCCCTTTTGCACCTAGTGCGAAGCAACGAAAGAAGGAAGGAAAAAGGGTTGCTCTTCAAGCTAAAGTCGATGAGCTAGAAGCTCAGAACAACAAGATAGCAATGAAGAATGAAGTCCTTCAAGAGCAGTATGAGAAGCTCTTTGAGACGTTCCACGAAACTAGGCCAACCATTATCTGGGTGCCCCCTAACACGGAGGGTCACCTTCCTTCGACATGGGTATCCCTGATGAGGAGCGAGCTAATCATCAAAACATTGATCAACGTGAGACTTCTCTCAACCCAGCTGTTTTGACTCGAAGCAGGAGAAGTGGAGGAAGACACCTCTTTGCAGAAGGGTTGGAAGGATCAAAAGCCGTTTATCGTGATTGCCGAGACTTCCTAAAACAACGTCGAGAGAATCCCCTCCATATATGCTTGAAGATCAATGACCCAAGGGTTTTTGAAAGACTCGGTCCCCTCCCACGACCCAGGCCAGCTGCCAATCTAGGGAAGGAACGACAGATCCCAGAGGAACATGAAGGTATAGGGGATTCTGAGGTATTCCGACAGACTCGCCCTAGAAGTCAGTACGGCGAGTCCAAGGAAAAATCACATGCCCTTGCTCAAACTTTTCTACTTCCAAAAGGCGATGGAGACTTATGAAAGAAAATACCAGTGGTACATGACTCTACTCAGGACCCCCTTGTCCTTCAGCTCATTGAGGAAGTAAACAAGTTGAAGGCCAAACGTCAGGTCGAGATACCTGACTGGAACCAACCTAGGCCTTGCCCTTTCACAAGGAGGATCCTTGACACCCCCCTTCAAGCGAAGACAAAACAAAAGCTTGGTTTACAACTCTATACTGGAAGGGAGGACCCAATTGAACACCTTAACCTCTTTGAGTCCACCATGGCATATCGGATGCACACCGACGAAGAACGATGTCTTCTCTTCCCCTTCACCCTCTTTGGCGGAGCTCTAAACTGGTATTGCCGTCTTCCACCTGAGACAGTAGACTCATTTGAGGAACTAAGGAAACTGTTTGCCTCTCAACACATCTTCCAGACCGATCGCTTGCATTCTGTAGATGACTTGTACACTATTTGCCAGAAGCCGGACGAGTCACTACGAGAGTATGCTGGTCGTTTTAGCCATGAGTATTCTCGCCGCGCTGAGGCAGATGACAAGACTGCCCTCAAGGCCTTCATGGCAGGCCTACGTGATTGTTTCTTCAAGTACATGATCAATGCCAACACTTGGAAGACTTACTCTGAGGTGATGGCATAGGCTTACAACCATGCCTCCGTCGAGGCAAGGACATATCAAGGGAAACCCCCCACAACCACCCCTTATCAGCAAGTAGGGAGTGGAAGCCAGATCCAACCAAATGAGAAGACCTCGACCTTCCAAACGGCAGCGATGCCTCCCCCTGCCTTACTTAATACTTTTCCAAGTCATCAGACATATCAATCTCAAGGCAAAAGGAAAGATTTCCATCCTCACCAGTCTCATTTTAGTAAAAAGAGTAAGGGACACTACCGCGATAACCAAGGGCATCGCCATGATAATCCCCGACCCCAGGCAGTCAGTACAGTGGGTCAGGCATGTGTCAGGACAGCCCCTACCCCGAGGTATGAGGCATACACACCTTTGAACGCCACATGCGTGGCCATTTACCCCAGCATAGCACACTTGATACAGAAGCCAAAGCCGAGGCACCTGGATTACAAGCACCACGGGCACGTTTTGTTGCTACCACGAGCATAACGGCCATGACGGCGAGAAGTTTATCACCCTTCGTGATCATATTGAAGCTTTGACACGTGAAGGAAAAATTGATCAATTCCTCCTTCACCCTCCAAGGGGTAACTGTAACCAACGCCAAGTAAATGTGATATATTCCATAAGTGGTGGCACACCCATATCTAAATCTTCCAACAGGGCCATGAAAAATAGTGAACGAGCTTTAAGGTCTGGCCACCAAGTGTTTCACGTGGAAGACATCATGGGAGGTAAGTATCAAAAGCCTAACTGGGATCCAATATGTTTCTACCTAAGGAAGAAAGAGGTATCATCTACCCTCACAACGACCCACTAATCATGGAAGCTCACATAGCCAACTTTGAAGTACGACGAATCCTAGTAGACATAGGGGCTTCGGTCAATATCATGTTTGCTGAAGCTTTCAGGGCACTTAATGTAGCTGAACACTTGCTTAACCGCTCGATTTCCCCTCTGATAAGCTTATCCAGTGATATCGTGCAACCTTTGGGGAGCATACACTTACCTTTCACCATTGGTACAGGCCCTTACACAACTACCATTACCACTAACTTCCTGGTGGTTGATTGCCTAACGGCATACAATGTCATCTTCGGACGCACATGCATTAATGATCTCAAGGCCATGGTATCCCCACATATGTTGTTGATGAAATTTCCAACCCCCTATGGCAATGGTTACATCAGAGGAAATCAACTTAGTGCACGATCATGTTACAACACTTCGGTCAAGCAACAACACCTGCATGTGCCCAAGGAAACCCTTTCTATACATGACCAAGTCATAAAGACTAGCCCAGACGAAGCCAACTTGGATCTTCACGGTGGCAACAGTCAACCTGACGATCCTCGAGATGACTCTTTCACCCAACAAACACAACCCGCTGAAGAGTTGGAGAAGGTCTCTATCTCAAAAGATTATCCGTGTAGTGACACTAAGACAGGTATGTAGGTGCTCATTAAGGGAATAAGTTCACTGAACACAATCGAACGAGAGTACTTGCATGGAGGTCTACTCACATGTCAAGCAAGTAACTCTAATGGTTGGAATAATGTAAGTAGTCCTTTGACCTGAGGCATCATAGTTGTCTTGTGGTTAGGTACTTGATCTTTGATTATGTCAAAGTCACTCCATCCGCGGGTGTCCACGGCATAGTTGGGGTTAAGCCACTTAGTCATGGAGGCAAGTGAATGCGCAACAAGGAATCTCTAATCCTTGTTAAGAGAGGATGGTTACTCTAAGATATGATTCGGGAATCTTCGGCCGAAGTATCGAGCGTAATAAAGGAAAGCGTTCCTATACGACTCAAATGAATCATACAAAAAGGAATAATCACATTAGGGGTTTGACATAATATAGCCATACCCTAGTAATGTGATTGAGAGTATTGTTTTAGAGAATGATCGAATTACATTGTAATTCCAACTGAATAGGTTCTCCGAACAAATTCTACATTAACTTGGGTAGCCATGATATATGGTTAGATGTCACTCATGACTTGTGAGTTCTTCTAGATGATTAAATGTAGTCGTCAAAGAAGAAGGTGAATTAAAAATAAGTTTTAATTCACTAAGTGATTGGATTAAAAATAATCAATTGGATTAGTGCCAATCACCTCACTGCCTTGCTAATTAGAACCTAAAATGATTGTTCACCAATACACTCTTGTAGTGAGTAACTAATGGATGATGGAAATAATTAATTGGATTAATTAAGTGTTGTGATTAATTAGAATGTCTAAAGAAATCATAAAAGCGATAAAAGATCGTTTTGGACTTAAAGAAACGTTCAGGTCTAATTGGGCCCATTGGGCCTAAACCCATTGGGCTTTTATTCAAGCATAGGATGACTTGAAATAATAAAAGCCCAAAGCCCAAACAACACTAAAGGGGCCGGCCAAAGGAGGGAGAGAGAGAGTCAAATGTTGACTTGTTTCTTTTTGGTTATAAAAGGAACTTTATAGCACAAAGTTTCATAAGGGTTTTTGAAGTGTTAAAACAACAAAAGAGAAAAAGAAAATATCTCTCTCAACACTCAAAGGGCCGGCCACCAAAGGGGGTTTTAGCTAACCATCTTCTCACCCTTTTGGTTATTCCTTCATCCTTCTCACTACTCTAGTGGGTGAGGATCTTTAGAGGTCTTCAACTTTGGAGACTTAAGGAGAACCAAGGAGCACTCATTCTAACAAAGTGGAGGAGGCAAGGAGGGAGGCTAGGCTCAAGGAGTTCCAACAACAAAGGGCTTGGAGGTGGTCCATCCTTGGTCTAAAGTCTAGATCAAGAGGTATAAAACTACTCCTACACTTTGTTCTTCAATAAATTGTTTTTGATGCATCTTACATAAACCTATGCATCTTGAAGGGGATTTGCATGACTATAGCTTTGATATTATTTGATAACATGCTTCCGTTGCTTTCGTATATATATTTTGAATTGTATATGCATGCTAGTCACTAGAAATCCCACATGAATCTCATTATTTTCCCTTCACAAACACCTTGGGGTTAAACAAATTGATATCTTTAGTGACTCCCAATTGGTGGTTAACCAGGTCACCAATAACTTTGATGCTAAGGATAGCTCTATGGCAGCATATCTGGCACAAACACAATTGTTGCTCCAACACTTCCACTACCAGATCACCTAAATTCCTCGAGCGGCAAACAGTCATGTAGATGTTTTGGCTTGCCTCGCCTCAGCTGTGGAAGACAAGATTGGGAGAAAAATTCAAGTCGAATTGTTGGCAGCACCAAGCACCATGGCTGTGGAAGTGTGCAACTTACAACAGGGGGATAGTTGGATTACCCCGATTTATAAATTCCTTGCTCATGGCACCCTTCTAAATGACAAAGTCCAAGCTAAGGAGATTCGATACAAGGCTACCTGTTACTTGATCATTAATGACCAACTCTACAAATGGGGTTTTAACCTACCATACCTAAGATGCCTTACGCCCGCAGAGGCAGAAACTGTCATTCGGGAAATACATGAAGGAGTCTGCGGAGATCATGCTGGATCTCGATCCCTAGCACACAAGGCTTTTCGCCAAAGATATTACTGGCCAACACTCCACCAAGATGCCATCAGAATATCTCGCTCATGTGATAAGTGTCAACGCTATGCAACTATTCCTCACTCCCCTCTCGAGCCGCTCACTCCCATGATCAGCCCTTGGCCCTTCGCCCAATGGGGACTTGATTTGATCAGCCCAATGCCTGCAGGGAAGGGCAAGGTCCGCTATGCAATCGTTGCAGTTGACTACTTCACAAAGTGGGCAGAAGTAGAACCCTTGGCAACCATTACTGAGGCAAAAATAGAAGACTTCGTATGGAAGAACATCCTTTGCAGATTCGGCATTCCCAATGCGATAGTCACTGACAACGGGTGACAGTTCAACAACAACAAGTTCAGGATGTTCTGCTCTAAGTTCAACATCAACTTATGTTTTGCCTCCCTAACTCATCCACAATTTAATGGAGAAGTTGAAGCCATCAACAAAATAATCAAGCGAACTTTGAAAACCAGCTTGGACAAGGTTAAAGGTTGTTGGCCAGAATTTGTACCCCAAGTTCTTTGGTCATACCGCACTTCGTATGGGACATCAACAGGAGAAACCCCATTCTCACTTACCTTTGGTACAGAGGCAGTTGTCCTAGTTGAACTTGAGCAAGCAACGTTCCGAGTCTAGAACTACGTGCAAAGTGAAAATGACAAACTTACCCTCAACTTAGATCTAGTCGAGGAACACAGAAACCAAGCTCACTTGAGGAATGTCGCCTACAAGCAGTGTATCTCTAACTACTATGACTCAAGGGTCAAACCTCGTTCTTTCAAAATGGGGGACTGGGTATTGAAGAAAAGATTACTCTGCGACAGAGTCCCGAGTGAAGGAACACTTAGTCCAAACTGGGATGGACCGTTTGAAGTTGTTGGCATCAGTCGCCGTGGCTCCTACAAGCTTAGAAGCTCCGATGGCAAGACCCTTGGCCATCCATGGAACGCTGATCACTTGAAGTACTATTACAAGTAAATTCACATTGTACAAGTGTAAAGCTTCAACCGTTCGGCATCCTATGTAACGAAGACTATTTGGCATGAATTCAATAAAGAGGTGATTTAGACAACTCGGTTCTAGTCCTCTTACATTCCTAGTAATGAAACACTCAGGTTAAAAGCTTCGACATGAATGCTTCCAACAGGAAATCAAGTCTAAGTATATGTCAACAAGACTATACAAATAAACAAACAGTACTGGACTGAACTAGTACATCCAAGTTATGGCTTATATCTAAACAAAGGATTTGCTAAAACATAGCCAGGCATTCATCAATGATAGTGCAAATACTTGGTAATTAACAACAAACTAGTACATCCAGAGTACATGGCACATGCCACACAAACAATAAACTAGTACATCCAGAGTACATGGCACATGCCACACAAACAACAAACTAGTACATCTAGAGTACATGGCACAAGCCACACAAACAACAAACTAGTACATCCATAGTACATGGCACATGCCACACAAACAACAAACACGTACATCCAGAGTACATGCAGAAAAAGAGGGCACTACAGTCATCTTCATCTGAGGCCGAACCCCTGACAATATCACTTTGTGTTTAAACCCCATCGTCATCACCACCTTCCTCAACATCTCCAGGACCATCCTCACTCTCCTGAGATTGCTCACTGATACTAGCCTCATTATCAGAGTCATCATCACTATTAGGATCAACTGCGAGGACGAAGGCTTCACCTTTTTGTCGATACTCATCCATCTCATCATGGTACTTTCGAATAATGCTTCCATTATTGTAATGCTCAAGGATGACCATCCATTTTCTTTTCTCAAAATTAGCCGCTCGGATGCACTGAGGTCTAAAAGCATCGTGAAAGGCCTGGGAACCTAAGAACTCCTGCACAGCAGCATCCCTCTCAGTTAGGATACTCATCTTCAGCCTAGAAACCTCAACCAAGGCATTATCTAACTCCCCTTTAACCTTGGAAACCTCAAGGATGGTTGTCTCCAATTGTTCCTTAGTCGCTTCCAATTGTTTCTTGAGCCTCACGTTCTCACCATTCTACCTCTTCAAACTCTCAAAGTTTTCATCCTTAAGGCGGATGGCATCAGCCAAAGCTTTGCTCGTTTTTCTAGCGTCATTCACAAGCTGGTTATTCTCTTTAAACTTTGCCTTGTATCGCTCGACTTCTCATAATCTGTCATCGTACTCAGTCATGACCTACATGACAAGATAATCGTCACTACCAGGAAAAAGAGGGGAGAAAGCAAAGAAATGACAAAGTAACACTTACATAAGAAAATAGCCTCATCATCCGGTCACGATCTGATTCGTTCTCATCTAGCGGCTCGCCAAGCTCATCAACAGTGGATCGACGTCCTGCCAGGCAATTATTGACATACCTAAAACTACTTGGCTGCATGGCAACCTTCAAGTCCTTCCAATGAATGCTGCCAACCTCTTCCTTGTACTTTCTTTTACGGCTACAGCTAGGGCCACCTTCTTGGTCAGTAGACTCCATGGTTAGAGGAAATATAGGATTGATGGTAGGAAGAGGAGGCAACAGTCGTCTCTCATCCCTTGCAACTATGGTAGCAGCACACCCCATAGCCTCAGCTTCAGCCTTCTTTGAGGCAACAATCTTGAGGACCTCCTCTTGCGACATAGGTTTAGGGGTTGGCCTCACCCGGTGCTTACAAGCTCCCTTATGAAACAAGATGTCGTCTACGGGAACTAACATGGGTGCTTTCCCTTTCTTACCCACTTTCTCCACTGAACAAGAAAAATCAAAGTAAGGAATGCAACTTTGTAACAGAAAGAGGGGGTGAAATGAAAAACACAACTTACTTGCTCGTCTCTGGCACTCCGACACTAGGGGCTGGAAATTGTACTTTCGAAATAAGTGTCGTAGCTTGCCTAAATGTCTATCCTCTTTGGGCACCCTCAACACCTTCTTTATGTCAGCTAGCTCCCGTCCAGACAACTTGATGGTCCCTCGCGTCACTGCACGAAGAAAAAATGTTAGAAGCAAGAGAAAATCACAACAAATAGCAAATAATGCAAACAATGGATACATTACAACCTACAGTCTGGAAGTGAGTAGGAACACGTCGCTTAGGCATGACACCTTTAGCATACTCCCAATCATTATAAAGAAAGCACCAACGGTTTTTCCAAGTGCAGTACGCCTTTTTCTTACCAAAGACAATATGCTCTCTCTCACTTCGACATGCACACTCGGCATACCCAGTGCATACTTTCACCGGGCGCATCTTATAGCAGTAGTGCCATTGATGAAAGGAAGGCTCACCTAACCCACATTCCATCCAAATAATATAAAACCTGATCAAGGTATCCCAAAAACCAGGGTAGAGTTGCCCAGGCGCATATCCAATGAAAGACAGCATCCGTTGCAACCACGGGTGCAAAGGCAGCTTCACGCCTAAAAGTCAATAATATATGGGTATAGAACATAACATGACCCTTGGGTGGTTAAGAGGACAATTCTTCATGATGCACCAAACGTATTCCTACACTACGGGGGATACTACATGACTGCCTTAGGGCCTCAAGCTGCTTTTCGCTATCTAACAAGTTTTGCACTAAATGGTCTACTGTGAACTCAGAGCGAAATATGGGTATGGTGTCACAAACAACCCCCCTCACCCACTGACATTAAAGAGGAAGAACCAATACTGGCTAAGGCTTGGCAATTGTGAGGATCACCCAATCTTGAATTTTTTGTACAAGACTCCAACAAAGGCCCTGAAGACTCCAACATTGCAAGCTCAAACTAGAGATAGAGTTAGGGGAGCCCCCATCACTAGGACTTCCAAACTCTGACATCTACAACAAACAGAAACAAACTCTATCACCACATGAAAGATCGAAACATAAGGAAGTTCCTAGGGCGTGGAGAAAAGCTCAATCAGTTCATTATGTTCTCAACCAAATACATGAACACTCAAACAATTCAACAAGAATGAAAGCATGTGATCTAGTGGAGAAGATTACCAACCTGAAGATGGTGTAAAGCAATGCCGGAATCCCTCTTAACTATAAGAGCACTCTATCTCCAAAAATCACTACAAAATGAGCAAATGAAGACAATGAAAAGAGTGGAAACTTCTCATTCTTATAGGGTTCAACATGGCCAAAGAAATTCGAAATTCAAAATTCAAACCATGAGAAAACCCCACATGGAAAGTCTTTAAACTTCCACACATGCTAGGGAGTTTTCAAATTTCAAACTTGCAGCACCCCCTCTCCCCCTCAAAAAAAAAAAAAAAAAAAAGGAGAAGAGGTGAACACATTAGCTTCATCAATTTATGGTGCCAACAAGAGCTTCATCAAAAGAGTTCAACCACAATTCTCAAAAGCTTCACATACTCTTGATCAAGACAGTGTGAAGCAAAACCAATTTATGGTGCCAACAAAAGCTTCATCAATGGAGGGCAACCATAATTCTCGAAAGCTTCACATACTCTTGATCAAGACAGTGTGAAGCAAAACCAATTTATGGTGCCAACAACAGCTTCATCAATGGAGGGCAACCATAATTCTCGAAAGCTTCACACACTCTTGATCAAGACAGTGTGAAGCAAAACCAATTTATGGTGCCAACAAGAGCTTCATCAATGGAGGGCAACCATAATTCTCGAAAGCTTCACACACTCTCGATCAAGACAGTGTGAAGCAAAACCAATTTATGGTGCCAACAAGAGCTTCATCAATGGAGGACAACCACAATTCTCGAAAGCTTCACACACTCTGGATCAAGATAGTGTGAAGCAAAACCAATTTATGGTGCCAACAAGAGCTTCATCAATGGAGGGCAACCACAATTCTCGAAAGCTTCACATACTCTTGATCAAGACAGTGTGAAGCAAAAGCAATTTATGGTGCCAACAAGAGCTTCATCAATGGAGGGCAACCACAATTCTCGAAAGCTTCACACACTCTTGATCAAGACAGTGTGAAGCAAAAGCAATTTATGGTGCCAACAAGAGCTTCATCAATGGAGGACAAGCACAACTCTCAAAAGCTTCACACACTCTTGATCAAGACAGTGTGAAGCAAAACCACTTTATGGTGCCAACAAGAGCTTCATCAATGGAGGGCAACCACAATTCTCAAAAGCTTCGCACACTCTTGATCAAGACAATGTGAAGCAAAACCAATTTATGATGCCAACAAGAGCTTCATCAAAGGGGTTCAACCACAACTCTCAAAAGCTTCACACTATCTGATCAAGATAGTGTGAAGCAAAATCAATTCATGGTGCCCAACAAAGCTTCAACCTTAAAGCTTCACTTACAAAGCTTCACCTACAAATCTTCAACACAAAAGTTTCAACACAAAAGCTTCATCAATAGAGGACAACTACAAATTCTCAAAAGATTAACACTATCTTGATCAAGATAGTGTGAAGCAAAATCAATTCATGGTACCCAACAAAAGCTTCAACTCCAAAGCTTCACCTACAAAGCTTTAACTCCAAAGCTTCACCTACAAAAGCTTCAACACAAAAGCTTCACCCACAAAAGCTTCAACATAAAAGCTTCATCAATGGAGGACAACTACAAATTCTCAAAAGCTTCACACTATCTTGATCAAGATAGTGTGAAGCAAAATCAATTCATGGTACCCAACAAAAGCTTCAACTCCAAAGCTTCACCTACAAAGCTTCAACTCCAAAGTTTCACCTACAAAAGCTTCAACACAAAAGCTTCACCCACGAAAGCTTCATCAATGGAGGACAACTACAAATTCTCAAAAGCTTCACACTATCTTGATCAAGATAATGTGAAGCAAAATCAATTCATGGTACCCAACAAAAGCTTCAACTCCAAAGCTTCACCTATAAAGCTTCAACTCCAAAGCTTCACCTACAAAAGCTTCAATACAAAAGCTTCACCCACAAAAGCTTCAACACAAAAGCTTCACCCACAAAAGCTTCACCTACAAAAGCTTCACCCATAAAAGCTTGACCCACAAAAGCTTGACCCACAAAAGCTTCACCTTCACCTACAAAAGCTTCACCCACAAAAGCTTGACCCACAAAAGCTTGACCCACAAAAGCTTCACCTACAAAAGCTTGACCCACAAAAGCTTGACCCACAGAAGCTTCACCCACAAAAGCTTGACCCACAAACGCTTTACCCACAAAAGCTTGACCCACAAAAGCTTGACCCACAAAAGCTTCACCTACAAAAGCTTGACCCACAAAAGCTTGACCTACAAAAGCTTGACCCACAAAAGCTTGACTCACAAAACTTCACCCATAAAGGCTTCACCTACAAAACTTCAACACAAAAGCTTCACCTACAAAAGCTGCACACTATCTTGATCAAGATAGTGTGAAGCAAAATCAATTCATGGTGCCCAACAAAGCTTGACCTACAAAAGCTTCACCCACAAAAGTTGGACCCATAAAAGCTTGACCCACAAAACTTCACCCACAAAGACTTCACCTACAAAACTTCAACACAAAAGCTTCACCTACAAAAGCTTCACACTATCTTGATCAAAATAGTGTGAAGCAAAATCAATTCATGGTGCCCAACAAAGCTTGACCTACAAAAGCTTCACCCACAAAAGCTTCACCCATAAAAGCTTGACCCACAAAAGCTTCACCTACAAAAGCTTGACCCACAAAAGCTTGACCCACAAAAGCTTCACCTACAAAACTTCAACACAAAAGCTTCACATACAAAAGCTTCACACTATCTTGATCAAGATAGTGTGAAGCAAAATCAATTCATGGTAAACTTCAACATAAAAGCTTCACCTACAAAAACTTCACACTATCTTGATCAAGATAGTGTGAAGCAAAATCAATTCATGGTGCCCAATAAAGCTTGACCTACAAAAGCTTCACCCACAAAAGCTTTGATGCGAGAATTACTTGACACACAAATTAAACCCTCTTTTTGACAATTGTAGTATAGATGTAAGTAGGGTATCGTTCTAGGCCGGGGATTAGGAGGGATTGCTAATCTATTCTAAATTAATTTAAAAATATTAAACAAGACTCAAGGACACAAAACTAGGCTAAAAACTCTAATAACTCGAAACACACTTAGAATGACTCAAAATAATGAAAACAATCAAATTGGACACTAGGAACTGAAATGGACGGAAATTGAATTAAAAGACTAACAACAATGAAAACTAACTAAATAATATAATTTAATAATGGGGGGGGGGGTTTGGTTTTGACGAGAAGTAAATTAAACTTAAATAAATTACAGAATTGACAAAAGCATGAAATTAAGGTGAAAGGATAGATGACGGACTAGCTAGAGGGTTTTTCTCCACACATGACACATATGCTACCTAAATTGATTTTCAGTTGTTCTTTCAATAAATTGTGAATGACAATGTTCCAAGTTAATTAGGTCCGCTTAAATTAACTCTTAGATTTCCCTAGATTCATTGGATTGAATGGAATACGCATTACAACCAAATTATTCCTCATCAAAATCCCTAACTATGGAATACGCATGATAGAGACATTCAACAAAGATCATTAAGTTCAACGGAAATCATAAACATTGACTAGGCATTCATAACTATGGAATACGCATGTTAATCCAGCCTAGAATTCACTTAACACGATTGTGGATAACAACCTTCACTACTTGTGAATATAAGTTCATAACGATTAGGTGAAACTCCCTTATATTCTAGCATCAAATTCATGCATGAAAATTAAGCGTGCACTCTTAATCGACATACACAAATTAGTTATCAATCAAGCAGTTAAGCAAATTAAATCACAACTCAGAAATCACAACTGAAGGTAATCAATTCATATTACAAATATATTCATGGCTTTGAATTAACCTCTAGCCAAAATAAATTTAGTTACACATTATTAACAAATTAAACCAAAAGTAAAACATGGGTTTGAGAAGATAAAACCAAGAAAAATGGAGTGAAACTTTGCTCTCTGTGTTGCTCCCGTCAGTTTCTCCTTGCCTTTGCCTTCTCTCCCTTCTGTCCTGCCTCTATGCCTCACTCTCCTTCAATGGTGGCGGCACAAGTTGGTTATGGTGGTTGAATGGTTGGTTATATGGAGGAATGGATGGGGAAGGTTTAGATATGTAAGGAGAGGCAAGGGAAGGCTTGGAGAATGGTTAATTTCTGGATGATTTGAATGAGGTTGCTGCCATGGTATTTATAGGAAAAGGATGGACTTGTTTAACACAAAATTTTGGTGGAATTGAGTAGGTGAGCATGGCAAAGAGTGGGAATTGTTGGTGGGTTAGGTATTGAGTCATCCATTCACATGTCATGGTGAGTTAAGCATTGCATCATCCACTCACATGTCATGGTGATTTAAGCATTGCATCATCACTCAAATTTCTGGTGAAAGTGAATCAATGCCCACGGCATTGAAGAATTTCTTGGTTTTGAGTGAAGTTTTGGTCAATCCTTCTAGAAATTTATCCCTTCTTGCAACTTATATTTGTTTCACCAGATTTTTAGCATGTTCATAGCCTCTTTTGTCTTCAAATTCGTCCATCCTCATGCCTCCATGCTTGCACAATCCAATCTTGGCCCAAAAATGCTCTAGAATGTTCCATATTGCTTCTTTTTGCATACTTTGACACTAAAACCTGAAATTGCACGAAAATAACTTTAAACACTATAATTATCATAGTTTAGCTAATTAAAAGCAAGAAAACAAGCTAACTAAGTCGTATAAATATGCTCCTATCAAGCTTCACCCACAAAAGCTTGACCCATAAAAGCTTGACCCACAAAAGCTTGACCCACAAAAGCTTGACCCCCAAAAGCTTGACCCACAAAAGCTTCACCTACAAAACTTCAGCACAAAAGCTTCACACTATCTTGATCAAAATAGTGTGAAACAAAATCAATTCATGGTGCCCAACAAAGCTTCAACCTCAAAGCTTCAACTACAAAGCTTCAACACCAAAGCTTCACCTACAAAGCTTTAAAATATATATACACATATATATATATATATATTTTTTTTTTCGGAAATTCGAAAATTCAAAAATTCGGAAATTCAAAAATTTGAAAAATCGAAAAAAAAAAAAAATCGAAAAAAAAAAATTTCGAAAAAAAATAAAATTGCCTAGGCCTCCTCTTCTTTGGGCCTAACAACTTTCATAACAAATATATATGAAGAAGGAGTTTTGGGCTACCACTTAGAAATTAAATGCCTCATTCGTCAACTCCCTCGACTGGAGGCTTGGGGGATGATGCGTAAAATAAGTTAACACACAAAATTAAACCCTCTTTTTGACAATTGTAGTATAGATGTAAGTAGGGTATCGTTCTAGGCCGGGGATTAGGAGGGATTGCTAATCTATTCTAAATTAATTTAAAAATATTAAATAAGACTCAAGGACACAAAATTAAGCTAAAAACTCTAATAACTCGAAACACACTTAAAATGACTCAAAATAATGAAAACAATTAAATTAAACACTAGGAACTGAAATGGACGGAAATTAAATTAAAAGACTAACAATAAAGAAAACTAACTAAATAATATAATTTAATAATGGATGGGTGTTTGGTTTTGATGAAAAGTAAATTAAACTTAATTAAATTACAGAATTGATAAAAACATAAAATTAAGGTAAAATGATAAATGACGGACTAGCTAGAGGGTTCTTCTCCACATATGACACATATGCAACCTAAATTGATTTTCAGTTGTTCTTTCAATAAGTTGTGAATCTCAACACTTCAGATTAACCGTGAACAGCACTTTTTTAATCTTCAAGTTTTCCTTAAGTT
This sequence comes from Malus domestica, assembly GCF_042453785.1. NCBI lineage: Eukaryota > Viridiplantae > Streptophyta > Magnoliopsida > Rosales > Rosaceae > Malus > Malus domestica. Next base: position 39,136,952 of record NC_091676.1, read on the forward strand.
ATTGAATTGGACGGGAAAACGCATACAACAATTCAAAACATTCTTCAAAAGTCCCCTACGTGAAAAGCACAATAGAGATACAATCAAAGATCATTAAACTTTGTGAAAACTATAAGCATTGACGAGACATTCGTAACTATGAAAAGCATGATACTCTTGCCAAGAATTCACTTAACACGATTGTGGCTAGCAACCTTCACTACTTGTGAAAATAAGTTCATAACGATTAGGTGAAATTCACTTATATTCTAGCATCAAATTCATGCATGTAAATTAAGCGTGCACTCTCAACCAACATACACAAATCAGTTTTTATACGAACGGATAAGTAAATTGAAATCACAACTTATGAAATCACAACCGAAGGTAATCAATTCATATTACAAATATATTCATGGCTTTGAATTAACCTCTAGCCAAAATAAATTTAATTACACATTATTAAAAATAAGGTAGAAATTTGGAAAGATTTAACCGAGAGAGAGGAGAGTGCATGCTGCTTCTGCCCACGCTGCCCTTGCTCAGTGCCAAAGGCAGCGCCTTCCTGCCTTGCGTCAGTCCCCCTCCTTCTCTCTATCTTTTTTTTCTGTTTTTCTGGCGTCTGACTCTTTCTCTCTATCCCTCTGCGCCTTCCCACCTTCTGACCGTCCTCAATTCTGCTGCTAAGGCAGCCTTTCCTTTTCCGCGCCCAAGACCGCCCTCACCCCGTACTGACTCTCCTTTCCTACCCGTGCTCACTTGCCCCGTCAGCCTTCCACGCTGACTGCTCTCCCCCGCAGCTTCTTGCTGCTCTCTTTTCACGCTGCCCCAAAGGGCAGCTCTCCCCTTCTCACCGAGGCCCCCTTTCTCACCGTTCGTCTGACTTCTTTTATTCTCGCACACCTTCTTTGGATTCTTTTTCCGTCCCCCGTGTGGACTCTTTTTCTGAACTCTGTCCGCACGAGGCTTTTGCTTTCCATTCTTTTATTCCCTTTTTTTTCAGCTGCCCTTGGATTCTTTCACCGTTCTTTTTTTTTTTTGCTCTAACTCCTTCACGTGTCCTTTCTTTTCTTCTACAAAACAAAACCATCATGATGATGTTTCAAACATCATCATGATTTATCATTATTATATATATATTTTTTAATTTAATTTAAAAGCTGATCTACACAGACAGTTTTGACGAATTTATTACATAAAATTTCACTTGCTCTATTTTTATTTTCTTTGCATAACAAATCCTATAAACACAAAAATAACGTAAATAGCTCAAAAATATAAGGAACTAACTAAGAAAAGACGAGTGAATTCGAAGTAAAAATATATATAAATATGATCCGATCAAATACCCCCACACTTAACTTTTGCTAGTCCTCGAGCAAAACAAAGAAATTATGAAAAAGTAATAACATAAAAAACATTAGCTTCCCTCTATGTGACCCTCATAGAATTTCATTCAAGAAAACAAATCATCAAGAACCATAGCTAGCATCAAGGAACTAATCCAAGTTCATCTTCCTTATTCAAATATTAACAGTAATCTTTGAATCATCCTTGAAGTGTAGTGTGTGAGATAGCCATGCTAATGCAATTTCAAGTTTTTATTTTTAAAATCATCATATGCAAACTAGCGACCTTCTCACTGAATATTCACTCAATCACACATGTGTTTAGTTTTAATGTGTTTCGCTCAAAGAATCAAATGTGAAATTTCTACCATAAGCTTGCATAAAGATCACTTCTCCACAGTCATGATTGCAAAACTTAAATCAAGAGGACTTTTATTGGATGTAATGAGGTTTAGGGATAGGGTTATTGAAACAAAAGAATAGGAAACACAAATTCCAAGCTACATTGCAAGCAATTTTTCTCTTTAGATTTATAAGAACTCAAGCTCTCCAACAATTCTTCTAGCACCTCCAACCATACCCTTAAACTGAAACTTGAACAACTTTTTATTTTCTTTGTGTACAATTTTTCTTTTTCTTTTTCTTTTCTTCTCTTTTTTCCTTTTTTTTTATTTTTTTATATACAAACATGAAATACCCCCACACTTATTCTTTTGCCAAACACCTTCAAAGTACTTCACAAACGTTTCTCATAAGACAATCTCGCATTGCTCGCTTGGAAAGGGTAATGAAAAATGTTTCAGGTATAAGGGTAGACATATCTGGTGATAAGAAATAAAAGGTTCAACATACACGGCTCAAATTGGCAAACTAATGATATCATTTTTCTTTGGGAAACATGGTTATTTGGGCCATAGTGGTAAACCTAATGCCTCTATCATTTCCAAGTTCATGCAATCAATGACAAACATTTCGAAAGATCGTTACGCAAGTTCTAGAGATGTATCTCACATAAGTTCATCACACATGAAAGAATAGGAGTGTATGAAAAATGCACACACTTTCAATCGGCTCAAAAACTCACATAGGATGGTCACTAAATTCAAATATGAAGCTTTAAGTTATGCTTTAGTTTCACATCAACAAGGCTATGTGCATTTGGTTTTTCAAAGATGATCAAACATGTACAAAACTAACAAAAGAATTAGGAATTTCACAAAACACATGTTAACTAAGTTCTTGATAATCATGATTCAAATTTGATCTAATTATATCATTGGGTCGGGAAACTAACAAAAAATCTGATTCAGAACAATAAGGGAAACAAGACAATATTTTTGGATTTTTAAATTTTCCGATTTTTTTTTTATTTTTTATTATTATTATTATTATTATTATTATTTTTTTTTTTAAGAAAACAAAAACTAACAACACAGAAACAAATGAAATTCTAGAGATTTCTACCCCCACACTTAAACTTGACATTGTCCCCAATGTCAGAAAACACTATAATGCAAATAAAAAAATAAAATAAAATAAATAAATAATAAGAAACAAAATAACGCAATTGGACTGAAAACTTCCCTAATTTGCAGTAAAATCAAGCGATGACCCCCAAGCTAAAATTCTGCAATCAACTTCAAGGGTGGAAATAACCAAAAGTTCCTGCAAAGAAAAGAAATAATTCAGTTAAGTACGCAAGAAAATTAATTAAAAAAAAATTGCAAACGAAAAATTGAAAATTACGATAAAAGATAATGAATAAAACTAATAAGTAATCATTGGTCGTGCTTGTTGACTTTCCACAGCTTTCCTCTTGAACAGGGTGACACTTAGCTTTTCACTTGCAAGTGATGATTTTATGATATTGTACGGCGAAGCTTTGCTCTTTGGTTATGTTGCAGTTCCTTATTTGTTCTCCAAGCAGATGTGGCAGCTTCTCTAGTTCTTCAGTTCGGACTCCTTGTGCTGGGTTGATTGTACGAGCTGCATTCTTCTCTGCTTGTTTCTTCAGCACGGCGGGCAGGCACGAGGCAAAGGTGTTGGTCCTTATTTCTTTCTTCAATCTTTCCAAGTGCCCACCTCTTGCTTTCTTTCTCCTTGTCCCTAGCTGAATTGTCTCCACATGCTTCGAGGTATCATTTTCACTTCCCTTACTGTCCCCCAGGCAGATGTGGTAGACGAAGAGAAAGCATAAAATGATGAAGATGAGTACTCGAGAGCAAGGCTAGGTAAGCAATCAGGAAGGGGTTCCAGGCAGTTGGCTCCAGATTGGAAGATTGATACCAAATGCTGGCTGATTGCTCTCTTTCTCCTTGTCGGAAAACAAAGACAAGGAGAAGGACATGGAGAAAGCATGATATGAGATACTCTTGCTTTCAACCTTTATGATATGAAATACTTTTGCTTTGAATGGGTTGTTCGCAGGAGTATCCCAAGGAATGAGGAACACAGAGTGACTCGAGAGGATTCTTTGGGAATGCATTTTCGGAGATGAAGAGGTACTGAGAGGGTGTGCCTTTGCTGTGGAAGGCGAAGGTAGATACTTATAGGGCTTTTCTTCACAACCGGAACTATTCTTTCATTCATTGTTGGCAGCCGGTGGATGGATGAATAGTACAAATTACGCGCTTTCTGACAAAGCTGCCCGTAATTTCCGCAAAGCAGATTCCTCATTGATATCTGGAATCGGCGCTTCGAGCTCTGAGCATCGTCGATTGTAGAGGTAGCATGTGACACGTGCGGATAAATCTGGAAAAGAAGATTTTCCCGTGGGTTGAAGCCCAGCTTTTGAGAAAGCTAGCGTGTCTTTGACTGTTGAATTTCCCTCTTCGATTTCTGAATTGGTGCTTCGACAAACTGCCCGAGATTTCCGCAAAGCAATTTGCGTGTGACAAGTGACGACACGTTTGGACAAATTGATCCTTTGAAATCCGGGGTTCGGCTCGTGGTTTCTGAGCAAGCCCAGCCTTTAAGAAATGAAACGCCTCTTTTGAGAAAAGAATCCGGCTTTTGAGAAAGGAAACTCCTCTTTTGAGAAAAGAATCAGACGTTTGAGAACGGAGCCCCGACTCTTCGATTTGCGAGAGGACGCTTCTCTGAGGAGCGCCTCTTTGATTTCTTTCTTTTTATAGAGACGTTAAGCTTGTTCCACAACACACTTGAGCTCCCTCCTGTAAACACTCCCTTCTTGCACTTGTTTAATCTTGATCATTCCGACTCTCTTCTTTCTTCACCACCTCTGAAAAATGTCTGGCCCTTCCGATCGTCGTTTTGACTTGAACATTGGTGAAGAGGCAGCTCCGCCTTCACCAGACAATATATGGCGCCCATCCTTCATATCCCCTACCGGTCCTCTTACCGTGGGGGATTCGGTGATGAAAAATGACATGACTGCTGCGGTGGTGGCCCGGAACCTTGTCACCCCCAGAGATAACAGACTGCTCGCTAGGCGGTCTGATGAATTGGCGGTTAAGGAGTCTCTGGCTCTTAGCGTGCAGTGTGCGGGTTCCGTATCCAACATGGCCCAACGCCTATATGCCCGAACCCGTCACGTTGAATCCTTGGTGGCTGAAATACAGAGTCTCAAGCAAGAGATTAAAGGGCTCAAGCATGAAAATAAGGAATTGCACAAGCTCGCACACAGCTATGCCACCAGCATGAAGAGGAAGATTGACCAGATGCAGGACACCGATGGTCAAATTTTACTTGATCATCGGAGGTTTGTGGGTTTGTTCCAACAACATCTGCCTTCGTCTTCTGGAGCGGCACCGCGTAGTGAAGCTCCAACTGATCAACCTCTGCTGCCTCCTCCTTCTGTGGCCCCGCCGACTGCTGAAGCCCCGCCTACTACTGAAGCACCACCCGACCAATGAATACTATTAGTTTACATCATTGTAAAATATTTGTACTTTTTTTTTTTTTTTTTTTCATTAATTTTAAATTTTATCTTCTTTTTTTTTTTTTTATTTTTTTATTTTTTTTTATATATATGTAAATTAATGTAAAGAGACTTTGGTTAACCTTCCCCCACACTTAAACTAAATAACACAAACTCACAGAAATCAACCAAATAACACAACTAACTAAACAAAACAAAATGAAAGCATTAAAGATAAGGGTGTAAAAATGCAAATCTGATTGGGTTAGCGATTCCAAAGTCTCTCTTCGTTGAATGCTTGGGTTGCCTCCCAAGAAGCGCTTGATTTAACGTCTTTAGCCGGACGCATCTTTCCTTTAAATTTCCCTCAGCTCCATTTGTACCTAAAATCAAAGAAAGAAAAATAAATCAAATATCAAAAGTAAAATACACAAACACCAATATAAACATAAACAAAAACAAAAATAAAAGGATTAGCAAAGTTACTAATCCCCGGCAACGGCGCCAAAATTTGATGCGTAAAATAAGTTAACACACAAAATTAAACCCTCTTTTTGACAATTGTAGTATAGATGTAAGTAGGGTATCGTTCTAGGCCGGGGATTAGGAGGGATTGCTAATCTATTCTAAATTAATTTAAAAATATTAAATAAGACTCAAGGACACAAAATTAAGCTAAAAACTCTAATAACTCGAAACACACTTAAAATGACTCAAAATAATGAAAACAATTAAATTAAACACTAGGAACTGAAATGGACGGAAATTAAATTAAAAGACTAACAATAAAGAAAACTAACTAAATAATATAATTTAATAATGGATGGGTGTTTGGTTTTGATGAAAAGTAAATTAAACTTAATTAAATTACAGAATTGATAAAAACATAAAATTAAGGTAAAATGATAAATGACGGACTAGCTAGAGGGTTCTTCTCCACATATGACACATATGCAACCTAAATTGATTTTCAGTTGTTCTTTCAATAAGTTGTGAATCTCAACACTTCAGATTAACCGTGAACAGCACTTTTTTAATCTTCAAGTTTTCCTTAAGTTATTGAATTGGACGGGAAAACGCATACAACAATTCAAAACATTCTTCAAAAGTCCCCTACGTGAAAAGCACAATAGAGATACAATCAAAGATCATTAAACTTTGTGAAAACTATAAGCATTGACGAGGCATTCGTAACTATGAAAAGCATGATACTCTTGCCAAGAATTCACTTAACACGATTGTGGCTAGCAACCTTCACTACTTGTGAAAATAAGTTCATAACGATTAGGTGAAATTCACTTATATTCTAGCATCAAATTCATGCATGTAAATTAAGCGTGCACTCTCAACCAACATACACAAATTAGTTTTTATATGAACGGATAAGTAAATTGAAATCACAACTTATGAAATCACAACCGAAGGTAATCAATTCATATTACAAATATATTCATGGCTTTGAATTAACCTCTAGCCAAAATAAATTTAATTACACATTATTAAAAATAAAGTAGAAATTTGGAAAGATTTAACCGAGAGAGAGGAGAGTGCATGCTGCTTCTGCCCACGCTGCCCTTGCTCAGTGCCAAAGGCAGCGCCTTCCTGCCTTGCGTCAGTCCCCCTCCTTCTCTCTATCTTTTTTTTCTGTTTTTCTGGCGTCTGACTCTTTCTCTCTATCCCTCTCTGCGCCTTCCCACCTTCTGACCGTCCTCAATTCTGCTGCCAAGGCAGCCTTTCCTTTTCCGCGCCCAAGACCGCCCTCACCCCGTACTGACTCTCCTTTCCTACCCGTGCTCACTTGCCCCGTCAGCCTTCCACGCTGACTGCTCTCCCCCGCAGCTTCTTGCTGCTCTCTTTTCACGCTGCCCCAAAGGGCAGCTCTCCCCTTCTCACCGAGCCCCCTTTCTCACCGTTCGTCTGACTTCTTTTATTCTCGCACACCTTCTTTGGATTCTTTTTCCGTCCCCCGTGTGGACTCCTTTTCTGAACTCTGTCCGCACGAGGCTTTTGCTTTCCATTCTTTTATTCCCTTTTTTTTCAGCTGCCCTTGGATTCTTTCACCGTTCTTTTTTTTTTTGCTCTAACTCCTTCACGTGTCCTTTCTTTTCTTCTACAAAACAAAACCATCATGATGATGTTTCAAACATCATCATGATTTATCATTATTATATATATTTTTTTTAATTTAATTTAAAAGCTGATCTACACAGACAGTTTTGACGAATTTATTACATAAAATTTCACTTGCTCTATTTTTATTTTCTTTGCATAACAAATCCTATAAACACAAAAATAACGTAAATAGCTCAAAAATATAAGGAACTAACTAAGAAAAGACGAGTGAATTCGAAGTAAAAATATATATAAATATGATCCGATCAGGGGACTCCTACCATATGCTACTGCACCTTGATACTCGGAAGTCTCATGACCACTCAGTGACTTGGATTTTTCAAGTCTCCAAACGAGAAGTTTTCCTCACTCGGGAAATTAAGGGAACACTACCTCAACCTACATGCTTCACTCACAAAGCTTCAACATACAAGCTTCAAAAAAAGGAAAAATTCAAAGAACTTAGTGAAGAAGGCCTTGGTGTATTTAAAACAATACGTTGAAATGAACCAAAGCTTGTTTATTGATATCTCCGATAAGTTACAAATATGTACATATACATGAATCAAAATAAACAAACAAGAGGGAACCTTCACAAAGGTTGCTCAGGAGAAGTCTCAATGGTCGGCAGAGCCCTAGAAAGAAGAGGCACCAGAGGGTGATTATTCGGAACCTAAGTACTAGGCAGAACCCCAGAAGGAGGAGGCATCGAAGGTTGATCATTTAGAGCTTCATTACGCGGTACAGCCCCAGAAGACGAAGGCAATAAATGCCTTTGGAACAAACCCACAAACCTCTGATGATCAAGTAAAATCTGACCATCAGATTCCTGCAGCTGGTCGAGCTTCATCTTCATGTTTGTAGCATAGTCATGTGCGAGCCTGTGCAACTGTTTATTCTCATGCTTGAGCCCTCTGATCTCTTGTTTGAGACTTATCACTTCAACCGCCAATGATTATACTTGGCGGGTTCGAGCAAATAGGCGTTGGGCCATATTAGACACTGAACCTGCACACTGAACACTGAGAGCCAGAGAATCCTTAACAGCCAACTCATCAGACCGTTTGGAAAGTAGTCTGTTATCTTTGGGAGTGAGAAGGTTCCTGGCCATCACCGCAGCGGTCATATCATTCTTCATCACAGAATCCCTAACGGTAAGAGGACCAGTAGGAGATAAGAAGGATGGGCGCCATATGTTGTCTTGAGAAGGCATTGCTGCCTCTTCACTAAAGTTCAAGTCAAAACGACAGTCAGATGGGCCAGACATTCTGAGAAATGATGAAGGAGAAATAAGGGGCAATAAATCTCTAAAGTAAGGGGAACATTCCTACAAGAATAACTCTCTGAATGTACTTCTTGCACACAATTGGTGCCCTTATAAAAGAAAGGGCAACAGGGCTGTTGGTTCAAAAATTGAAGAGGCACCACTCTCTGGATTTCGAAGGGGCACCACTTTTTACATGCAACATCAGCTTCTCGGGTACCACATATAACTTTGCCAAAGATCTCTGACAAAGTTTAGACACATAAATTTTGAAGATCTAGCTACCCTACTATTACCCACAAGGGTAAAGGAACAACACCACTGCTTGATAACTAGAAAGTCCCAATGTGTGTCAACCTTCGTGCTTCGTGGCAAGCTAGACTGGTAAAAATGCCTAACCTTTACTCACATTCGAGAAAACACTCCCAACAAGATTGCTTGCTTAAAAATCAAAGAGGCACCACTCTCCGAATCTCGAGAGCCAGACTCCCAACATGATTACTTTCTCAAAAATCGAAGAGGCACTGCTATTCGAATCTGAAGAGCCAGACTCCATACAGGATTGCTTTCTCAAAAATCAAAGAGGCACCATTCTCCGAATCTCAAGAGCCAGATCCCCGACAAGATTGCTTGTTCGAAAACCGAAGAGGCATCGCTCTCTGAACTTCGAGAGCCAGATTTCCTTGGATAAAGCTTGTCTACAATCTTCACACGTAACATCAGCTTTCCAGATACCACATACCACTTTTTCAAAGTGCTTTGACAAAGTTAAAACACGTGAAGCTTGCAGCTCCCACAACATTGCTACGACCAAGAAGGGTAAAGGAATAGCATTACTACTTGTTGTTAGGGAGACTCCTATGTATGTCAACCTCCATCCTCCACGAACAAGTAGACCTGCAAAAATGCTCAACCCTTCCTCATATCTGAGAGGGCACTCCCAACGAAGCCTCTCGAAATACTCAGCTTTCTTCCCCCCCCCAATAATACCTATGTAAACTAGCCACACTAGAGTCAAAAGCAAGAGTATCCCATATTATGCTTTTTCCTTGTCTTTTGCTTTGCCCTTGTTCTTACCTGCAAGACAAGGAGAAAGAGAGCAATCAGTCAGCACTTGGAATCAAGCTTCCAGTCAGGAACTGACTGCCTGGAACCCCTTGCCTGATTACTTACCTGGCATTGCTCTCGAGTACTCATCTTCAACATCTTATGCTTCCAGAAAAGATACCACATATGCCTGAAGAACAGATAGGGCAAGTGAGAAGGATACAAGGAAGCATGTGAAGACAAGTGCAACGGAACACGTGCCGATTCATCTATTACTTCGTCAATAGCAAAAGTATCCCATATCATCAAGGTCGAATGCACTCTTGATTTGATGGACTTGTTTTGACCCTCAAATTCTTGAGTCGGCCTTATACTCTAGAGGAAACCAGAAAACCCTCCAGCCCAGTTCAAGAATAAGCCTGTGGAAAGTTACTTCTTCAAAAGCAAAAGTATCTCATATCATCTCTTCTCCATTTGCTTCTCCTTATCCTTGTTGCTGTTTACGACATAAGGAGAATGAGAACAATCAACCAGAAGCCGAAGTCGAACCTTTGATCCAGGTTGCTTGCTTGGAAGTCTGATTGGTTACCTTGTCTGTTACCTCTTTCGGCGAATCTCCTAGCTCGGAGACTTGGGGGACTCCTACTATAGGGTTTTGTATCGCACTTGACCAAGCCGGAAACTACAAGTAAGCTTCAAGTGAAATTGATACATTACCTTATGCATCTTCATCGGTTAAATATACCACCCCTGGATTTAGGAAAAATACTTCCAGAGAAGATGCCACAGCTACGTATGAGACAGATAAGGCAAGTAAAAATGATACCACACTTCGGTACTTAGAAGTTTCATGATTACTCAATGGCTTGGATCTTGTAAGTCCCCAACCGAGGAGCTTCCCTTACTCGGGAACTTAGGGAACACTGTTTGTACCATACTTGACCAATCCCAAAACTACTGAGCACTGGTCAACGTTATACCATCAAGGACCCATAAGAGTTTCCCTCCAACCAGAAGGCCAATCATAGTGCGACACATGTCGACATCAGAAGCCAATCATAGCGCGGCACGTGTCAACATCAGAAGCCAATCACAACACGACACGTGTCAATGTAAGAATGAAACTAGAAACTCTCTTCTATAAATAGAGATCATTCTCTCACAATATTTCCTAATGTCATTTGTACTAAATCATTCACTAGCACTCACTAAAGGAGAGCTTGAACCTATGTACTTGTGTAAACCCTTCCCAATTAATGAGAACTCCTCTACTTCGTGGACGTAGCCAATCTGGGTAAACCACGTACATCTTGTGTTTGCTTCCCTGTCCCCATCCATTTACTTACTTATCCACACTAGTGACCGGAGCAATCTAGCTAAGGTCACAAACTTAACACTTTTTGTTGTACCAAAGTCTTCACCGATTTTGTGCATCAACAACTTTCTTGGCACCAGCTTGGATATGTTTGCCGGCACCAGGGCCATCGACAAAGACTCCTGTTCCCTGTGTGGTTTCAAATTCTGTTATATAAGGTACTATTTACAATACTATCCAAGGCTCCGTGCTAAGTAAAGACTAGACTTATTTTGTAATAGATATCTGGGCAACCTCAGTCTTGATCTTCAAGTATTAAGAACAGCAAGTGTGAAGCCTGTATTCAGATTAAATTAAATTTCAGTATATATACATTTTCCAAAACCATATTAATTTAAGATAATATAATTCCAATAATTTGGTTCTCCAAAAGTATATTAAATGAAAATAATACTCATAAGTTCCCTTACGTTCTTGACACCACCGCTGTCATTAACAACAATGACTTCTAGGGGTGAGTCCTTGCGGCCATGCCAGCATCGGAGGAAGTTCCTACCAATGCATCCAAATCCGTTGATTGCCACCTTCAATTTGGCCACTGTTTCTCCCTTGACAGGAGCTGGTCCTGCAGCCTGCTATGAATCAAACAAAACAAAGGTTATAAGTACAAAATCAATATAGCAGAAAAACCACCCAATAGCATAATGTTGATCAAAAGTTAGCGTCCTTGGATTATATTAGCTATTGCCGAGAGTCCATAAAAATATTTTCTGGAAATGGAAATGTAACCCTCTTGTACTGAATCAATGTGTTATAGCCGATATAGTAAGCATGGTAGATGTAGCACTTAATAGTTGTGAGGCATCACCACACCATTTCAGTTTGTTAAGTGCTTTTATAAGTTACGGTTTTCAGACATGGCTGTATCGTGCTTGTGGTACTGGTTTAGTCAATCAACTGAAGCTTAGAAGCATACTCAGAATTCGAATGAATCATATCTATAGGAGATGTTCTAAAGAAATGTAAAACAGATTGTATATATTGATGTTGACCCTAAAAACTACCAAGCCTACGTGGCGCACAAATCGAGTAATTGATAAGCTAATTGCATCTTTCGGTTATGTGCGGGGTGTGCCAACTCGAAGGCCGAGCTTGTCCGAGGAGTAAAATTTGTTGATGTTGTGTTGAGCGCTCTGCTGACTTCTTGATCTTGCGACTACGGCCGAGGAAGGAACATATCTCGGCCTTCGGGTTCCAGAGCTTGAAGACAAGGCTGCTAGTCTGGCGAAGTTCACGGATCGTTGGTGCCGGGTTCGGCCCCGGTGATTATATTCGTAAGAGTATAAACACGCCGAACTGGCTCTAAACTATACGGACACAAGTACTTGATGCGAAAATTAACTTAACACACAAATTAAACCCTCTTGTATCAATTGTAGTGAAGAATGTAAGTAGGGATTGTTCTGGACCGGGGATTAGGAGGGCTTGCTAATAACCTCTAAACTGACTTAAAAAAATAAAATTAAGTTTAAAACACCAAACTAGACTCAAAAGATGCAATACAAACTAAAAAGACTCAAAACTAGTTTAAAAGACTCAAAACAGCTTAAAACAATGAATTAGACTCTAAACTGACTCTAGGGATGGTTTTGGACGAAATTAGGTTCTAACTTGACTCAAGACACTTAAAAACACAAATCAAAACAAATTTTGACTAATAAAACACCTTAAAGTAAAGGGGGATTTGATTTTGACGAATTTGAAAACAAAACAAATAGATTGTAAACTAAAACAGATTTTGGACGAATTTGGGTAAACTATGGATGATGGGTTAGCTAGAGGGTTCTTCTCCACACATGACACACTTGCACATAAATCAATTTTCAGTTGTTCTTTCGATAAATGAAGAAACTCAACACCCCAGGTTAATTAAGTCCGCTTAATTAACATTCAAGTTCTCCTTAAGTTATTGAATTGGATGGGAAAACGCATACAACAATTCAAGTATTCTTCAAAAGTCCTTTTCGTGAACAGCACAATAAAGATACAATCAAAGATCATTAAGGATTATGAAAACTATAAGTATTGACGAGGCATTCGTTACTATGATGAGCATGAAACTCCTGCCAAGAATTCATTTAACGCGATCGTTTATAAGCGACCTCCACTACTTGCGAATATAAGTTTGTAACTATTAGGTGAAACTCCCTTATACTCTAGCATCATATTCATGCATGCAAACTAAGTGTGCACTGTTAATAAACATACACGAATAAGTTATCAATCAAGCAGTTAAACAAATTGAATTCACAACTTATGAAATCACAACTGAAGGTAATCAATTCATATTGCAAGTATGTTCATGGCTTTGAATTCCCCCCTAGCTAAGGGGGGTTTAGTTCCTCATACTCACAAAGCAAAGATAAACAAATTTAGACATTGAAAACAAAAGAATGAAAACACCTGAAAACGCTCCAACAATCCAACTTGAATGGCAAGCACGTCCAAGGATCCCCATTCTTCTCTTTGTTGCGGCACAAGGTATGGTTTGATGGATGCATATGGATATATGGAAGGGAATGGCTAAATGTGTTTAGGTTGGATGGAGGTCACGGCAAGGAAAGGGAAATGAAGGTGCATGGAATTGTGTTTTTGTTATGGGAATGTGTATAATGGTTAAGAAGAAAAGACTCTGCCTTGCGGCATAATGTGTCTTCCTCCCTTCTCCCTAAATTGTCCCTGTGAATGTGTCTTTGGATGGATCTCCCCCCCTTTGTTATGGTGAAGGGTAGATGTATTTATAGGCTAGGGAGAGGACCACCATCTAATTAAGGTGGTAGTGGTGTATGTTGTGGTAATGAGTGGATGTAATGGGTGTAGTGGATGGATGTTTTTGGTAATGAGTGGATGTAATGGGTGTAGTGATGGATGTTTGTAGTTGTAGGTCAACACACTTGCACACACACATGCTGATTTCTAGCCTTCAAATCTTCAAAAACGTCCATCTTCATGTCTCGATGCTTGCACTATCCAATCTTGGCCCAAAAATGCTCCAAAATGCTCCAAATAGCACTTTGTTGCCAACTTTGTTATTTGAACCTACAAACACACGAAAATAGCTTAAAGTACTAAAATAACTAGAATTAAACTAAGTAAATGCCAAGAAACAAGCTAACTAAGTTGCATAAATATGCTCCTATCAGTACTCAAAAGAGATATATGTCTTGATGGTGAATGTGGTTCAGCCGCAGAATGCTGAACTCTAAAACTTACTTGTGAATATCCAATCATAAAATAACTAGGTGCTCAATGCACCGAGCCCAGTAATCTGTAACACCTCGCTTCGCTGAGAAGGTTGGTGAGATGACCTCTGCCAATAAGGATTCAAAAATCCTTCTCGACAGAGACTTGGATAGATAATCAGTCGGCCTCGACGTAGTGCTGTTTATCCAAACTGAAGGTGCTCCGTGATCGTCTAATTCTACGGAAATAGTGTTGTTTATCCAAAATGAAGGCGTTTGCCGGTTGCCTTCACAGTGCTATTTATCCAAACTGAAGACGTGTTGGTGAAAAAGAAAATAAAAATCTCAAGGTTGTTGAGAGGTTTCGCGGAGAGCGAGAATTTGCGCAAGGCAGTTTGTGTGTTGAGTTGGAGAGGGTTGAATGATGCACACCCTCCTCTATTTATAGCAGCAAACTACAGACGAGCCAGAAACATAGTCAAATTAAGATTACTTAACCTAACCTGACCAGGCCTCGGCCAATCCTAGTGCAACTAGGACTTTGAACCTGCTTTCCTAATGGACTATATTCATTTCAAGTCCTGGCATGTTTTCAACTCTTCATCACACTAGGTCTCGAGTACTCCCTTATCCACATCAATCCGTCCTGCTATGGGACTCGATCGACCCCAACTAGGCGGCCCATGACCCAAAAAACCCACGATAATTCTAGAAAAATCACTAGGCTGAATGCAACTCCAAATTTGGCCTAAATCAATATTTTGGGCCCAAACACTACCTCATCGCTTATGAGGACGGTGACCTACAATCCTCGGTCGAGCCTCGACCTTAAAGAAGCGAAACCACGCTTCGGCATTTCTAAAAAACATTGGATTGTCTTGAGAATCCCAACCGTGCGCATTTATGAAACATCATCTCACGTCCTCGATTCTTCTAAACATCTTGCCATGTGTCGATTCCTCGGTTAACCTATCAGCCTTTAATAATGACCTTTGAAACATGCGACCGTTGAAACGTCTTTTCTCCATCAAATCCGCCGCCACACACAATCGTGTGTCCTCAAACAACGAAATCCTCAGTCCTTTCACCTGGATCCCCTGAATATCCATAATGACCAACAAACTCCCCAATTGGTCCTTCCCTTCTTTTTGAAAATCAAACGATTAATCTTCCCCTCAAAACACCTATAAATACCCATCTCTTTTTCATTCAAACTCTATGCTTCTAAAAATTCCTGAACCCCTCTTGCCTTTAGCCTTCGAATTCCCAGAAAACCCAAAAACTCTTAACCCAGAAACTCTTCAATTCTTCATCAATGGCTTCCTTCATCTTCAAGCTTTCTGATGAATGAAACAAATGCCAGGACTTCATTGATCGCTTCTCATCAGATCTTAGGGCCACTCTTCAAGGACGTCGTGCCATCGTCCATTACCACCCTCCTCAAGGCTCATTGCCTGGCACCCTTGTTGTAAGGATTTGATTGGTCGAAGTGGGATCTGACCAAGCCCCAAGGAGCTTGGCCTTCAACCACTGTAGCCTGGGCAACTTGGGTTGAACGGATGGAAAAATTCTTTGGCCAATAATGGAAGACTCTTGGCATCTACGATGCCATTAAACTCTGGACCGTGGAAATCGCCATGGACAAAGAACTTATCATGGCAGCTTTGAGCTTCTGGTGCTCGGCCACTTACACCATGGTTCTTCCTCTCGACCCTATCGGCCCCACCATCCTCGATGTTGAAGGAAAAATTTTGTCCTAGCTAAGAATAAGTATGAACATTTGAATACTCATGCAAGCAATTAATACTTTAAAGTAGGCATGCATTAAAAAACAATTCATAAAACCCATGACTTTCAAAGCCTAGTATATGGTGAACCAATAAACTCTTTAACAACATTAAAGAGAAGTAAAGATTTAGAGTTTCTTTACCCTTGAAGCTCATCCTTGTTTACACAAGGGATTCACCCAAGTGGAGGGCCTTCAAGTCACCTCCAAGCTCCTTGAATCCTCCTTGTGTTTTCCTCCCTTTAGTGCTCCTTTGAAGATTTAAGGAAATGAGGATATGTTCTCCAAAACACCAAAAGTTTGATGTCTCTAAGTCTCTTCACCAAGGATGTATCTTGTGAAGATGATATGGATGACTTAGGGAAGAAGAGATTGCTAGATGTCCCTTCCCTTAGTGGCCGGCCTCTTGGAAGAAAATTGAGAGAAAATGTTTCACCCAATTTCAACTAGAAAACCCTTAATGAAAATAAAGCTATAAAGTTGAATTTATACTTCATTACAAGTGAGTGGCAAACTTGTAATTAATCCAAGTTTGCCCATCCACCCTAATGGCCGGCCTCTTTGATGTTATTGGGCTATTTGCCCATTTTGTTTTAGTTGTCATACAACTTAAACATAATGGGCCTTTTGGACCAAAACGCTTTTGGGCCCCGAAACCCAAAACCAACATATAAGCCCATCACGAACCTTTCGTAAAATTAATTAACTAATTAATTAATCTTGACCATTCTTCAATTAAACCATTTAATTGCTTATCCATTTAATTTGATTTCTTCACATACATCCTTACTCGGTGTACGATCCATTAGGTTCCAATTAACGAGGCAGTGGGCGATTGTTACTCTTAACGATCGATTGTGAATTGAAACCACATTTCAATTCTCCCTTTATTGATTAGTGTTTGCTAACCATTAGGGCTTCCACAAACCATGAGTGACGCCTAGCAGAATATCATGGTTACCCAAGCTAAGTAGAATTGGTTGGAGAACCTATCCAGTTACAACTACAATGCAATACGGTCATTCTCTAATACAATACTCTTAATCACATTGTTTAAGTGATAGTTTGTTTCATGTCTACTATCCAATGTGATACTTTCCTATATGATTCCCTTGAATATGATTTGGAACAAACTTCCTAAGTCATATTCATTTGCTTTGGCCAAAGACTTTAGAATCATATCTTAGAGTATTCTCCTTCCACCATGGAAGGTTAGAGATCCCTTGTTGTGCATTCATATGTCTACATGACTAGATAGCTTGACCCCAACAATGCCGTGGACACTCCGATGGAATGCCGTTTGACATGATCAAAGATCAAGGACCCAACCATTAGACATCTATGATGCCTCAGGTCAAAGGACTACTTTGCATATTGCAACTTTAGAGTTCATACATGACATGTATGTTCGAACTCTCTTTTAATCGTAGTTCAGTGTACTCGATTACTCTTTCGAGCACCTATGTGTTTGTCTTAGTGTCCAACACCAAATGACTTGAGACTAGTCATACTCACGCTTGAGTCAACATAACACATACTAACCTTAGCGGATTGTCAATGCCCAATTGGCAATCCTATGGCTAGGAACGTTTTAGGAATGAACATAAGAGAATGGTCTCGATAATCTAACTCACTTAGATCACTTGTCTCTTAGATCAAATACATCCCTTGGATTCCCTTATTGCTTAAACACATGATACAATAAATAGTGATTAACAATAAGCTTTGCCCTTCATTAAACATATAAAAGTTTAATACATTAAGTATTCCAAAAAGCTATTACATCAAATGAGTGGCTTTGTGGGCATACTTCCAACAGATGTCTCAGCTATCCTTAGGGCCTCTCCTTCTGGCCTCCCAGTTGACGCTGCCTTCTCTGGGTACCCGTCTAATCTCGACCTCAAAGCATTATACGACGAATGGGCTGTCGAGACGCTAAGCAAAGAAAGCAAGAACCTTCAAGAGAAGAAATTCAAAAGCTACACAAGAATTTCTTCAATTACAACACCCTCATCCTCCATTTTACTGGTCGAGGGGAAGAAAACCCTCGGAAGGGGGAGCACGAAGCCTTCCTATTTTACTGGTTTGTTGTACCAAGTCGAATAAGTGCTTGGTTGAGAATATATCGGTGGCCGAAGCCCTAGCAAGTGGTCACACCTTGGCCCTTAGTTCGGCCGTCCTTGCCAACCTCTTGCGCTGCTTGGCCAAGATGACCATCAACAAAATCGTTTCGCACCAAAACGGCCCTTTTTGGGTTTTCCAACTCTAGCTGCAGGTCTATTTTGCTACCCTTCGACCAGAGATCCCCAACTTCCAATCCACTAAAACACTAGGCCTTCAATTAGCATCTCGACCGGTGCCTTCTTACCGGGCCGAAGAAGTTTTCAAATACTTCTTTAGCCTAGAAGACCTTTCTGACGATGAATTTCTAATATATTATCATCAAGAGTACCCATCTTCCATCAAGCTTCCATCATCAGCATGGAGTGAAGCTGAAGATGCTGATCTTTGCTAAAGCTAGGGGTTGTTCGTGTTAACACTCGACTTTCGCCTCGGCTGGGATGCTCGTCGAGCGAGCTGGGAAGTCTACCATCCCTATTTCACTGCTTAGTAACTTGACTACCTCCAAGGTTGTCCGGTGCCTCTGCTCACTTTTCGCTCCCTCCTAAACCGATGACGCCTCTCTCTGTAAGGAGACAGCGTATGAATTTCAAGAGAGGTGCCAAAAATTCTGTCTCCAGCCGAACGTCCCCGAAACCTTCAGTACCGACACCTTCGTCGACTGGTGGGAAACATACATTTAGGACTTCTTTCACACACTAATCGAGAATGTCGTCAAAAAGGTTTTCGACGACCGCCCAAAGAAAGCCCTTGCCCCAAAAAATTATAAGCGACAAGCCGAATTTCTTCTAAGTCTTCTAACTCTTGTCTCATGGCCTGACTGTATTCGACATTGAACAAACTACTTTGTTCAATCACTCGTAACGAGTTTATACATAGCTCAACTGGTAACATAACGTCGTGTCCATAGGTTAACGCGTATGAAGTCGTTCTTGTGGCTGATCGGAGTGAAGTTCGATAAGCCCATAACGCTTTGTTCAACTTGAAATGCCACATACCAGGCCTTTCTTTTACCATTTTTTCAAGAATACCGATTAAAACCTTATTACTTGCTTCAGCCTGTCTATTCGCTTGCGGATAATACGGCGTAGACTGCTCGAGTCGAATTTTTAGATTTGCAGTATACTCCTTAAACCTATTAGATGTAAAGATCGTACCATTATCTATTATGATTGTTTCTGGTACGCTGGATCTAGTCATGATGCTTTCTTTTACAAAATTACAGATTTCTTTAGACGTTATCTCGGCATATGACTTGGCTTAGACCCATTTGGTGAAGTAGTCCGTTGCGACAAGTATCCACAGATGCTTAGCTGCCCTAAAAGATGGTGTAATTTTACCGATTACATCCATGGCCCATCCTCTGAACGGCCATGGTTTAGTGACCGAGTGGAGTAATTCTACTGGAACTCTCTGTATAGGCCTATGAATTTGACACTGCACACATCCCTTTGCGTACTCAATACAATCCTTTAGTATACTAGGCCAGAAATAGCTGTGTCGCCAAAGCAGCCAACATATCTTTCGTCCAGATTGGTGAGCCTCGCAAATTCCTTCATGTACTTCTATAATTGCTTGGGCAGCCTCTTGTGGGCTGAGGCATAGTAACAATAACGCATCCTCACCTTTTCGATACAACTCATTTTGGTATAACACATAGTTTGTGGCATGGACCTTTGTCCGTCGGTCGTGTTTATCACTAGGGTTATCGAGATATTGCATAATCACCCTTCTCCAATCGTCTGGTAATGTCTCGACAGTGCAAACCTCTATAAGGTCCTTTCGCTCCAACAACAAAGGTAAAGACATGACTTTTGTATGGATCACGCTATTGCGTTGGAGAACTTACTGATTGACCAAGGCTGGGTGTGCTCGTCGTGACACAGGTATTTCTCGGCCTAGTTTGCCCCCTAGGAGTTGTGCTCCGGAGGCGATTTGGCAAATAGCTGGCAACCATGTGATAGGGCGTTATAGTGCAACTCATGCAACGAAAAGTCCCATTGAGTTGGTTAATCACAAGTTCGGAATCACCAAGGATAATGACACGAATTGCTCGCAAGTCGTGGAGGACACCAAGGCCGATGATAAGGGCTTCGTATTTGGCTTAATTATTCATACAATCGAAATCAAGCTTGAGAGGAAAGTACTAGCGGTTGTGATTTGGGGATTGAATAACGACCTTAACGCCAGCCGAGACTGAAGTACTAGAGCCATCAAAGTACATCGTCCAGTGATTATCACGTGTTTCCACCATGCCGATTTCAACGTCATTGCCCCCGAAATCGTATGGTGAAGGATGCTGGGCCAAGAAATTGGCCAACGCTTGGCCTTTGGCAGCTTTCTGGGGCACGTATTGCAAACGGAATTCAGACAATGCCATTGTTCACTTTTCGATTCGGCCTTTTACTATCGGTCGAGTGAGCATGTAACGAATGACATCGGTTTGGGCGATGACCTGAGTGATCGACAGGAGCTTCTAATGCTTGAGTTTTGATGCAACGAAAAATAAGGCTAGGCAAAGCTTTTCGACGGCGGAATATTAATCTCTGGTGGGTTGAGATTTCGGCTAAGATAAAAAATGGCATGTTCTCACTCAACATCATTGTCTTGTGCAAGAAGGTATCCAATAGATTCTTCGGCCACTGAGATGTACAGCTTGAGAGGTCTGCCACATCATGGTGGGATAAGGATGGGTGGAGTCGTGAGGGAGACCTTGATCTGTGTAAACGCCTCTTGGTGTTCTGCACACCATTCGAAGATGTTAGAATCCTTAAGTTTCAAGAGCGTGGAGAAGGCTTTCATTTTTCTTGTCAAATTGGCAATGAATCGACGAAGAAAGTTAATCTTGCTGAGCAACGACTGTAGTTGTTCTTAGTCATCGGGGGTGGAGCATTGATGATTGCTCGAGCCTTGTTTTCGTCTACCTCAATACCACGATGATGCACAAGGAATCTTAAAAAATTGTTGGCTGATATGCTGAAAGCACATTTGGCGGGATTCATCTTAAGGTTGTGCTGGCGCATACGTAGGAAGGCCTAACGGAGATCATCCAAATGTGTTTACCGACGTTCTGATTTGATTACAACATCGTCGATGTAGACTTCGACGATGGTACCAATCAAATCATGGAAAATAGTATTCATGGCTCGTTGGTATGTGGCACCGGCGTTCTTGAGGCCGAATGGCATGACGACCCATTCGTATGTGTCGGGTGCCCCCAAGCAACGAAAAGTGGTTTACACACATTAGCCTCGATGAAGAAAATCTGGTTATAACCAGCATGTCCATCAATAAAGGATAAGATCTCGTGGTTTGATGCTGCATCGATTAACAAATTTGAAATTGGCATTGTATATTCGTCTTTAGGAGTTGCCAAGTTCAAATTTCAAAAATTAATACAGATACGTAAGGCACCACTTTTCTTCAAAACTAGGACTATGTTTGCCAGCCATTCGACGTACCGAGCTGTTCGAATAAACCCAGCTTTTAAAAGTCGAATGAGTTCGTCTTTTATGTCGAGTTGTACTTCTGTTGAGAATCGTCGAGGTGGTTGGCATAATGGTTTACACCCAGGTTTGATGCGTAATTCATGTTCAACTAGTGTTCGATCTAAACCAGGCATCTCATGGTAACTCCAAGCAAAACAATTCTTAAATTCTTTAAGCAAATTACAAAGCTTGGTTTTTACATGTTGGGGTAACAACGAACTAATGAACAAAGGTCGTGGGTTTTCGGCAATGTTGGAAATGTGCCCTAAAACCAATCATATGATGATACTTTACGGACATTTCACATGTTAAACTAATATAGTTTAATTTAAAGGGCAAAGATTATTGTTTGAAGCTGTCTCATATAAATGTTATATGCTTAAACGATAAGTCCAAGGAATATGTAATTGGGAGAATGCGATCTAAAGAAGTTAGATTCATGAGACCATTCTCTTTCGTATACATATCCTAAACGTTCCTGATCATAGGATTACCAATTGGGCATTGACAGTCCGTTAAGATCAGTACGTGCTATGTCTTCTTTTAGGGAGAGTGACTGGTCTCGAGTCATTGGTGTGACTAACACCAAGACAAGTACGTAGGTGCTCAATAGAGAATGAGTTCACTGAACGCGATCAACAAAGAGTTCTCATACTCTGTCACATGAGAACTCGTGGTTGGGATAATACAAAGTAGTCCTTTGACCTGAGGCATCATAGTTGTCTTGTGGTTAGATCCTTGATCTTTGACTATGTCAAAGTCACTCCATCTGAGGGTGTCCACGACATAGTTGGGGTTAAGCCACTTAGCCATGAAGGCAAGTGAATGCTCAACAAGGGATCTTTAACCTTCAAACTGTTTGAGGGAGAATACTCTATGATATGATTAAGAATCTTTGGCCAAAGTATGAATGAACTATCAAACCAAACAATGTGGTCAAGAGTATTGTATTAGAGAAAGACGGTATTGCATTGTAATCCTAAACTGAATAGGTTCTCCACCTCTTATGATTAGCTTGGGTAACCATGACATACTGCTAGGTGTCACTCATGGTTTGTGGAAGCCCTAAACGTGTATAATCACTAAAGGGAGAATTGAAAGTAAGTTTCAATTCACAATCGATTTGAAAGAGTTCTAATCGCCTACTGCCTCGCTAAAAGGAACCTAATGGATCGCACACCGTGTAAGGTAATGCTTGAAGGATTTGATGGAGATGAGTAAGGACAATTAAATGGTTTAATTGTTTATGGCAAGAATTAATTAATATGTTAATTAATCAAACGAATAAGTTCGTTTTTAAACCTTGAGTTAGTTTTGGGCCTTAAAGCCCAAATTGGGTTACGAATCGTCAAACTCATTAGCTTAAGTTGGATGACAACTTAACAAACAAAATTCAAGAAGCCCAAAATAGCCCAAAGGCTTGGGAAAACCGACCATAGAGAGAGGAAGGGCCATTTGGTCCAAAATGCATACAAAAGTTGAAAGCATAGAAGGGGTATCTTTGCTCCATCCTTATTAGGGTTTTCTAAGGATGAAAAGTGAGAAAAACTCTCTCTCTTTTCTCTCTAGAATAGCCGGCCACCATGGGAGAGTTTACTAGCATCTAACTCTTCCATGGCCACTCATCTTCTTCCTCAACCATCCTTGGTGTAGGAACTTAGAGGTCTCCAACTTTGGGGACTTTTGGAGAAACCAATTCTTCCATCCATATCCATGAAGGCATGGAGCCAAGAAGCAAAGTTCGTCCATCCACATCCATGGAGCCAAGGAGTAAGGTGACAAAGAAAAGAAGGCCCTCACATGGGTGATTAACCTTTGCTAAGAAAAGAGGTGCTTCAAAGGTATAAAATTTCTCGACTCACTTTGTTCTTAAGTTGAGTCTTGGTTCACATAACTACTAGGCTTTGAATTTCATGGGTAATGTTTTGTTTTTGAGTGCATACAAGCATGATTCTGCCTTTAAATGTTAATTGCATGCCATAGATGTTGCTCAAATGAACATGTTTTTCACAAAATTTCCTTAAAGCCATTCCAACATTTATTTCCTCTAAAGGATATTTGACTTGAGGTTAACTATCCTCGAGCTCGGCTGGTGCAGCCTGAGCCTTGTTTAGTGAAAGTACTGGGTCGTTGTCTCATTCGGACAAAAATTCGACTAAGTTTAAGCCTGAATTTGGTTGTTTGGAAATAGAATACCAATGGGCCAGCAGTTGTTCCATGGTAGATGAAACCGCGGCCCGACGTTTGTCCTGGCTATTATCAGACATCAACGTCTGCGACCAAATCGGCCAACCCAAGTTTCGCCAAATCCTGATGGATAGTCTCAGTGCCTACCTCAAATGCTTTTTGTACCGAAATTTAAGTCAACTGTCATTCCTCGTTCAAACCTTGTAGGGTAATATAGCCGACGTAATCATCGTAATATCGTGCTTGAATCATATTGGTTTCAAACAGCTGACTATCGGCTGGATGAACCATAACTGATTCACCGTCCCAAAAGATGAGAACCTGATATAATGAAGAGGGAATGCAATTTGTTTAATGGATCCAATCCTGACCAAGCAAGGCATTATACTCGGTCTTGGAGTTGACGATAAAGAATGCAGTCATGTGATTGCGACCTACAACGCTTACCTCCAAAGGGAGCACATCTGGGACTTGTCGTCGATGAAACTGCTCATGGTTCTTCCTGATGGAATGAGTCGTTAGATCGTCGTAGTGCCTTCATAATGGATACGGGCATGATATTGACCGTCGCCCCATAATCGACAAAAATTTTGAAGATTGGATAACCTTCAATATGAGCCGTGACATACAATGGCTTCAAATGTTGACGATTAACCGAAGACGATCGGGGAAACAGTACGACTAAAGATGCTTTAAGTTTGTCATCTTTACTCGCTTGCCCATCTTCTTCGGTGGTGATGAAATCGACTTGTGTTGCTTCATCAGCAACTACATTCCCATCCAAGAAATTCGGTTGGTGTGTGGTTGGTTGAAATTCGGCAGGTAGAACATGGACCATGCTGATTTCCATATTTTTTAGGACTGAAGGGCCCATCGGGTCTTGGTCGTCTTCCTTCAGGTTATCGAATGCAGTATCATGCTTTGGTGCATCCTCGACCTGATCATTTTTTACCTCATCGGATACTTGCTCTTGTGGTATGTAAACTGAACTTGTTTCATTCTGGTTGTCG
Source organism: Malus domestica (assembly GCF_042453785.1). Lineage (NCBI taxonomy): Eukaryota > Viridiplantae > Streptophyta > Magnoliopsida > Rosales > Rosaceae > Malus > Malus domestica. Next base: position 39,161,732 of record NC_091676.1, read on the forward strand.
TCCTCGAGCTTATTTATTGTTGAGGTTTGATTTTGTCCCTACAGTGCTTTATGGGCTCGTTCTTCATAAGCGATTCAGGCGTCCCTCATGTCTAGTCAGGAATCCAAATATGCCACACGATCCTTCTCATCGGTCTTAAGGCCGAAGAGAGATACGGTTGAGAAGACTCTGAAACGATGTCGTAAATACTAAATGTCTTCAAAAGAAAAAGGGAGCTCGGCGGTGTCTATGTCTGTGTATGGATCGACATCGAAGCTGAGGACTTGAGCTTCACGTATATGCTGGAACCTGGCCTTCATTGCTGGATCAGTGGTTATTTGGATAATCTGTTCAGCATCAGGGCAAGTTAGTGTCAGGTTGAGAACTTCTTGACACGCCTTGGATAGGCCATACAAGTCATTAGTATAATGTTCCTTGTGAAATTCTCGCATGTACTCCAAGGATTCACCGAGGAATGGAGGGTGTAGATTCCGTCAAACTTTTATTAACGGCTCTTGTGAAGGTAATGGGGGAAGTTTGCTTTTGGCTTCTTTTCTGAAATGCTCGAAACGAGCTTTCATCTCCTCAGGCTGAAGGAGGAGTTTGATACGCTTCTCGGACTCTTCAATGGTGGTTTCAAAGTCGCGATCAATGACCCTTTTCCCTTGAAGTAATTCGACCATGATTGTCAGGGTTTGTCGGTCATCTTCACTTTCTGTTGCTTCTTTCGGCTGTCATTTGGTAGCTGAAGTAGCTTGTGGTGACTATCTTTGAGCCATGTAGTCTATCCGTTGGCGTTGATGTTTTTGAGATTTGGATAATGCAGTATACATGCTAGTGGGAGAATTGTAACTATACCAACGTTGGTTGCGTGGCTCAGGTGGCTTGAAGGTTTTTTGATTCGCCGATGAACTTGAGTTGCTGGAGTTACGCAAGTAATAATCTTCATTATAAAAGGGCGCATTGAAATCAAGACGCCGTCTAGCTGAGGTGGGGCCGTCCATTCGTGTTTGAGGGCCGAGCCTATCAAACACTTTTTAGCACTGGCCTCTGCCGAGTTCCTTTGAAGGTGTTGCCGTGGCCTTGGATGGTTGCCATGGTGTTGGAGCTTGAGGTGATGTCTCCTTTGGTTCGGTTAGGATGACGTGTGCTTTACAACTGCTGCACAAAACCATCGGTCCATTAGTTTTTTTTGCATTGAAGTCTGACATAGATTTGACTATGGTCGGTCTTGAAAACTCTGTTGGTGGTTCGTTGGAAAATAGAACAATCTTGAGTCGTGGCCGAGAGTTCTGCTTTGGGACATGTTGTGTTGGAACGAACTCTGCCTTCCATTTCCCTTTGCTTTTGGGTAGCAAATGAGCATCTAGCATGCCAATTATTGCCGAGGGGAAGGGATCAATGTCGACAGTTATCTGTTTTTCAGGAAATTTTAGCTTGCCTTTATCAATCCAGCTTTGAATAGAATCACGGAACACGACGCAGTTGTTTGTGGTATGCTTATTCGAGTTATGGTAGTTGCAATACGTTTTTCCTTTCAATTCTTCGGCCTTAGGAATGTTGTGTCCTGGTCGAAGTTTGATGATCTTTGCCAGCAATAACTGGTCGAACGGCCTTGGTGATATCAAAAGTGAAAACTTTTGATGTTTTAACTTTCTTCAGAGGCCAAGCGGATTTTGGCATCCTTGGAATTAATTTGAGCCAATGCCTTGCAAACATATGGTTTATCTATTACTATCTTGGTCGTGTCCACATTGACGTATTGGGAATCCTTGCATTTGGCCGATGCGTAGCTAATCGTGGGATTTTTGTAAATCGTTCCCCGGGATGGGGACTTTGAGATCTTTTCCTCTCGAAGCAAATAATCATATTGCTCGACGTGCTGGGCTAGTTCGTACATATCTCGGAAGTTTGCCTCCAAGAATTTCTATTTATATTCCACATCCAAGCCGTTCAGAGTGATTCTGATGAATTCAACTTCAGGGAGAGGTACATGGCACCAATTTTTGGCCGATTTGAACCTCGTTAAGTATTCCATTGGCGATTCGTCAGACGCTTGAGCCATCCTAGCCAGTGATGAGATTGACATTTCCATCCCCGACCGATAGAATTGTTCATGGAACTTTTCGACCAGTTCCTCCCAACTTTAGATGGAATCAGGCGGGAGGTTGATATACCAAGCAAATGCTGAACCTGCTAGTGAGAAGTTGAATAGTCGTAGTTTATGGAAGTCGCTATTAACATCTCCGCATTGCGCAGTGAACCAAGCCACATGTTCTAACCAAGATAGGGACGACTCGCCAGCAAAAAGGCTGAAGTCTGGGATTTTAAAGCCTTTAGGATATTCAAACTTTTCCACATAAGCTGGATATGGATGGATGAATTTTGGGAACTTCAGCCCTTTTTCAAGGTCGAATCGATCATCCTTTGGACCTCAATCATATCGACGAATGTTGTTTCTTCTCTCTGGTCAGATATGTTTGATCTATTGCTTGATCTTCCTCTTTTTTCCAAATCAATCATTTTGTGCCGAGCATATGACTTTTCGACCTGTAGCGTTGATACCGGATTACCCTTAGGTGGAAGTTGTCGGGAACGATCGGTGGGTCTGCCGTTGTAAACTTTACTAACCAACAGTTCGAGGATTTTGTTGTGTGCCTCACCATTACTGCGTATTTCTTCAAGTATGCTTCTTACTTCTCGATTGAAAACCTAAGATTACTCTTCAAGTCTTCTTCGAAGAAAAGATCTAGTCGGTGGATCAGAACCTTCACCACCATCCTCATCGCAATCTTCTATTAAAACGCCTATGTTTTTGTTAGGGGTTTCTACATTGTGAGGTTGGCCGTTGAGGGCAATTTCCTTTTCCTAGAGTGTCGCGCTTGTGGCCTCAGGCATTGTGGCGATAGGAGGATTTTGAGCCTGTCACAAGTCCTCTTGTCCTGGATTCTGAACTGGAAGGTTGGTTGTGGACTTTACCATGACTGTTTTCTTTTTAACTGATCATGTTTCGACGGGTACGAACTTTGTAGTTTTAGCACTTGGTTCTACTAGGCGTGCCAAAATGTTGACCCTAAAAACTACCAAGCCTACGTGGCGCGCAGGTCGAGAAATTAATAAGCTAACTATGTCATTTGGTTATGTGCGGGGTGTGCCAACTCAACGACCGAGCTCGGCCGGGGAGTAAAATTTGTTGATGTTGCGTTGAGCGCTCAGCTGACTTCTTGATCTCACGATTGCGGCCGAGGAAGGAACACGTCTCGGCCTTCTGGTTCTAGAGCCTGAAGATAAGGCTGCTAGTCTGGCGAAGTTTACGGATCGTCAGCGTCGGGTTCGATCACGGTGATTATATTCATAAGAGTATAAGCATGCTGAACTGGCTCCAAAGTATACGGACACAAGTACTCAAAAGAGATATATGTCTTGATGGTGAATGTGGTTCGGCCGTCAGAATGCCGAACTCTAAAACTTACTTGTGAATATCCAATCATAAATGTGGTTCGGCCGTCAGAATGTCGAACTAAAAACTTACTTGTGAATATCCAATCATAAAACAACTCGGCGTTCAATGCGCCGAGCCCAGTAATCTGTAACACCTCGCTTCGCCGAGAAGGCTGGTGAGATGACCTCTGCCAATAGGGATTCAAAAATCCTTCTTGACTGAGACTTGGATAGATAATCAGTCGGCTTCGATTCAGTGCTGTTTATCCAAATTGAAGGTGCTCCATGGTCGGCTGATTCTACGGCAACAGTGCTGCTTATCCAAACTAAAGGTGTTCACCAATTACCTTAACAGTGCTGTTTATCCAAACTGAAGATGTGTTGGCGAAAAAGAAAACGAAAATCTCAAGGTTGTTAAGAGGTTTCGAGTAGAGTGAGAATTTGCGCAGGGCAGTTTGTGTGTTGAGTTGGAAACGGTTGAATGATGCACACCCTTCTCTATTTATAGCAACAAACTACAGACGAGCCAGAAGCATAGTCAAATTAGGATTCCTTAACCTAACCTGACCAGGCCTTGGCCAATCCTAGTGCAAATAGGACTTTGAACCTGCTTTCCTGATGGACTAGATTCATTTAGAGTCCTGGCTTGTTTTCAACTCCTCATCACACTAGGTCTCGATTACTCCCCTATCCACACAATCCGTCTTGCCATGGGACTTGACCAACCCCGACTAGGCGGCCCATGACCCAAAAAACCCACGATAATTCTAGAAAAATCACTAGGCCGAATGCAACTCCAAATTCGGCCCAAATCAATATTTTGGGCCCAAACAATTGCCTAATGAAATGAATGAAAATGGGAAGATATAACCTTGGGAGTAAGCTGGGCAGCCACAGCATCAAAGAAGGATTGTTCTCTGCCATTGCTTGCATAGGTCACACATGAACTCGATCGTAGTCCCGAAAACTCACCAACTTCAAGCCTCTGCACAGCTAAAAAAGAGTAAGCAAATTATACCAAACTAGCAAAGCCAATAAATAACACGCTCGATGAACTCTGTTCAAGAGAAAGAGAGAGACCTTGGAGAAGCATTGGGTGGGAAATGAGTGGGAGGGCTTGGAGGGAAGCCTGGTATAAGCCGGGACTCTCGAAGAGGCGAGAGCTGCGTGTGAAGCCATGGCTGCAAGCAACTAGAGCTAAGGGACTGACTTGCCAACATATACAAATACATATACATAAACATATATACATATACATAAACATATATACGTATACATAAACATATATATGTATATATTTATATACAGTTGATATGCTTGCCATTGGCATTGTGGACGTTACATTATTTTAAATTATGGTTGCAATTGGATTAAAGGAACTTGTGGTTATAGCATGGTACATGAAGATATAGGAGATAAGATCATGTCTAATGTCTATGGGCGGATTATTTCCACCCCTCCCTTCCTAGAATGCCCTTTCGTCACGAGACAAATACAGAAATCCGACCCAAAAATAAACAAAAATACAAGAAAAATTATTTCCAGGAAAAGAAAAGAAAGAAAAAGGCATGTAATAACCAAGTTGATTGAAGTTAGAATAGTATGCTCTCCTTTGCACCTGAGTTTAAATCCTCCTCTCCGTAGTTTAAACAATCTCGCTTATATCAAAAAAGGCATGTAATAGCCACAACTCTAAGGAGTGAAGATCTCAACCACAGAGCATGGATATGGTATTATTTTGTTCTTTTTGTTTTTGTGTAAAGTATATGGTCTTTACGGTGCAAATTACTAGAGACAAAAAATACAGCAGAAAAGGAGAAAAATCCTATATTTGGCGTCGTCCAAATATTAGCAATTTTGGAATCACATGGGGTACAAACTGCAATTACTTAACCAGAACTTTGAGATTCCACAGAAAAGAAATACTACATTGATTATTGATATCGAAACACTAAAATTCAAGAAATTTAGAGTGACTCATACGACAGCCTCAAATTCTGAGTTCACAGATACTTCATCTGGGTCGTCCTCTGAGCGGAGTTGACCAGAAACATCATCAATCGCAGAGTTCAGCTGCGCTATCTTCTCAGCCAGTATTTTTCGTGTTTTCTGCGGTGCAAAAACAGATGAATAATGTGAATTTGCAAATAAAGAAAGAAAAGAGACTGAAGATTACGGGATTAGGAATCACAATGGTCTCTCTCCCTATAATCAACATATAACCAAACATTTTGGTGCAAAAACAGATGAATAATGTGAATTTGCAAATAAGGAAAGAAAAGAGACAGAAGATTACGGAATTAGAATCACAATGGTCTCTCTTCCTATAGTCAACATATAACCGAACATTTTGGCAAGTAATGGTTATTGAAGATAATTGATAAAATTTGAAACAAATGACCAAAACCACAACAACAAAATAGCATTTCAGCATCTCCAAAGAATGCGTAAATATAGGGAAAAACAAAGAAAATTAACAAACAGAAAGCAGCAAAGGCCATTTCAAATAATCCTCGTAATTGATTATGTAAAGATCGGGATAACCGTTCAAGGGAAACTTCTCACCTCCAAAGCTTTGTCTTCATCATATATGAACTTGGGCAATTTTCTCATCAGATCCTTTCGGTCAGCTCCAGCCAGTGCTTTACTGATCTGTTGATTAAAAAGGAAAATGCTCAGTGGGAAAAATGGTTTCATTAGCTTAATGCAAGGGTACACCAAGTAAAGAAAACTCTGTAGCCTACAAACTGCAAGATTTATATATCACAGAGCACAATCCACAACAGTTGTGCGGTACAGAGTATACACTTAACACTTTGTTAAAGTGGATAACTCATTACTAACAAAATATAAACATTAAGAAAATTAAAATAATTGACTGATGAACAAGATGGACAGAAAGTAGCACGGAACAAAATAACGATCATATGAGAATTTGCGGGGAGGAAAAAAGGTAATTATAATCAAATAAGAACAGCAACCTGAGGTGCATAGACAGCGCCCAATGTGCCAACTATAAGTCCTCCCAAAACAAAGCCACTAACAAAGATACCCGAACTGTTTGACCTACCACCATCACTGTAATTGCACAAGTAGAGATTGACATTACAATATTACTGAAAGAACATGTGGTGAAACTGAAAATGACATATAATGGCCAAAAATACAAAATTGAATTTCGAAAGACCATATCTGATATCAATGATATTGTAAGATTGTGAAAACACCACCAACTGACAGCTGGGAAAATGAAATTATTACTATTCATTACTGAACACAACACTGGATTGTGAGAAAGAGAAATTAAACAGGGCATTGTGTAGGAGAGGAGACACAATGTGACATATAATAATACTCTCATCACTTCAAAGGTCTGTCACCATTATCTCCTTTTTTTCAAAATGGAGAGATTGTAATTCTCTCTCATTTCTCATTCTTTCATAATAGGAGAAGACAAGACACATGGAAAAATATTTTCCAACAATCCTTTAACCAATTTGTGAAACAGGAATGTGTAGCTCGTGCCGTGAGGTGTTGGTTTAAGTCCCGCAACGAGTAATTAGGCAAATATATCTTACAGGAAACCAAATTTTGATCTCATTTATATCTTTTGCTGATTTAATAGTTTGAGTTATGATAATTAACATGTCCAGAAATCTGATCAATTATAATCATCATATACATATTGTCGGGGAAGACACAAATCCAACACTATAGAACTCCACTGAGAAAGTCACGCTTAAGGAAAATCAGCAGCAACCATGGATTTTGCATTAAACTAGCAGCATGTGCCCTGAAAAACAGTCGTGATCACAACGCAAGACCAAATGGAATACCTATATGCAGCCTGAACTGAGATAGACCTCTTGGAGTTGGGAGGTTGAATTTTCCCAATACGTTTTGAAGTGAGTGAAAAGTTTGTCGGTGCCACACTCCCAAGATACTGTTGTGGTGGTATCAGAGAAGATCCTGGTGAAGAATTTCAGAGGAACAGAAAACGAACCATTATTCCAAATCGAGCTCAAAAACAGACATAGTGCACAAATCAATTACTTTCTGACACGGAAAATGTCACAATAATGTTAAACGAGTTCTAACACTCATGACTTAGACAATGGAAACCAATATATATGTAAAACCCTTAGATCAGCTGGGGATATTTTGAATAAACTAGAACCATTTGCATACCAGTAAGCTACATCAGTTTACTCCCAGATTACAGAATATCGCATCGAAAAATCTAAGCCTAGCATCATAAGGTATAAGATCATGGGTCTCATAAATCGAGAAATATTTTGTACAAAAAAAAAAAAGAGAAAAGAATCCAACAAAGCAATGAATCGAGTTTTAGTTTAATTAGATGATGGGGAGGAATTTACCTGTAAGAGCCAGCGAATTGGAAACAGCAGCCATGCTTAATGCTTTGAGGTCTGGATTTCGCACGCCACACCAACAAAGAGAGTTTCCAATGTTAAGACTGTCGGGAGAAGAAGGAATTAATCGGTTCGATATTAACAATGCAATGTTGCTTCTTTGATATCTCAAATGCTGACAAAGAAATTAATTATTAATTACTATGTTTTTTTGGGGAGCCTTTTAAGAGACCCAAATATATGGAATAGGATCCACTACGGATCTTATTTGTGGGGATTCGAGGGATTCGAGGGATTAATCAATCGTATCCGTTCATCGTACATCGTGCGGTTAGAAATTATTTTAAATTGAATATAAATAGTACCTAACGAAAACTGATCCCACGATGTACGATGAGCGGACACGATTGATTGATCTCCTGGATCCCCACAAAGAGTATTCGGAGAGGATCCTTGTCCCAAATATATACCATATTTCGCGTAATTCCACAAATTTTAAAACATTTCAAGGAAGGACAAAAAATCCAATAACAGAAACCCAAGCCCAACCCAAAAAACCATAAAAACGAACCGTTAAGAAACAGACATATTAAACACTACATGACAAAAAAACCATAAAAACGAACCGGTTTTCCTTATTCAATATCGCAAAGTGATGGTTTCATCTTCCCCAAACCTATCATTTCAAACACTATCACGCAAAAGATACTTTCGGAGAAAAAAACCCTAAAATCTTCATAGATTCCGACACTTTTAAGCTGGATTTTCAGTAAGCGATACACACGTTTAGCCAGACTTCTAGAAGATCAGTGTTTTAAAGGTTTTTCTACTACTCAAAATCATTCTTTTTGCATGATTATATTTTGAACTCTGTAAAAAACGAATGCATTATCAAAGTTTTGGATGCATTATCAAGCGTTTTTGCACTTGTTTTTGCAAAAGACACTTTCGGAAAACTGTAAAAAACGCATGCATTATCAAGTGTTTTTTGCACTTGATTTTAAAAAAAAAATTCAGTGTTCCAGTTCGAGACAAAACAATTTCAATGTTTTAGATGATTTAGTTTCGCTTTTCTAGTTTATATTTATACTGATTCTTTAACAATATTTGAAAAAAAAAAAAGAAAGAATATGCTTGTAAATTTTGTGAGTAAAAACATTAATCGTCTGGTTTGATGTTGTACTTTGTACTGATGCTGCACTTTGTATATTAATTATGGTTCTACTTTCTGTTTGTAAATTGGTTCTGCACATAAATAAATTGTAGAAAAAGAAAAAAGGAATCTGCATCAAGCTTGTGTTAAGAACTAGTATGCATCTACATTGTGCGTTAACAACCAATTCTGCATCTACTTTGTTTGCTAAGTGATGCTGCATCCAATGACTAAAATATCGATAATATCGACGATATATCGCCGATATTATCGTTTTTCAAAGATGCCGATATTTTCCCACGTATCCGTCTCATTATCGTCAAAATATCGCGATAATATCGATAATATCGCGATATATTCGTTATTATCGAAAAAGTCGTCGTGGCTCCGTCGTCGAAAGGCAGCCGAGGCTGCGTCGTCCCAGCTGCCCATATCTCTCTTTGCAATCCAGGCTCAGACCCAAGATCTGCCCCTCTGTCGTCGGAAATGAAAAGTCCAGTGTTCTAAAACTTGCTGCAAATCCTAAACTTGCTGCAATTTTTGCAATGGGCTGCAGAAATTCGTAGAGACGAGCTGCAGAAATTCGTACGAGATTGGAAGTTGTAGATCTATGAAGATGATCTGTGAAGATGAGGGAATTTTCGCAAAGACGATCTGCAGCTCGTCTAACTGTGAAGATGAGGGAAGAGAGTCTGAGAGTGCGAAGAGAACCATGGGATGTGATTAAAACGGGTGATGTGATGAAAACCACCCAAGGTAGTTTTAATTATGAAATTGAAAACCATGGGATGGTTTTAGTGAGGTAACCCAAGGTGGTTTTGATTATAAAATTGAAAACCATGAGATGGTTTTAAAAGTGGACGGGTGATGTTAAAGAGGTGAGGGGATGGTTGATGGTTTTAACTTTTTAATAATGAAAACCCCACTATGTGGGTTTTTTATATTTTTAAAAGTTTGGTATATATATTATATATATATATATATATGTTATATAAATTATAAATTATTTAGATAATATTAGGTTTTTTTTCATAGGCAAGCATATTATATATATACATAAAACATTCCCATATGTATATTCTTTTATAAGAAATAACATATTAGTCAAGAATTATTTACATTTGATATAGTAAATTTAATTAATTCATAAAATATATAAGAAATTTCTTATATCCAGCCCATGTTTGTGTTATCCGAGAGAAGAAAAAAAAAATCCAAACCTGCTTTCAAAATATCCAGCCCACGTGTCAGTGATCGTGAGGTTTGGTCTTCAATATATTCACCCTGCTTTTTGAAGCTACTAGAAATGTCTTCAAATGATTTTGCTTATGGACAACATCAACCAATCTCGGATCCATATGGGTGGCATGTTAACAATTACATGCAAAACTATTATGGGGATTTATCATTTGATGACTACTCTTCACAATACACTTACTCTACACATAGAGATAATGAAGATAGTCAAAATTTTGAACCTCATAGGAACTCTATGTGGTACTAAGTCACTCATGTATCTTATTGTGACAGCCCGTCCCAGAAATAAATTACAGATGGCGTGAAAAGACGATGTTGCCCTTGGACGTTGAATTTTTCGTGGTAAGTGTGTGTGGTTAAAATTATGGAAGGGGACCAAATAGGTAAGTTCCTATTAATTTGGAACCATTTGCAAGTGAGGAGATAATTGGTTTTGATTGGGTGTACAATTTTGGACCACACAACCCTATCATTTCTCTCTCACTCCCGTACCCTCTCTCTCTCATAGAACTCTCTCTCTCCTCCCTCTCGGTTTCTCTCTCTCCTTTGAACCGTACGGACAAAGAACAAAACCCTTGCAAACTTCGCAGATCGAGGATTATAAAGTCACCATTGTGTTCGTGAGGACCCTACGAGCACATCCATACCCATTTCAGGTAAAAACTCGTTTGATATCACGTTGAAATCACGAGCACCAAATTAAGCACTGTTCACGAACTTTTTATTGGTTGGTTTTTAGGACGATCCAAGCTCACAGCGAGCTCTAGAAGGTTCGCATGAAGCTCGGAGTGCTTCGTTGCGTCGATTTGGACGTCGGGATCACGAAGTCCCAAGGTGACTGGTTTTTAGGAAATTGCTCCGTCGAGATTCAGACGTTTTTAAAGGTTTTTTTAAGGTATGGACTTCTTCCTCTCTTGATTTAGAGCATGTAGGAAGAAATTTGGGTCAAAATGGTGAAGAAATGGCCGAGAAAACCTGAGTTGCAGGTTTACCCAGTTTTCGGCGCCGGTGGCACTGTTCCGGCGTCGCGAGGTTGAAGGTGATGCGCGTGGGCGCGCGTAGGTCCGTGCCACCCACGGCGCGTGGGGGCGCGTGCGACGCTAAAAAATTATTTTAAAAATTCCTCGACGTTCGTGACGTCGAGTAGGTCACTGTGGTATATTCATATACCCAATTTGAGAACCGTATGAGAAGTTATTAAGAATTGTTGGTTAGGTGCTTTAAATAACGTTTTATAGTTATTTCGCATATAGGTGAAAATGTGAATTGACGATCCGACCGTTGGATCGTCACCAAACTTTGATGCGTCGTAATACATAATAATTGAGGATTATAGGAACTTACGGATTGGGAATCCGATTTACGGATCTTCCGGAATTGGAGTTGTAAGTCCATAATATAGAATGTTAACCGTCACTTGGTTTTGATAATTGTCGGAGATCCGACCGTTGGATGGTAAGGAAATTTTAGGATGTTGTTCTAGGGATATATTGTGGACCTCTAGAAGTTATGGATTGGAAATCTGAGTTGCAGATCTTCCAGATTGAACTGCGTAGGGACGTGTTTTATATAAGTTATATTCTATTGATATGAATTCTGAGGTTGGATTTGATTATTGTTCTAGGCGCCGATCGTCATGACGCCTTGATGTGTTGTGCTAGGGAGTTGTAGGGTGAATTCCAGGTGAGTGGGCAGTTTTGTTTTCGTATTACCTATATACTACTGTTTTTCCCAGAAAATGCATTTATATGAAAATATGTTTTAAAATGCCATGCATGCAATTGATGAGATATTTGAATTGATAATTGATGCATATATATGTGAATTGACGTTGTGGACGCACAGAGTTTTTACATTATTCGTATGATTTATTGATGTGAATTGTGTTGAGAGCTCATAACCTGCACCCCTGGTGTTAGTGCTTATATTATTCACCGCACCGCACGCTCACCTTGGATCCAAGTAGGTGCATGTCGTACAGACCATGAGAGGGTTTCGACATGCTAGTCGTACAGACCATTAGAGGGGTTCCGACTGGTAGGTGACCTTAGATTATGTGCACAGATGATTGATGAGAGAAGCACTAGACCGTATTATTTCACCATCTTAGTCGTACAGACTACTATACGTAGTTCCGACTTATGTGTAGTGTAGTGCCGTACATGTCACAGTTGGTGACTCCGGCAGGGCAGTACAGGTCACAGTTGGTGACTCCGGCTGGATGGGATATTGAGCTATAGAATCAGCCGTACAGGACCACTGTAGGGTCTCCGGTTGATTTATTATTTCACCTGATTTATATCGATGCATTCATATTATATTTTGGCATGGCATGGCATATTCTTTCTGAAATGTTATGTTGATAGATGGTGAGCTGAGTTTTGATGATTTATATATTTATGTTTTTATAATAAATTTCTGGGAAAGTATACAGGTTTTACGGCGAGGGGTTAGAAATGTTTTAAATGAAAGGTTTTCGAAAAGCTTTGTTTTGCTGACCCACTCAATTTTTTTTTGCGCCCCTCCAGGTTCAAGTTAGCAGAGCTTTGGTGTCTTAGTAATTGTATTCTTTAAAGCTTTCGAACTGTGTAAATGGTTACATCACTCTCACGTGACGGCCAGCATGCCCTCCTTTGGGACGGGGTGTGTCAGTTGGTATCAGAGCCTAGGTTGCAATTCTTGACATCTTGAGAATTTCCTAGGGTCTTCTGTCAGAACTATACCGCCTCGTAGCGAGCCACGTAGTTCGGATGGGCCTAAATTCCCTGATATAGTAGTTTGGGGGGAAACTATTGCCATTGTGATTCAGTCTATTATCTAAAGGAACCTTTGAGACTGGTTATAAGTTAAATTTGAATCACTTTAGGGAAATGAAGAACCTAAGGGATCAGATTGATGGCTTAATCATTTGGGAAAAAGGCGTTTCGGATTATGCAAAGTCAAGGGAATCTTCCTCCCGACAGGTGGGTCGAGATGACTACCTAGTTTCTGAGTGTTGAATCTGCATTCTGATGGAGATATGAATGTTATCCGATGTTATCGGAAGAACAGCTGTTTGGAAGGTGTTTAAAAAATTATTTAAGGAAAAGTTAATTCCTCCGGCATATTATTATAGAGAGTTTACAGACTTGCCTTGTTTCCATTCGGATGTTGTTGCTAATCCGGTCGAGGTGTTATGTCGTTTTTAGCTGGCTGGATAATATGAAGAAGTGGCGTCCTTTGGCGACCACTATTCATTGTACTTTTTACCAGGAGTTTATGAGATGTTGTTGAGCATTGAGGACTCTGAGAACATGATCAGCGAGAGTAAAGAGGAATAAGAAAAGAATGAGAATCAGAATAAAGACGATAAAGTTAAAGATCCGTCATATCAAAGACCTCGGAAGACTCAGAGCTTCAAAATAAGTGAAACTAAAGCTAATTTTCCCAGCTGAGGTTTTTGTGCCACTGGTCAGAGGCGAAGTGATAGATTTACTAGTGATCCCAGATTCCTGCGGCAAGGTGACTGGTAAAGGAAATGTATCTTTGTACCGTAGGTACAATATGAGGCACTCTGGAGAGTGTGGGAAGTTATGAATGTGTTCATGTGGTTAGATGAGACATAGAGGTATGAATCGCCCCTGGGATCAGTTGTTACCCAACAATCTTCCTTGACATATCACTTGGAAAATTGATGACTAAGTCGTACAGGTCACTATATGTGACTCCGACTTATGTGCTAACATGGATGGTCGAGCTGTAGACTCAGCCGTACAGGTCATTCTAGCTGACTCCGGCTGATATAATTTTTATTATTGACGATGTTGTCCAATGAAGTAGTGAATGAGCACGATCGAGGTGTATATATGTATTTTCCCTGTGAGGAGTAAAATGATAATATTGCACCCTTAAGAATTGTTGCTTACTTATCGAGACGACAGTGAGTTATCGTTATTGCGGGCTGCAGACCGTAATATCCATAACTTATTTGTTGGATTCGTTAAGCAGGTAAACATGTAGGTCATTCTATGTCGGTTATGATTATTCAGGGTGTCCAGTGATGGTGGAAGAAGTAGTTATGCCAGCGAGTCTTATTCCGTTAGACATTGTGGATTTTGATGTGATTTTAGGCACAGATTGGTTGCATTATAATCGTGCCAATATGGATTACTACGGGAAATCAGTTACTTCCCATTGTCTTGGAATATTGGAGGCACTTTTGTGAGTGAGCAGATTGTAGTGAGGCATGCCGTTATTTCTGTGGTGAGAGTAAAGAAACTGTTATCAAAAGGTTGCCAAGGATACCTAGCTCATGTGGTGTTGTAGGATCGTACTCCTAGTATTGTGGATGACGTACGAGTGGTAGACATTTTCCAGATGTGTTCCAGATGATTTACCTGGATTGCCGCCAGACAGAGATGTGAAGTTTACTATTGATTTGCTTCCAGGTACAGATCTTATATCTTTATTTCCATATAGAATGACTCCGCTGAGTTAAGAGAATTGAAAATCCAATTGCAAGAATTGGTTGATAAAGGCTCCATTCAACCTAGTATGTCATCGGGGAGAGCCCAGTTTATTTATGAGAAAGAATGTGGACGTTAAGGTTATACATCGATTATAGTCAATTGAATTGGGTAACGATTGAGAACCGTTATCCATTGCCGCGCATTGATGATTGTTTGATCAGCTTAGAGGTGCCCATGTGTTTTCAAGGAAAGAGTTGAGGTCTGGTATACTCTTAAATTGAAAGTAAAGCATACTAGTCAGTTTGAGTTGGTGTTGAAATATTTGAGGGAACATCGGTTGTATGCTAAGTTTAGCAAATGTCAATTTTGGACGAATCAAGTGGCATTTTTGGGACATGTGATATCTATACAAGGTATTCAAGTAGATCCTCAATGAGTGACAACTGGAGAGAATTGGGAACAACCTCGAACCGTGACTGAGGTTCGGAGTTTTCTTAGCTTAGCAGGTTATTACAGATGGTTGTTAAGGATTTTTCAGCCGTTACTTTGCCATTGACGAGATTGACGAGAAAAGAGGTTAAGTGAGTGGGATGATAATTTTAAGCAAAGTTGTTAGCAGTTGAAGTATTTCCTCACTCCTACACCTGTGTTACCAGTCCCAGATGATAGCGAAAGTTATGAGGTCTAGATGATGCCTCTTTGAATGGTCTTGGATGCGTGTTGATGCAATCTGGTAAGGTGATTGCCTATACTTCACGGCAATTGAAACCATACGAAATGAATTACCCTACTTATGTTTTGGAGTTAGCAGTTACTACATTCACTTGAAGATTTGGTGACATTATCTTTATGGTGAGAAATGTCAGATCTTCACAAATCATAAAAGTCTTCAGTATCTTTTCACTCAGCATGATCTTAATCTAAGTCAGCGAAGGTGGATGGAGTTACTAAGTGACTATGACTGCACCAGTGAGTATCATCCGGGTCGTGCAAATGTGGTAGTTGATGCACTTGAGTAGAAAACCTCAAGGTCGGCTTAATGCTTTGTATGCTTGCCGTGTTCCTTTACTTGCAGATTTGAAAGTTATTGGAGTTAAATTGGAAATGGAAGAGCGAAGAGAAGCCTTTCTTGCTAATTTCCAAGTCAGGTCAGTTTTGGTGGATTGTGTACTCGAATGTTAACCGGTTGATGAGGAGATTCAAGAATTGATTCAATTGAGAGGTGAAGGGAAAAAGAAGACCTCAGGATTCGGGAATCAGATGGCACGCTTATGCAAGAGAACATGATGTATGTGCCGAATAACGAGGAACTAAAGAAAGAAATTTTGTATGTAGCACATTGTTCGGCTTATGCGATGCACCCAGGAGGAACCAAGATGTATCAAACCATTCGTCCATTTTATTATTGGCCGGGAATGAAGAGGGAGATTGCTGAGTACGTAAGTAGGTGTATTGTTTGCCAACAAGTCAAAGCAGAAAGGAAGAAGCCTTTTGGTCGGATGCAGCCACTTCCTGTTCCTCAGTGGAAATGGGAAAATATATCTATGGATTTTGTGTATAAGCTTCCCCGTACTCAGAATGGATTCGATGGCGTTTGGGTGATTGTAGATCGACTTACCAAGTCAGCACACTTCATTCCAGTGAGAGAGAAGTACCCTCTGAATAAATTGGCTAAGTTGTTCATCACGAAGATTGTGAAGTATCATGGAGTTCCAATGAATATTATTTCTGATCGAGATCCAAGATTTACTTCTAAGTTTTGGATAGCTTTCCAGGAAGCTCTTGGTACGAAATTGCTTTACAGTACTGCTTATCATCCTCAGACAGATGGACAATCAGAGAGGACTATTCAGACGTTGGAGGATATGTTGAGATCTTCAGTGTTGCGGTTTGGTGATTCTTGGCATGATCGCTTAGATTGATGGAATTTTCCTACAACAATAGTTTTCATTCGAGCATCGGTATGTTACCATTTGAGGCACTTTATGGTAGAGCTTGTCGTACGCCATGGTGTTGGTCAGAGGTTGGTGAAAGAGTGCTAGAGGGCCCAGAGATTGCGGATGAGACTACTCAGAATGTTCAGGTGATTAATGAAGGGAAATTTATGAGATTTCTAGAATGGGATTTCATAATGACTATCATGCATATTCAAATCAAATTTAATATACGAAAGCAGCGGAAGCATTTATAACATATTATCAAAGCTATAGTCATGCAAATCCCCTTCAAGGTTCATAGGTTTATATATAATGCATCAAAACATTTTAAAGAATCAAGAACAAGGTGAAGGTTAGTCTTATACCTCTTGATCTAGACTTGAGACCAAGGATGGACCACCTCCAAGCCCTTTGCTCCTTGAAATCCTTGAGCCTAGCTTCCCTCCTTGCCTCCTCCACTTTGTTACAATGAGTGCTCCTAGGTTCTCTTCAAGTTTCCAAAGTAGGAAACCTCTAAAGATCCTCACCCACTAGTGTAGTGAGAAGGATGAAGGAATAACCAAAAGGGTGTAAGAGAGGTTAGTAAAAACCCCCTTTGGTGGCCGGCCTTTGTGTAGTTTAGAGAGCTCTTTTTCTTTTGCCTCTTTGTTGTTTTAACACACAAAAACCCTAATGAACTTTATCTCTATAAAGTTGCTTATATAGACAAAAGAAACCTAGTCAACACTTGACTAATTTTCTCTCCTTCCCCACTTAATATGGCCGGCCCTCTTTGTGTTGTTTGGGCTTTGGGCTTTCATTTATTTCAAGTCATCCAATGCTTGAATAAAAGCCCAATGGGCCCAATTAAACCCGAACGTTTCTTTAAGCCCAAAACGATCTTTATCGCTTTTATGATTTCTTTAGACTTTTCTAAATTAATCACAACACATAATTAATCCAATTAATTGTTTCCATCATCCATTAGTTACTCACCACAATAGTGTTTTGGTGAACAATCTTTTAGGTTCTAATTAGCAAGGCAGTGAGGTGATTGGCATCAATCCAATTGCTTATATTTAATTCAATCACTTAGTGAATTAAAACCTCATTTTAATTCACCTTTCTTCTTTGACGACTACATCTAATCATCTAGAAGAACTCACAAGCTATGAGTGACATCTAACCATATGTCATAGCTACCCAAGCTAATGTAGAAGTTTATTCGAAGAACCTAGTCAGTTGGAATTACAATGTAATTCAATCATTCTCTAATACAATACTCTCAATCACATCATTAGGGTATGGATATATCATGTCAAACCCCTAATGTGATTATTCCTTCTTATATGATCCAATTGAGTCGTATAGGAACGCTTTCCTTTATTACGCTCGATACTTCGGCCGAAGATTCCCGAATCATATCTTAGAGTATTCTTCCTCTCTTATCGAGGATTAGAGATTCCTTGTTGCGCATACACTTGCCTTCATGACTAAGTGGCTTAACCCCAATTATGCTGTGGACACCCTCGAATGGGGAGACTTTGACATAATCAAAGATTAAGTACTTAACCACAAGACAACGACGATGCCTCAGGTCTAAGGATTACTTACATCTTTCCAACCATTAGAGTTACTTGCTTGACATGTGAGTAGATCTCCATGCAAGTACTCTCGTTCGATTGTGTTCAGTGAACTCATTCCCTTAATGAGCACCTACATACTTGTCTTAGTGTCACAACACGAATGGGATGAGACTTTCCATCCTTCCAATTGAAGCGGACACAGTATGTACCGGTCTACGCATTGTCAGTATCCCTCCGACAATCCAATGACCAGGAACCTTTTGGACATCTGGTTATGTGAAGAAGGTCTCTGTAGTCTAACTTCATTAGATTACTTCTCCAATCGATCCGTTGTCCATGGATACACTATTTAGGACATATGTCGTTTATTGAGATAGTCCTAATTCGTGTCTTTGCCATTTGATGTATAAGATTCATCCATACATCCATTCATTTGTCCTGAAAGATTTCTTCCAAAGATTGACTTTCAGGGCATATTTCCAACAATCTCCCACTTGCACTAAAGTCAATCACTAGTGTATCTTATACATCTTGTCGAGAGAGTTTATGCTCGTAGGTTAACTTGGTTATGTATTAATCTCTTTTATATTTAAAAGGGATTTACTTATCAAATGTTTCCAAAACATTTGATGATGTCTCTTTATTGTGTTCGAATACTTTGATGAGACCTTGATTCCATGGCTTGAGTTATCGCCCCATTACGTCGTAGTACTCTACTAACGACCTTATGGTTTGGATTCAATCATTGGTTCTAAAAGAACCCCTTCCATTCAAAACACCTTTTGAAGCAGTTTCTAAAACTATATATCTTCATATATTTCGTTTGTATACTTTATACAAACCTTGCTCCAAGCTTGAGACCATTGTAGTACAATACTAACAATTCATTCATATGATTAGTACTTCATCCATTATGAAGTTCCATTTGTTAAAATGGCTTATTTTCACTTTGGTTAACAACCTAAGTGAATGCACGCTTCCAGAGTCCCACTCTGATGTTTCTTTCTTAAAGGCAATAATACTCTATCAGTTGCTTTGGTTCTGATCCTGGGATATAGTAATATCTTAAAGTGATAAACACAGTGGTTTCTTCACCTTTGGATATCTACTTCACAAGTCAATACATGTGTCCCTTTTGTGATTTTATGACACATTCATTATAAGGGTTATGAAAGTGATTTCCTATCACATAGGAAAATGCTTTCTTAAATCTTCAACATTTGAGATTTAATTCCCATATAACATTATTTGAGATAGCCTTGCTATATCAATAAGTCCAATTTCAAGTCTATACTTCAAAATTGACCGTGTTATGTTTTGTCATTTTCGAGTAACATCTATGTTTCATCAAGTCTATCAAATAGACTTTATTCACATCATGTTGCTCAAATTATGACATCACTCCCACTGGCCTTGTTGTAACTTAGCATTCATTCAAAATAACAATTAGATTTTCTTGATTTGAATGCATATTGCTCCCACTAACTTGTCTTGGATCCATTGTGAATCATTGAGATCCATTAGCTTATTGATGATGTCTCAACAATTTTGAGACCATCAACAACCCTAGCTAACACAAGTTATTTAAACGAATCACATACAAAAGAATTCCTTCTAAAGTAATTCCTTTTGAATATGTGACTTGTTTTATCAAGTCTATTCATTTAATTATACGATGTCATACACCATACTTCAAGTTTTAGTCATACTAAGACCTTTAATGTAGTCATATAAGAATTATCTAATTCCTTAGTGGAAGCATGGCTCCTACTAAGGATATAGATACTCAACCATTCCTTCTAGGTGGTTAATATAATTCTCTATCAAAACTACATAGAGCAATATCGTTACATGAGATGTTGAATTTGGATTGTCTAGTTGTTAAACCATATGTTGTGACTCATTTTGAAACTTATTCCCTTTTGTTTCATCAACTTGTCCATATGCTTTGTTATTAGCATGTTCTCATAAAAGAGAATGATGGACAACTCCTAACATATAACCATTTTATGCTAGGTTGACGAAACCAACATTCAAAGACTATTCTTTAAATGTTACACAACATAGAATTTTAACGTTTGAAGAGCTTGAGTCCTTTTAACAATTAAAATTACAAACTCTTAATAATAGTCAAGTACTATTATTCTTTAGACAACTATAAACCAATCACATTCAAGTTTATATCCATTTTCACACCTCCCACTATTTCTCATGACTTTAATGAGAAATCATTTCATACATTCAAAATGTATAAAAGTGGATTATATTGGTAGAAGACATTGTGTAGTAGCTTTGAAACATTTCAAGCTTATTTGTTTCAATCTTCACTAAGTTTAATGTCTTGTTATTTAAGTGACTAAAGTCTTTAAACCTTTTATAGATTTAGACACTTCTTTCTTGGTTTAATCACTAACACCATTGACATTTTAAAACAATTTTAAGAATGCCCAATTAATTGTTCAAAACTACTAATTGTATCAAGAGTGATCTTGATCATTGTGTTTCAAGTGATAACCATATAAGAAACGTTTTTCTTATTACTTATATCATTGTAATGTGATCTTCCTTTTCTTCAAGAAAGGATTCTCTAGACTTTTGTCAATTCATATAGAACTCATAAGTAGACAAATGGAACCAAATCTAAAGATTCATTGTATCCTTTTATGTCCTACATGTGAGATCTATCCATAATTGATAAATCTAAAGTTTGGTTTATCACATTACAATTGAGTGACATAACTCTTGTATCTCATCTAGGATACAACAAGACAATTTTCAATTCATAACACTACTTTAAGGAAATAGTATATTAAAAGGCATACTTCACATTACATTAATATGATAGTTCAAACATTCATAATGTTTAATACAAAAGGTATTAGCTCTATACATTTAGAGACTAATATAAATGCCTTTATACATTTAGGCACTAATAGTGGCCTTCCATCAAATGAAGCCATATAATTAGTTCTTAACAAAATAAGAAAGTTTAAAGACAATCTTTAAATGCCTAACAAACTTCCTAAGTAGTGAGCAAAAACATAGTGGCCGAACCCTTCACCACATTTTCTTTGCTTGTTCTTCTTCTACTTGGCTCCTCCACCTATATACAATTATACAAGTGATTAGCCCTTTATATCAAATATAAATATTTAGAAGATCTAACATTTAGAATTGAAGATAAGAACATAAACCATACCTTGTGGCTTGTCCTTAAGAGTTGCAAGGTATAACCTGCAATTCCTCTTCCAATGCCCCTCCTTTCCACAGTGGTGGCAAGTCCCCTTGGGCTCCATTGCCTTCTTTTTCCTCACTCCTCCTTTCGGCTTAGGAGTGGGGGACTTCTTCTCCTTCCCTTTGCCTTTGCCTTGCGGCTTGGCCTTGGAAGAGGATGGCTTGTTGTAGGCTACTGCAGCAGTCCCTACAACGTTCTCTTTCTTCATAGTCTTCTCGGCGGTTACTAACATGTTTAGTAACTCGGAGAGAGTGCTATCCATTTTATTCATGTTGTAGTTCATTACGAACTGCGAGAATGAATCAGAAAGAGAAGCCAATATGAAGTCCTGGGCCAATTCCCCGTCAAGTGGAGTACCAAGGTTCTCCAATTGTTCAATGAATCCTATCATTTTCAGTACATGTTGATGCACTGGAGCCCCCTTGACCATCTTGGTCTTCACAAGTTCACAGACAGTGCTAAAGCGACGGTTGCGCGTCCCTTCACCATATAACTCCGTAAGATGGAGTATTATGGAAGATGCACTGTCCATGCCCTCGTGCTGTCTCTGTAGCTCCTCATTCATGGAAGCCAACAGATAGCACTTGGCTTGTGTATCATCCTCAACGTGCTTGTCATACTTAGCACGTTCATCCTCAGTGGCGTCAGGGCCAAGAGGTATGTGAGGTGGAGCCTTGTCTAGTACGTAAACAATCTTCTCCAAGGTTAGGAGAATCTTGACATTACGATACCATGATGGGAAATTGTGCCCCTCTAGGCAATGTTTGTCGAGTATTTTCGCGAGTGTGCTTCCAACCATATCTATATACATAAACAAATAAAATAATTAGATTGATTGTTGATTAAGTCAAACGATTCGGGTCTTTAAACCGAATGACACCACCCACCATTTTTGGCAAATTCCATATCCCCCATAATGGAATCCGGGAGATTTCAAAGAAAGCTCCTAGCGGGTTATGGGAGGCTCACTATTACCAAGCCCACCTCACGATGATACGATGTCGGCTAGCAACAATAATAATGAGAGGGTACAAGTACCCATTCACAACAACCTCTTGTGATTACCCATCTTTTTGGCCTCTAGAAAATAATACCTCACGATGATACGATGTTGGCATTATGTTTCTTAGTTAAGTTCTTTCCCACCATGCCGGTTTAGCTAGGGGTTCAAGCATGACCTCACGATGATACGATGTTGGCCATACTCGTTGCCTACCTTAACCTCATCAAATGTTTTAAATAAACTCCTCCTGAATATAAGCATGCACTTTGTCACTTCCCCATGATAGGGTGAAGGCGGTGTACAAGTCATAAACGCTTGGAGCCTACCACGGTGGAAGGCCACGAAAAAGTGTTCTAAGCACTCTTACGCTTTCAACTTAATATATGTTTGGTTGAGGGATTTTAAGGTCTCATCAATTTTATTTATTTAATCATAATCAAATAAATTGTCCTATTATAACTACTAGTCCAAAGTTAATGAAATTAGTAGCATATGATATCCCCACTATTCGTTTTCACAAAACAAATCAATATCAAAACATTTTTCAAAATATTGGAGATATATATAACTACTAATTGTATTCATTATAGTCTAGTAGCGTATGATACTCCCACTATTTGTTTTAAGAAAAACAAATCAATATCAAAAACGAATTTTTCAAATATTGGAAGTAACTACTACTACTACGGTTTTTGCATTCCTTTGAAATTGGACTTTATAGTTATCTTAGGCTCTTGGATGACCATGGACTTATTAGGTTATTGCAACAACGAGCCATCATTGTTGAATATAAACTCGGGGAGGTTGTGTCAATTTAATTACGTGCTTATCAATCCAATTAAAACCATTTTCATTGAGCCATTAGAAATGAAAGACAATCATTCATTGCTAATTAGGGCATTGGACCCTTTTAATCTTTAATCTCATGTCAAAACCCTCTTTTAGTTATGTCTCCTTTACCAATAGTTAAAGAAACTCTAGTCTAGCACTAGAGGGAATCCACTAACGAATAGAGATTAAGAAGTAATAAGAATTACAAACCGATTTGTACAAATTCCTATAAATTACATATACTAAAAGGGGAGAGAAAGATTAACGTCAAACGTGACAAGGTCCAATTAAACAGTAATTAAAACACATTCCCAAGGTTCAAACAATTTGATTTTAGCGCCTTATCATATAGCTCAATTATCGTTTAAGGCATAAGTCCAAAGTCATCCATTTCATAACTACTTAAACACATTTAAATAATCATAAGGGAATGCAACATAAACATTTAGATTTAGTGCATATGGGCATAATAGTATTATGAGTTTAAACAACTAACAAAATTAAAATCAAATATTTTAACTTTCTAGTTAGTAGGGGCCTAAATGTAAATATGAAAAGTTAGGGGTAAAACCGTAAATATTTCAAAGTAAATATCAACTTTTCAAAGATTACAAAATAGCCCCACAAGTGGATAAATCCACTAGGGAGGCCGGCCATTCAATGGGATGGTGGGAAGTCTCACCCACATGCTACAATTTAATGCAAAGTAGGAAAAAATCCAAATTTGCATGTCACTTGGTTTTGGCATTAAAAGGCTTTAATGAGAAAGTTTGATGGAAATCTCCTAGACAAGTCTAGGGTTTTAATAAGTTTTAATATAGTTATGGATGGTAAGAACATCACCCAAAACCATAAAACCATGCATGAAAACCATATAAAACCATTTTCACCCAAAACCCAATTATGAACACCAAGAACAAAACCATGAACACTTTTTCAAGATTTGTGTATTCTTGGTGATTTTTCAAACCCAAAAACAAAAGTGACAAGAACACTTCTTTTAAGCTTTAATAGGATGTGTGAGTGGTTTACAATAAAACACAAACACAACCCAAAACCACCCCCAAAACCGTGCCTACCCTTTTGAACAAAACCCCAAATTTTGTTCATGACTTATTCTTCATTTATGCATACAAAACAACTTTTACATGCATATCTTTTTCAACTCTTGATATACATTTTTCAACCATTGAAAAACAAAAGACAAACATACTTTTAAATGAAGAAATAATATGTCAAACTAGTCTTAAACTCATTTTTCATTCATGCATACAAAACACTTTTGCAAACATATCTTTCTCAACTTTTGACTAACATTTTTCAACCATTGAAAAACAAAAGACAAACATACTTTGAATGAAACAATAAATATGTCATGCATAACATTAATACCCATATGCATAAAATCCAAAAGGACACATTATATATAAACCATTGGCTCTGATACCACTTGAAGGGAAATTTATGAGATTTCTAGAATGGGATTTCATAATGACTATCATGCATATTCAAATCAAATTTAATATACGAAAGCAGCGGAAGCATTTATAACATATTATCAAAGCTATAGTCATGCAAATCCCCTTCAAGGTTCATAGGTTTATATATAATGCATCAAAACATTTTAAAGAATCAAGAACAAGGTGAAGGTTAGTCTTATACCTCTTGATCTAGACTTGAGACCAAGGATGGACCACCTCCAAGCCCTTTGCTCCTTGAAATCCTTGAGCCTAGCTTCCCTCCTTGCCTCCTCCACTTTGTTACAATGAGTGCTCCTAGGTTCTCTTCAAGTTTCCAAAGTAGGAAACCTCTAAAGATCCTCACCCACTAGTGTAGTGAGAAGGATGAAGGAATAACCAAAAGGGTGTAAGAGAGGTTAGTAAAAACCCCCTTTGGTGGCCGGCCTTTGTGTAGTTTAGAGAGCTCTTTTTCTTTTGCCTCTTTGTTGTTTTAACACACAAAAACCCTAATGAACTTTATCTCTATAAAGTTGCTTATATAGACAAAAGAAACCTAGTCAACACTTGACTAATTTTCTCTCCTTCCCCACTTAATATGGCCGGCCCTCTTTGTGTTGTTTGGGCTTTGGGCTTTCATTTATTTCAAGTCATCCAATGCTTGAATAAAAGCCCAATGGGCCCAATTAAACCCGAACGTTTCTTTAAGCCCAAAACGATCTTTATCGCTTTTATGATTTCTTTAGACTTTTCTAAATTAATCACAACACATAATTAATCCAATTAATTGTTTCCATCATCCATTAGTTACTCACCACAATAGTGTTTTGGTGAACAATCTTTTAGGTTCTAATTAGCAAGGCAGTGAGGTGATTGGCATCAATCCAATTGCTTATATTTAATTCAATCACTTAGTGAATTAAAACCTCATTTTAATTCACCTTTCTTCTTTGACGACTACATCTAATCATCTAGAAGAACTCACAAGCTATGAGTGACATCTAACCATATGTCATAGCTACCCAAGCTAATGTAGAAGTTTATTCGAAGAACCTAGTCAGTTGGAATTACAATGTAATTCAATCCTTCTCTAATACAATACTCTCAATCACATCATTAGGGTATGGATATATCATGTCAAACCCCTAATGTGATTATTCCTTCTTATATGATCCAATTGAGTCGTATAGGAACGCTTTCCTTTATTACGCTCGATACTTCGGCCGAAGATTCCCGAATCATATCTTAGAGTATTCTTCCTCTCTTATCGAGGATTAGAGATTCCTTGTTGCGCATACACTTGCCTTCATGACTAAGTGGCTTAACCCCAATTATGCTGTGGACACCCTCGAATGGGGAGACTTTGACATAATCAAAGATTAAGTACTTAACCACAAGACAACGACGATGCCTCAGGTCTAAGGATTACTTACATCTTTCCAACCATTAGAGTTACTTGCTTGACATGTGAGTAGATCTCCATGCAAGTACTCTCGTTCGATTGTGTTCAGTGAACTCATTCCCTTAATGAGCACCTACATACTTGTCTTAGTGTCACAACACGAATGGGATGAGACTTTCCATCCTTCCAATTGAAGCGGACACAGTATGTACCGGTCTACGCATTGTCAGTATCCCTCCGACAATCCAATGACCAGGAACCTTTTGGACATCTGGTTATGTGAAGAAGGTCTCTGTAGTCTAACTTCATTAGATTACTTCTCCAATCGATCCGTTGTCCATGGATACACTATTTAGGACATATGTCGTTTATTGAGATAGTCCTAATTCGTGTCTTTGCCATTTGATGTATAAGATTCATCCATACATCCATTCATTTGTCCTGAAAGATTTCTTCCAAAGATTGACTTTCAGGGCATATTTCCAACAATTAAGGCTAACCTGAAAGCGGCCCAAGATCGACAAAAGAGTATAGCAGATAGACATGCTACTGATCGAGTTTATGATGTGGGTAATTTGGTGTTCTTAAAGTTGTCACCTTGGAGAGGTGTAGTACGGTTTGGAAAAAGAGGCAAGATAAGTCCTAGATACATCAGGCCGTTGTTGATCACTAAAAGAATCGATGAAGTTGTGTACAGGTTTGAGTTGCTTTCAGAATTGGCTAAGGTGTATAACGTATTTTATGTTACGATGCTTCGTCACCATGTAACGGATCCATCACAGGTGATTCCAGTTCAGCCTTGGAGGTCAATCCGGACTTGATTGATGATGAGGAACCAGTGATGATTTTGGATTGGAAAGATAAGGTTATGAGGAACAAGGCATTGAGGTTGGTGAAAGTTTTATGGAGGAATCATTCAACGGAAAAAGTTACGTGGGAGACAGAGAATCGGATGAGAGAAATGTATCCCAGGTTATTGTATGTTTATTGGTGGATTATGATTATATGAAATTTCGAGGACAAAATTTTATAAGGTGGGTAGATTGTGACAGCCCGTCCCAGAAATAAATTACGGATGGCATGAAAAGACGATGTTGCCCTTGGACGTTGAATTTTTCGTGGTAAGTGTGTGTGGTTAAAATTATGGAAGTGGACCAAATAGGTAAGTTCCTATTAATTTGGAACCATTTGCAAGTGAGGAGATAATTGGTTTTGATTGGGTGTACAATTTTGGACCACACAACCCTATCATTTCTCTCTCACTCCCGTACCCTCTCTCTCTCATAGAACTCTCTCTCTCCTCCCTCTCGGTTTCTCTCTCTCCTTCGAACCGTACGGACAAAGAACAAAACCCTTGCAAACTTCGCAGATCGAGGATTATAAAGTCACCATTGTGTTCGTGAGGACCCTACGAGCACATCCATACCCATTTCAGGTAAAAACTCGTTTGATATCACGTCGAAATCACGAGCACCAAATTAAGCACTGTTCAAGAACTTTTTATTGGTTGGTTTTTAGGACGATCCAAGCTCACAGCGAGCTCTAGGAGGTTCCCACGAAGCTCGGAGTGCTTCGTTGCGTCGATTTGGACGTCGGGATCACGAAGTCCCAAGGTGACCGGTTTTTGGGAAATTGCTCCATCGAGATTCAGACGTTTTTAAAGGTTTTTTTTAAGGTATGGACTTCTTCCTCTCTTGATTTAGAGCATGTAGGAAGAAATTTCGGTCAAAATGGTGAAGAAATGGTCGAGAAAACCCGAGTTGCAGGTTTACCCAGTTTTCGACGTCAGTGGCACTGTTCCGGCGTCGCGAGGTTGAAGGTGATGCGCGTGGGCGCGCATAGGTCCGTGCCACCCACGGCGCGTGGGGGCGCGTGCGACGCTAAAAAATTATTTTAAAAATTCCTCGACGTTCGTGACGTCGAGTAGGTCACTGTGGTATATTCATATACCCAATTTGAGCACCGTATGAGAAGTTATTAAGAATTGTTGGTTAGGTGCTTTAAATAACGTTTTATAGTTATTTCGCATATAGGTGAAAATGTGAATTGACGATCCAACCGTTGGATCGTCACCAAACTTTGATGCGTCGTAATACGTAATAATTGAGGATTATAGGAACTTACGGATTGGGAATCCGATTTACGAATCTTCCGGAATTGGAGTTGTAAGTCCATAATATAGAATGTTAACCGTCACTTGGTTTTGATAATTGTCGGAGATCCGACCGTTGGATGGTAAGGAAATTTTAGGATGTTATTCTAGGGATATATTGTGGACCTCTGGAAGTTATGGATTGGAAATCTGAGTTGCAGATCTTCCAGATTGAACTGCGTAGTGACGTGTTTTATATAAGTTATATTCTATTGATATGAATTCTGAGGTTGGATTTGATTTACATCATCCGTTCCGTCCTGTTCCGTCCCGTCCCATCCCGTTCCATCCCGTCTGCGTACCAAACGGTACCAGTGCTGCATATAACTTCTGCGCTAAGTGATGCTGCATCTAGCTTGTGTGCTAAGCATCTACCCTTTGCATTTAGTTTGTCATTTATATGACTTCATATTATTTGATTAAAAATTATACTCATTGTCATTTCATTTTTTTTTTTATGAAGATGTCGCCAAAAGTAAAATATTTCGCAACCAAAAAGAAATTAGCTCAAAAACCTCAAATCGTAAAGCGTCAGGCGACATATGATAACTATGTTCAAATAAGATTGAATATCATGGCCTTTGCAGAACTATTACAAGAGCTCAAGCCAAAACTTAATGAAAAACCAAAAGTCTTGGCATTCATATATAAGTCACATTTTGGTAGACTTGTGAAAGCTTACGTAAAAGGTGAATTACAAATGAAGAAATTAGACCGGGATGTCATACATATAGTGAACTTGTATGACATTGAAAAAGGGATGTTCAAATTCAAAAATGGATATTGCAAAGTAAATGCTAATGATGTCCAATGCATATTTAGGATCCCAAATTGAGGCAGAGAAGCCCATCAGTCAACAAGAGACTCAAGAATCCCAAAGCTGAAAGAAAACAGATTTGTTGACAAGAATCGGTAGAAGAGAAATTGCACAAGAAATTCAAGTTGCATTTGATACTGGGACAACAGAAGGGAATCAAGATCTAGCCTACCTTATAATTCTATATTTGCTCAACACAAATCTGCTTGGGAGCTTAGTAGGGAAACTCCCTTGAAGTTTGGCCAAGAATTGTAACTCCATCAATAACATAAATTAGTACAACTGGGCCAAGGAAACAACAAGATACTTGATGTAATCAATTGATAGAACACAGAAAATGAAAAGAGACAAACAACCAACCGTCAGTGACGCTGTTGTGCTTTTACTGGTAAGCAAACAAAAGCTAATAAAAAAATAAAAAAATATCAATTTTTGTCTTATTTTACAAAAATATACAAATCTCTAACTTTTATTTTGTCTACATTATTGGCTTTGTGATCACACCCCAATCATCAAACCAATAGAAGGAAAGGAGAAACGTTTGCCAACAACAGTGAAATGGGATTTGGCAGTTTTGCATGAAAAAATCTATAAAGAAGCAAATGAAAATTTGGAGGTAAAGTTGATACTGCGTATACTTTTATCTATAACATGATTCTACATGTACTTTGTGTGAAACAATATTCTGTATGTGCCTGTTATGTGTTGTTTTCAAAGTATCGGTAAACACAAAAATTCTGTAATGAATGAAACAAGAATACGTGTACAAAGTAGATTTGTATTGATGAATTTGTAGGGTTACAATCTTTGTTTACAATTTTCCTCTGATTTAGTCTTCAAATTTGATGTAGATGCGTAGGTTGTTGATCCAAGGGTTGTGATGACTTGATCTCGGACAAACGATTAAATGATTGCTTCAAGTTTTGAGCTTGAAACGATGCTTGGATAGTCTTCACCTCAAAGATATGGCAAAGGTGATGTTGATGTAGGATTTCGTTGATTCAAGGGTCTTGGTGACCTGATCTTGAATCGACACAAGAGCTTGTTCATTCTTCAAAGGAATGCTTCGGCTTTGGTCGAAAGAAAGCTTAGGCTTTGGTTATGCATTATTCGAAAAATGCTTTGGCAGCGTATTAGTCTTCAAAAATTTGGCAGAAGTTCTCATTTTGTGAGAATTTCGGACCTTCAATGTAAAAATTGTTGACCTTATACTTATCTTGGGACATTGTATTTATAGACTTCCAAAGCCATGCCTTTGGATGGATTTGACTTTGATTTATGTCTTGATTCGTCCATGGGAGAATTTAGGCATGTTTTGTGTCTTAATTTCAGTCACTTTCCCTTGCTTGACCGAATTATAAGGCTTTCTTGCCTATTTTGTGAGCAATATTCAATTCTTGCTTGTTTTGTGAAGATGCTTTAGCTTTGTTTCCGGTTTTACGAGCAACTTGGACCCCTTGCCGATTTTAAGAGCGATTTTCTCCCCTTTGCCGAGTTTTGGGAATGCTTTTGAGCTTCCTTTGCTTGATTTGTGCCACATGTCATTGATGATTTGTCTATTTGTAATGAGTCATATGCCACGTGGAGCTTTGTGATGCATCATTTGTATGCAACGAAATTTACATGTCTACAAATGCCCACACTTCAAGGTGCATTGTAGGCATGTGCTTGTCACATGTAGAAAACGTGTGTTGAAGTCCTGCAATGTGAATGTTCTAACTCAAGGGTCATCGAGACTTGATCTTGAATTAGTTTGCTTCTTCAAGGTGTTGGAAGTATGCCCACAAAGCCACTCATTTGATGTAATAGCTTTTGGAATACTTATTGTGTTGATGCACAAAATCAGTGAGGACTTTGGTACAACAGAAAGTGTTAAGTTTGTGACCTTCACTAGATTGCTTCGGTCACTAGTGTGGATAAGTATGTAAATGGATAGGGACAGGGTAGCAAACACAAGATGTACGTGGTTCACCCAGATTGGCTACGTCCACAGAGTAGAGGAGTTCTCATTAATTGTGAAGGGTTTACACAAGTACATAGGTTCAAGCTCTCCTTTAGTGAGTACTAGTGAATGATTTAGTACAAATGACATTAGGAAATATTGTGAGAGAATGATCTCTATTTATAGAAGAGAGTTTCTAGTTTCATTATGACATTGACACGTGTCGTGTTGTGATTGGCTTCTGATGTTGACACGTGTCGCGCTATGATTGGCTTCTGATGTTGACACGTATCACGCTATGATTGGCTTCTGATGTCGACACGTGTCGCGCTGTGATTGGCCTCCTGGTTAGAGGGAAACTCTTTTGGGTCCTTGACGGTATAACGTTGACCGGTGCTCAGTAGTTTCGGGATTGGTCAAGTATGGTACAAACAGTGCTCCCCTAAGTTCCCGAGTGAGGGAAGCTCCTCGGTTGGGGACTTGCAAGATCCAAGCCATTGAATAATCACGAAACTTCTAAGTACCAAAGTGTGGTATCATTTTCACTTGCCTTATCTGTCTCATACGTAGATGTGGCATCTTCTTTGGAAGTACTTTTCCTCCATCCAGGGGTGATATCTTTAACCGATGAAGATGCACAAGGTAATGTATCAATTTCACTTGAAGCTTACTTGTAGTTTCGGGCTTGGTCAAGTGCGATACAAAACCCTATAGTAGGAGTCCCCCAAGTCGCCGAGCTAGGAGATTTGCCAAAAAAGGTAACAGACAAGGTAAGTAATCAGACTTCCAAGCAAGCAACCTGGATCGGAGGTTCGACTTCGGCTTCTGGTTGATTGTTCTCCTTCTCCTTGTGTCGTAAACAGCAACAAGGATAATAAGAAGCAAATGGAGAAGAGATGATATGAGATACTTTTTCTTTTGAAGAAGTAACTTTCCACAGGCTTATTCTTGAACTGGGCTGGAGGGTTTTCTGGTTTCCTCCAGAGTATAAGGCTGACTCAAGAATTTGAGGGTCAAAACAAGTCCATCAAATCAAGAGTGCGTTTGACCTTGATGATATGGGATACTTTTGCTGTTGACGAAGTAATAGATGAATTAGCACGTGTTCTGTTGCGCTTGTCTCCACATGCTTCCTTGTATCCTTCTCACTTGCCCTATCTGTTCCTCAGACAGATGTGGTATCTTTTTTGGAAGCATAAGATGTTGAAGATGAGTACTTGAGAGCAATGCCAGGTAAGTAATCAGGCAATGGGTTCCAGGCAGTCAGTTCCTGATTGGAAGCTTGATTCCAAGTGCTGACTGATTGCTTTCTTTCTCCTTATCTTGCATGTAAGAACAAGGGAAAAGGAAAAGACAGGGAAAAAGCATGATATGGGATACTTTT